>NW_026000068.1:2538012-2608336 GCF_001458135.2 Marmota marmota marmota | reverse complement strand
CAGGCAGCCGACAGTCGCCGAGTCGCGCGGGCAGCGGCTGGCGGGTCTGGACCTCTGCGCTGCTTGGCGGAGATTCACTCGTCTAGCGCAGACTGTCCCTCCAAAAATCCTACCGATTCCCGGCCGATCTCTCTTTAGTGGAATTTTGCTAGGAGTTTCTCAGCAGGTCGTATCTAAGCGTATCCATGCGTCTCTCTGACCCCGTTGTTGAGGAGGTACTGAAAGCGCTGCCTCCAGGCAGCCGACAGTCGCCGAGTCGCGCGGGCAGCGGCTGGCGGGTCTGGACCTCTGCGCTGCTTGGCGGAGATTCACTCGTCTAGCGCAGACTGTCCCTCCAAAAATCCTACCGATTCCCGGCCGATCTCTCTTTAGTGGAATTTTGCTAGGAGTTTCTCAGCAGGTCGTATCTAAGCGTATCCATGCGTCTCTCTGACCCCGTTGTTGAGGAGGTACTGAAAGCGCTGCCTCCCCTCTCGCCGCCATGTTCTCTCCTCCTGAATTGAATTTTTAAAAAATCAGTATGGATGCAAAATTTTTAAAGGTCCACATCGTAGAGAGGACACTGCTGAGGAGCCCGTGGGCTGAGACTGGACCCCACCCACAGCAGCCCGGAGGAGAGTGTGGAGGCCGCCACCCGGCAGAGCGCTGCGAAGGGAGGCCAGGAAGAGGCCTGGACAGTCCTGGACATAGGTCAGCACGCGCGTCCCTGTCGGAAGAGAGGAGCTCCTCCGTGGATCTCCAGCACAGCTGGCCATCTGTGCAGGGCAGCTGGTCATACAAGGATCAACTACAGACCACGAACGTTCTCCTGTTTAGAAACTCAGACTATAAAAGGCGGAATATTGTCAAGACTGGGTATAAAGGATTTTCAAAAATAAAGAAACTCTGGCATTGTAGAAGAAAATACAGATGAATTACATTCCACGACAATTAAGAACTTCAAAAACTTCTAGAAAGAAATTGAAGGGGAAGATGCCCAGAAATTCGCAGGAGATAATTCCAATCCCCCCACCAGCAAAAAATCCATGACTGGATTCGACGCCGCCCGGACACTTCTTCATGTAAAGAGGGAGTGACAGCCTGAAAGGAAAAACGAGCAAAGGATGTGGATGAGAAGTTTTAAAAAGAAATTCAAAAGTAAGTGAGCGTGTGAGAAGATGCTGAGCTGTGGGGAAGTGCAGATCAACCCTCGGGGAGACGGTTACAGTGGCTGACCGGAACCCGGATGGGCACAAGGCCAGCTGCTGGCCAAGCGGCAGAGCCCTATGAAGAGCTGCTCCTGGCTGACGTGGACACCACCTTCCGGAAAACCGCAGACACACGGGACCAAGCAGCTCCTGCAGCACAGGGGAAACTGGCACCTGTCTCCAGGGACACATACAAGAGGTTTCTAGAAGAGTCCATGTGAAACAGAAATTGGACACACCGAGAGTCCACCAACCAGAGGTCGTGCGGGTTCCAGCATCTTCCTGTGAAGAAAGAGCAGCGAAATGAAAAGAAGTGGACCACAAGGTGATGGGTTCGCACCTCCAACATAACTCAGGGAAATCACCAGCATGAGCAAGTCCCAGAGGACAACATACAAGGGGAAAAGGGAATTTCATTTGCATAGAGTTAACACACGCAAGTGAAAAAGCCATAGGTGGTTAATCTTGCACCGTGTGTGACGGCACCCTGAGGGACGGCAGAGGATTGTGGACCCTCCGTGGAAGTCAAGTGTGGTGGAGCACAGCAGGAGGAGGAGTCACGGAAGCCCCGGCACTTCTAACTGTTGACGGGCAGCTCGGTTTCCAAGGTGTTGGCCTACCATCAGCTCTGCTTTGTATTTGCTTTTTGACCATGTGCTACATTTAACCCATGAGGGGGTTATGGGGTGTTGCTCATAGAAGTAGACAGCAAAACAAATTCAGCCAAAAGAATTGGAAAATGAATGGTTCAGTGGTAGTTGGGACTGAGGAGTCCAGGAGGCTGGTGGAGGCCAGAGGCCACGGGGAAACGCTGTATGGGGTCAGCACTGGTCCTGGTATAGGGCCTGCCTCGTCACCACCCCTGCATGGAGGAGGCCCCCAAGTCCCAGAGGTGGGTGGGCGTGTCCCTCAATGCAGGCTGGCTCCCAGGGGCTCACAGACGCTACAGGCTCCCCATCTCTCTGTTCCCATGGCAGATGGCCTGCATGCAGCACCAAGAACACTGGGGCAGATCCAGCCAGGAGGAAGAAGGTGCAGCCCTGGGCGGGAGGGGCCTAGACACAAGCAGCGTGGGGACGTTACTCCAGGACATCTTCAGGCTGGTGAACCACATGACATTCTGTTAGCAAAGACGTCCCTGAGCAGCCTGAGTGGGGGTCATGTTGGATTTTAAAAAGTCTCTGGAGTGCTCAGGGCCAACTATTTATAGGGTGCATGTAGCCAGCCTCAGCAGAGCCAGATGAGAGTGCTGGTCTAATCTCCCTGCCCTGTACTTCTCCCTGTGACCCGAGGGCTAATGGCGAAAATCTATTAAAAGAGCTCCTGATAATAAAAAAGAAGTTGACATTTCACTGGGTCCAAATTGAAACCTGGCAAGGATAGCCTCAATCCCCGATGGGCTGAGATTGACAGAACAGAGACTTTGCCCCTGAGGGGGTGGACATCCGCCCCCACCAGCAGACTGCTCCCCCTGCCAGAGGAGTCCAGGGCCGCCGACGCTGGTACTCAGCACCCAGCAGACGAGCAGCTCAGGTGTGGACTGCTGTAGCAAGCCCAGCAGCCAGCCTCTGGATGTTGACTTCTCCTACTCAGGACGTGACATAACCACACCTCAGTCACAGACCAGTGTGTTGGGGACACAGGACAGCACCTGTCTCCTGGGGCTGATGGAGAATGAAACTTTGCTCTGCTAGAGCTGAGTCTCACAATGAGCGCTGTCACAGTTTCCATATGAGGTGTGCCCCAAAGTTCATGAATGATACAGTGCAGCAAGGTCCCGAGGATGATTGGATGATGCAAGGTGTCAGCTGACCAGTGGATTAATCTCTGACAGCAATGAACTGTGGGCAGGTGGGGTGTGGCTGAAGGAGGTGGGTCACTGGGGGCATGTCTTTGGGGTTTATGTTTTGTCCTTGGTGAGTGGAGCTCTCTCTGCTTCCTCACGGCATGTCCCCACCACCCCCTTCCACCATGTTGTCCTGCTTCACTGCAGACCAAGAGCCATGGAGTCAGCCGTCTATGGACTGCACCTCTGAAACCATGAGCCAAAATCTCCTCCTCTGTGTTGTTCTCATCAGGTCTTTGGGTCACAGCAACGAAGAGCTAACTGACCCAGCACAGGGCTCTGACTTAGGGAAGGGGCGTTCACCCCCTGAACCTCAGACCCTGTGAACAGGAGCAACTTCAACAAGATCGATTTTTGAAATGTGCTCATTTTTAATCTCACTTCATCCTCCCAGCTGTAGGGTGGGGGAGGCCGGCCACCTCCGCTTCACAGTGGGTCTTCCCTTCTTCAGTCATTTAGCCTGGATGGCTCTGGGAAGTCGGCCACACCAGGTGGAAGAATGACCCGTGTGAAGGGTTGAGTCTGTACTCCAGCGGGGCATTCTTTGGCCCAAATGTGCCCTCTGTGATCGACACTCTGGCCTTGCTCTCTGGGATTCCGGCCTAGCCCAGTGTGCAAGAAATGCAGCCTTCATTATCTGTCATGTGGTCTTCTGGCTGAATGAATGATGCCGTTGGCTTCTGACCCCTGAGGCTCAACTTTCGCCTCCCAGATTCTAACAAAATCAATGCCCAGTACTTCATGGACATGCCATTTCCTGCTTGCTCTCCAGAACCCCAGCAACCTCCCACCTCTCAGTTCAGAGACAGAGAAGCAGGTGACAAAAACTGCCCTGTGTGATTCAAAGACTATGTGGCTTGTTGGACTCAGTGACCTGCTCCACGGCCGGGCACCAGGACCCTCACACGCACTGTGACCTCCCATCCCACTAGGTGCCATTGCCCCTTCATACAGAGGAAGGTAGCTCAGATGTGCACTGATCATCTCCAACTAAACTGTGGCGAGCTGGACTGCAATCCAGACCATGGCCCCAGAGCTACTCCCGCTGAGTCCATGAGGATACACGCGATCCTGGTAACAAGCCCAAGCAGAGATCTCTCTATCTCACACAAGAACTGTTCTTGAGTTAAAACTAGAGTCAAATCAAGCATCATTATTCCAGCCATTACTGGTCAACTCAAATCAATTCTCCACAGAATAAAATTAAAACAAGAACCATTTATAAGTCAAAGTGAACCTCAACCAACTCTGTGCTGCCAACATAAACTTGGAACAAAAGTCACTGTTATGAAGCTCCTAAGACTATTTCTAAGCTTCCCGAGGTAGCCCAAACAGGAAAAGAAAATAAAGTTGAACCAGAAAACTAACACAAGTCCCCAGGAAGCATCAAAAGGCAAACACATTCTCTTGCCCTCCCCCTTCTCCAAACGATGGTTGTTGACACTCTCTGTATGTCAACAGACACAGGACCAATTAAAAGGTCATCAGCCAGCCACCCAGGGTGCACCCAAGTCCCCCAGCATCTTGCCAGCCCTTAATCTACCCTATCCAGGAGAGCCGAGGGCTGGGGAAGAGGCGAAGAGGCAGGAGGAGAGAAGGACCTGGATGTTCAAAGTGCTCCCTCAAAGGCTGTGCCCACAGATTCTGTCCAGTGCTATTGGTGTGGGCAAAGTAGCTGGGCACCAGGCTAACTGAGGAGCACTCCTTCCATCCTCAGGCAGCAGTGTGCACAGAAGCACCCTCTGACTGGAATGTGAGGGCCTTATGAGCCACTTGGGACAACTTGTCCCCATGCCCAGCAAGTCTGAAATCTCTGGAAAGCTCCCTCCACGATGTGGCCTCCCCAGTGACCTGCCTACTGTGTGAACGAACGTGCTCCTCCGCTCACCTGGAGGCTCACCTGGACATGTCTCCAAACACCACCGGCACCCGCATACCTCAAAAGAGGAAGTCCAAATGCTTATTTCCAGACAGGCAACTTCTGACAAAACCTTTGCCTGTGTTCTGATGGACCCTGGGGCACCTAAAGCATGTGCTCTTCTTTACTGTCTCCTTTACTGATAAGGAAGCTGAGACTTAGTGAGAACCATGACTCGTCCCACCTCCCAGGCAGCCAAGCTGGAGTCTGCAGCCAGAGGCCTACAGCTGCCCCGGGTCCTCCATGGCCCTCTTCCCAAGACTGTCCATACATGGATAAAAGCTACACACTAGCTTTTGCTTTAAATGCATTTTGTACATATTCTAAATACAAATTGCTTGACTGGCCGATCCCGAGCTCAGCTGTTTCTTATTTCACATCCCTGTTTACAGAGAGAACTGACTCATGAAGCACCGGAGTGGGGGCTCCTTCTCGTATCTGGAAACACTTGGAAGTCAGAGCTGCCGTCCACTCCCCCGTGCACCCCCCTGATGGATGAAGTGATCGGGAGAGAGAGCAGCAGACACTGCTTGGGAGGGGAGCCAGGGGACCTCCGCAGGAACCCATCTGAACGGCCTGCAATGGGCTCCCTGTGTCCGCCAGAGCCTCCCCACCACCATAGCTACGTAGTGAGTGGCGGCCATCCTGACAGGGTTCTGCTGAAAGTCCTCCAGTGGGAGCAAAGAAAGAAACGCTGGGCAAGGCCATGGCCGTGGGTCGGGCAGCCGCAGGAGCTCTGCTCACACACACGCGGGGCCCACCATCCCTGCTGGTTGCTGGGCTCCTCTTAAAAGAGTGTGTTTCAGGAGAACAAACAAAATACTTATCTACCAAATCCTTAAAAAGATCCAGCTCTGGGCTGGGGATGTGGCTCCAGCGGTAGCGCGCTCGCCTGCCATGCGTGCGGCCCGGGTTCGATCCTCAGCACCACAAACAAAGATGTTGTGTCCGCCGAAAACTAAAAAGTAAATATTAAAATTCTCTCTCTCTTAAAAAAAAATAAATAAAAAATAAAAAGATCCAGCTCTTTCCTCCTACAATGAGCAGCTGGAAAGTGCATTTTGCATTGTGCCCAGAAGATCCACAGGTGCGGATCCCAGAACCAGAGGAAAGCCCAGCTGGCGGTCAGACTCGAGCTGGCTGTGGACTTCCCCTGGGGAAAATTTAATTTAGGAGTAATTTTGAACATTTGTCTCATTGAAAATATCTGGCACGTCAGTAAGAAGAGTCAGTGGAGGAAGTTCTGCCTGCCTCCTGGAATTGTTTTTGGGAATGAGCCAACTGTGAGCTCTATGGTCAGTGAATGCTCCGATTGATTGATTGATTGATCCCATGAAAAGAGACAGTGAACTGAGCGGGTGAGGGGAGAGAGCAGATGCTGATCAAAGAGTGCGCACTTTCATTCAGACAGGAGGAGCGTGCCTCAGTGATCTGGAGCCCAGACCAGAGAGCGCAGCTAATAACACACGCATGTTTCAAAAACCCCAAAAGGGTCGATTTTACATGTTTTACCACAAAAATGAGAGCCAGGTGAGGTGACAGATATGTAGATTAGCTTGATTTAATCACCTGACCAAGTACATATATCAAACATCACATTGTACCCCATAACTATGTGTAATCATATGTGTCCATTAAGAATGACGAGAGTCCAGCCTGGGTTGTGTGGAAGGACACCGTGGAACTCCCCACTGTGTTGAACTGACACCCAGATGGACACTGCTGTGGGCGTGGACGCACTTCTCACCCTTCCACAGAGAACGTCATGCTTCTCCCAGCGTCCAGCCTGCATGCCCGTCACTGTGGGCCTATCGAATGGCCTTCTGCCTCTGTAAATTCCCAGGTGTGGTGCGTGCCCCGCCCACTCGGGAGAATTGGCAGGGCTTCAAGAGGACCATGGGTACTGGCTTGCAGACCTGGCCCTCCCAGTGTGGCTTCAGAGGTCCCAGGTGGTCTGACTTTGTGAAGGCCTTTCTGCCACGAGTAGTGTCTTCCCCATCTGTTCAGCGCTGGCGACCATTGACCCCATGAAGGTGCATGAAGAGTCTCCTTTGCAGGGGCGTCTGTCCCTGTGTCCCTTTATGAATGCTGTGGCAGGCGTCGCCCTCTCCAGCTGCTCTCCACTCAGAATGCACCCTTAACTCCGCAAGGACAGTGCCCACCTGGACTCCATCTGGGTCCTTCTCAAACCAGTCTGTGTTCCTCACCTGGTGAGCCTTACTGACTGGGGGCGGGGGGGGGGTCCCAGAATTCATTCACTGAAGCTGTAGCTCTACCATGACTGTATGTGGAGTAGGCAAGTGATTAAGGCTAGATGAGGCCGTGACGGGGCAGCATCCTGCCCAGTGTGTGGGAGGACAAGGCAGACGGGCTCGCACCTCTCCCCCCCCCGCCCCCCGCACTGTGCAGGCACCAAGCGAAGACCTTGGGAGGTCACAGAGAGGACGGCCCTCTGCAACTAGAAGGGGGCCATCACCAGACACCTGACTGGTGAGCCTGGATCTTGGACTCCCAGCCTCCCCCACGCTGAGACGAGGAGCCTGCTGTTCCGGTCGCCGTCTACACTGCTTGGTTATGACCCACTGAGCAGCTTGGCACAGGCCCAGGAGTGGCAGAGCTGCGTGGGCCCAAGAAGTGAAAATGGCCAGGGTGGAGAGGAACCCAAAGTGGGACGCAGCATCCAGAGGGGAGGCAGGTGGGCCTCTCCTCCTGACCGGCCACCAGCACAGCCAGGAGCAGAGACCAGGGCTGATGGGCAAAGTCAGGGAGCACACGGTCACTGCCCTTGCAGGGGGCCCTTCTGTCCTCCTGGAGAATCTTCTCCCTAGATGTTCAGACAAGGAGACCCTCTAAAAGCAACCCTGGAGGGGTTTTCTTCAAACACGTATGCTACTGGCTAGTGTCCACTACAGAGATCGGGAGAGGGGCCAAGCATCCCACCTGCTTCAGGAGGAGCCTGTCCTCCAAGTGGTGCAGCCCCTGCCTGCTAGGAAACGCACGTGTGCTCGCTGTGTCTGTGCCCTCTTCTAAAGGCCCCTTGCCAGAGCACGGTGGCCGCAGTCCGGCTGCAGCAAAATGGCCGGGGGTGACGAACAACTTGTGTGCATTGATAGAGCAGGAGTGGGAGCCGTTTATTGTAGGACCGGAGGGGTATATCTACATTCCACACAGCTTATCTTAATTAGCATAAACTAGATACAGCAGTCAACCAATCAGGAATCTCCACACTTAATGGCTCCCTGGCGTTACTTCACAAACCACTCCCTCTGCAAAATGCCAGGCGCCATCCAGACTTGTTTACAGACTCTAACACACGGTGAGGTGGAACAGCCAGGTGACCAGTTCTTGGGTGAGGACATGGTGGAGTGGCTGGCTTATAATGCTTGTCCATTGCTGGGGATAGATGTTCCCAACTTGGCTCCACATGTGACAGCACCGAATGCCCGTGTGGGAGGAGATGCACAGTCTCGCCCCATGGAAGAGGCCTCTGCTGGGCCAGAACTGGGCGAGGCTGAGTGAGGCTCCAGGGCTACCCTCAAGGGGGTGCCAATCCTCGGGACAACGCCAGCACCCTGAGTGTGCCACCCGATTGGCTTTCCCTGGGAGCTGGCCTCCTGCCTGCACACAGCATGCTGCCTCGCCAGGGTGAGGGCCACTGCTGAGGGCCAGTGTCTGGTGGACAGTGACCTGGCGAGGCTGTGGGGTGCTCAGGAAGGTGCACTGCTTCTCCTCATGGCTTCTGCCTTGAAAGCCACAATGCCAGCAGCTCAACAGAAAAAATGGTCACTGTGCAAACAGGGGGAAGCCACAGGAAATGGAGTCACCAGGCACTGCAGGGTCCAGAGGGGGAGGAAAGACCAGAGAGGCCTCTGGGACACACAGCAGTGACATCCAGTGCTGAGGACAGAAACCAAAAGACAGACGGATGCTAGCAGCCAACTCCAGCTTTCCAGGACCAGTCCAGACCATGAGTCCCAGGGACACATCCTCCTCTTCTGTCCACTGGAAGGTCGCTCTGTTGCTGCAAACCCAAGGAGGCCACACTGAGGCTCAAAGGCCCACTGGGTCCCTGAGAGCTGCTGCCTGGCTGTGACAAGCCCAGCAGGTGTGATGTTCTCCCCTTGGCACATAAATATAGTCATTCACTTTCAGATTCAGAGGAAAGACAGCAGAGAGAAAAGATGCGTAAGATCTACCTGGACAGCCGGTCTCGGGCCTGCATGCCTGGCAGCTGGGTAGCCGTGGGCGGCCACTCCACAGCTGGCCAGAGCAGAGGCTGGTCAGCATTCTCAGGGAGCACGGAGGTCCCCTGTGTTGGAAAGAAACAGCAAGATGCTCCTCCATGGCTGATAGCCCCCAGAGACTGCCCTGTTCCCCTTTCCTACCAGTGTGGGGCCTGGGGGTTCAGAGATGGGACCGATGTGCACGGAAAACCTGTCCTGCTCGCTAGGAAATCAAAGCCAAAATGGACCTGGAGAATGCCCAGGGTGGGGCAGTGGCCTGTGGTCCTCCAATAAGGAGACTACATGCGTAAGGGGATCCTGCACCCTTCCTTCTCCCCCAGCACACTCCACGACTCTGAATTCATTTTGTAGTTCCAACAGAATGAGATTGACCCACTGTTATGTGCAGGTACAAACATGCTAAAATGAACCCCACTGTTATGAATAATTATAAATTATAAATAACATATTAATAATCAAAGCCAGGCACAGTGGCACACTCCTGTAATTCCAGCAGCTCAGAGGCTGAAGCAGGAGGATCATGAGTTCAAAGCCAGCCTCAGCAACTTAGCAAGGCCCTGAGCAACTCAGTAAGGCCCTGTCTCAAAACAAAACATGGAAAGGGCTGGGGATGTGGCTCTGGGCTCAATCCCCAGTGCCAAATAATAACAACAATAATAACAGTAATCATCATTTAAAGAGAAAGGCACACACAAAGGTGACTATTGTGTCCCAGGGCTCCCAGCATGTCAATGATATGGCAGGTGAAGTCACAGGGATGAGGCCCATCACTGAGGGAAGGAGAGAGATGCAAGCAGTGTGGGGAATTCAGCCCTCTGCAGCTGCCTGGGCTCCCGACCTGAGAACTCTGCCGAGGGCTCAGCTGCTGCTTCCTCACCCAAACGTGGAGGCCAAAGTCTGCCCTTAAGTCACTTCAAGTGCATGTGAATGTAAAGCACCTGACAGGTGTGGGTGTGGAGCAGTCAGCCCCACCCAGGTGCCCCTCTCCTGCTCCTCTCGGCGGCTGAGAAGCACCTTGTCCCCTCCAATGCCCTGACTTTAGGTCTTGCCTCTGGGCACTGTAGTGGCCTGAGAAGCCCTGACCTGCTTGAGCTCTGGCTTTCCATCTGTGGATCCAAGCAGGACACACGTGCCCCACAGCTCTGAGAACAAGGAGAGAGCACAGACCTCACAGCCGAAGCCCAGGTTGGGCCCTAGCTGGCACTTAATGAACAGTAGCTATGGTGTCTTTCTTCCTTCAAAGGAAAATCCATTAAAGATGGGTTTTGAGTGACTTTAAAATTCAGAAGGAGCTGGGAGTATGAAATGAACCATCAACTCCAATGCTGTGGACTCCAAGGCAGAGATTGAAGACCCTGGCCGGGGGTCTGGTGCAGAGTTGTGCCGCCCACAGGGCCTCACTGTGTTGCTTAGGGCCTTGCTAAGTTGGTCCTAACCAGGCCAGTGCGATACACCAACTGCTGTTTTGAAGACTGTTGATAATATTCCGCTAGATTTATTTGTTCTTGTCCAAAGAAATTGGTTCACAAAGTATATTTAAAGCAAGGACAAAATCAACTCAAAAATGTTGCTCCAAAGTTGCTACAAGGTGCTTATAATTTTCTAAGGACTTTCCTAATGATCATCGAAACAGCTATCTGCTCAGGAGCCTGATAGAAACCATATTTCACCTTCAAGTGAGCTTAAGATAAATGGGAAAACTAGGGCTGAGGAGACATAAACAAAGTTTGATTTTCCTTGAGAATTTTCTTTCGTAGTGGCTACAGGGAAAGCATCCCTCTCGCTATTATCTGGAGTGAACCACAATCAGCCGGATTAATCTGTATCAAAGATTAATTTTTTTGACTGAAACTGTGGTTCCTGAGGATATTTTGTTAGGAAGAAGATGTAGGAGCAGGAGTCGCACAACGCCGGCAAGAGAGGCGCATCCGGCTTTAATCCCGTCCTGAGTGGCAGCCCCCCAAAAGCTCTGAATAATTTAACAAAGACTAAACTTCTAACAGCAGAGCAGTGACAGGTTCAGAGGAGCCACACAGTGCAGCAGCACCTCCTCCGACCTCCTGGCTCCCTCTCCCTCTCCCTCCCCAGCCCCTTTCTGGAAGAAAACAACAGTCCTAGCTGTTTCGCAGGATCCCCTGTTGGTATTTGGTATCTAAATTAGAATATTAAAGTTGAAAGAAAACTTGAGTGGAGAAGCCAACAGTCCCCAGATTCCCCTGCAAGGCCTCACTTGGGGAGTCGGGACGTCTGTGTTTCCAGGAGCGCCCACAGGCTCCCAGCCGTGTCAGGAGTGTGGTGAGGCTGGCTGCTTGCGGGTGTTGCAGTCCCCGACATCCAACCATGCATTTGCTCATCTGACAAAGAGTCTTCTTC
This sequence comes from Marmota marmota marmota, assembly GCF_001458135.2. Lineage (NCBI taxonomy): Eukaryota > Metazoa > Chordata > Mammalia > Rodentia > Sciuridae > Marmota > Marmota marmota. The sequence continues at coordinate 2,596,768 of NW_026000068.1, read as the reverse complement.
GGGCACTTGGGATCCATCAGGGAGCAAATTGGACAAAGGTCTCTGATCACTGCCCTCCTGGGAAGCAGGGAGAGCCATGCCTGAAAACATAGCAAGCAAATAAGCCAATCGTCTGCATGTGCACTTTAGAAATTAAGAAGAGACATTAAGAGGGGGTTGGAAAAACAAACTCAGTAGAGGACGTGGGAAAAGCACCCCGCAGAGGGACCCACCTGCACCAACACAGGAGGCAGAGCCCATGTGGAGGAAGCCGCAAGGAGCAGGTGGCAGAGCATGACCATGGAGGGGACGTGGGAGGGACCAGCCAGGTGGGCCAGGCAGGACAAAGCCACTCGGAACCAGACTCAAGCCCTCCGGTGGTGGACGTGGACTGGGCTGAGTGCGACCCAGAGACAAACACATTAAACCTGCGATATAAGGAAGACAAGTGAACGTTCAGTGGGCAGAAGAAGGGTGCGAGACAGGAGGGGTCCAGCGAGGAGTGGGCATCGCAGGCAGCAGGAGACAGCCCTTCTCAGGCAAGCGTCACCCTCCCCCAGAACTACAGAGAGCAGGTGAGGGCTTCCAGGACCATTTTTAAATCAAAGGCTCCAGCGTCCTCTCTACAAGGAGGAGCCTGGGGAGGGGCCTGCGCTACAGCACCTCTGCGACTCGGAGGAGGACACCCTACGGTTCCTCGGGGCGTGTGGTGGGACTGGCTTCAGAAGCAAGGGGAGGTTCCAATGGCCTAGGGTGACCAGGGAGGGAGGAGCAAGGTGCAGAGCTCCCTGGTTATGGGTGGGATCTGGAATGTTTCCAAAGACTCGGCGTTGAAGGCTTGGTCCCCAGGGCAAGACGTTTCAGAGGTGGGCTTTGGGGAAGTGATTGGATCTTGAGGGGACTGATCCGCTGAGGGGCGAATAATTTGATGGCATTATTGGGAGTGGTGGACACTGCAGGAGGTGGAGCCTAGTGGGGGAACAGGTGCTCGGGAGCAGGACCTGGAGACTCTGTCTGGTCCCCAGCCCTCCCCACCGCTCTGTGTATGTGTTTCCTGATCTGCTTCCCTCCACCACACCCATGATGTTCTGCCTCACCTTAGGCCCGAGCAATCGAGCAGCTAACCGTGGACTGCAGTCTCCGAAGATGTCAGCCAAGATAAGTCTTTTCTCCTCCAAGTTGATTTTCTGGGATGTTTTGACCAGCAGTGGAGATCCAGCACCGGCCTCCTGGAGGACAATGTCAGTCTTTGGGGGTTCTCCTTGAGGCTGGTGTTCCTAGAAACTTTCATTTCTGATCAAGGTTCCTGAATTTCTTTGGAGATCCAAGTTGTGGGACTTCAAGGGGACTTTGGGTTGTGGATAAGAAAACACTTCTCTAATAGAGTCCAACAGTAAGAGGGAAAATTCAGCGGCAAGGTGGGCTTGTGACAGGCCTGACCCCACATCCTTGAGTGTCATCAGACCAGCGCTCCATTTCCCTGAGTTCCTCTGCCTTGGAGCTGGGGAGGGCACAACCCCCTCAACCCACCCTGCGGCTGCACAGCAGGACTGGTGGCCTGGGTGGCCTGGGTGACCTGGGTAAGGAAGGGGCGATGGAAGGTTCACTCAGAGTCCACTGATGGCACAGGGGTCCCGGGGCTCTGGCTGCTGGGGAGAGGCTCAAGGCTGGGCTGACCCAGATGAAGGCTGGGCTGACCCAGCTGCCTGGCTTTGATGGAGGGCTCCAGCACCCTGTCTTTCGGTCGGCACCGCACTGAGAGTCCAGGTGGCCTCCTTCTGGCCAGCAGGACCCGCCAGCAACAGGGCTGAGGAGCAGAAGTGAGGTGGACTTAGGAAGGCTGCTCTGCATCCTGGTGGACGCTCACACCCAGCACAGCAGGGAAGCATGTCCCCTGGCCCCCACCAGAGTGGGAGAGCACAGCCTCCCGGGGACCCGCCAGCCCCCTCTCCTCTGCAGTCTGGGGCAGACACCCACAGACCCAGCTCTCTAGCGCTCTGCTCATCACAGTTGCATGAGCAGGTGTGGCTCAGGGCCCAGCAGGACCCGCGAGAGCCCCAGGGCTTCTCCTGGAGCCTTCGGATGGGCTTTCTCACCCTCACTGGTCCAGGGCAGCATGCAGGGGCAGTTGAGACCCTCTTCCTGCCGCGTGCAGAAGCCACCCCCGTGGAGAGAATGGGACACGAGTCAGTGAGACGCGGAGCCCAGAGGCAGGGGAAGTCGCCATGCCGTTTCCGTCCTCCTTTCTGTCCAGGCCTCACACTTACACCATGGACCTCTCCTTGTGGGGAGCAAGTGGCCCGATCAAGTGGCTGGACAAGTCTGACCGGGTGCCTCTTCCTGGCAGCTGGCAGGTCCAGCAGGGCACAGTGGACACCTCCCTACTCCCCAGCACAGGCCTGGCTGCGAGAAGGACCCACCTGGCAGTAGCGTCCTTCCTCCTGAGTCGCTTTGCCAGCACCAGGTTCTCCTCAGAGTTAATCCACCTTCCCTCTCGTGCCTCTGTGGAGCGGGCTCCTTGGCATCTCGTCCCTACCCTCCTCAGGATGGAGGCATCGGCTGGTGTGCGGGTCTCCTCCCCACCAGGCCACAGGCTGCTAGGAAGGGAGGTCTGTGCCCAGCTCAGCCTCGCTTCCCTGGCCCCTCAGCTCACTACTGGCACAGAGGAGCCGCAAAGAAGTAGATGTCAGGGAGGGACATCATGGCCGCGGCTGTGGCTCTGCAGCCTGGTTAGGACTCTGCCACCTTCTTGCACCAAGGTGCAGTTCACACCAAACAGCGAGGATCTGGAAACACACGTGGAAGGATTATTGGAATTCCTTTGAGAATCACTGGTGTCCCGAGTCCGGGGCGGAGCTTGCTCACCACCCTAAGTCTGCATCAGGTGCTGCTGCAGGAATCTACCGAGAGTATCCACAATGGCCGCGGGATGATGAACAGCAGAAGGACCCCAGGACAGAGCTTTCAAGTGCACACAGACGGCACGGATCTCAGTCTCTGTGCTAACCTGGGGCAGTGACAAGTTATAGTAGTAAGAAGCAAGTGGAAGGTGTGGAGAACGAGCCGCCTACTCCTGCCACGGGAAAGCACTTGAACATGTTGTACCTTCCACAGGTGTGCCGAGGATGCACCAACCTGGCCACCACGGCCACCTGCTGGAATGGAACACAGCTGGATGGGGCAGTGGAGGGAGATCATTTTGTATACTTATTTATTTATGAGAATTTCAAGCCATAATATTGTATTACGTATTCAAAAACACTAATGTTTTGAAGAGCATAAGTCTTCAGTGGGAACTGAACCGTGTCAGTCCCCCGTGAGGAGAAGCTCAGTGGTGTGTCCCCTCCGTGCAAGCCCAGGTAGTTGGCTGGTGAGGATTCCATTGCACGATACTCTGACGTCCCTTCCCTATGTTCAATTCATCCATTGCCCACCACTCCAGAAAAGATGGTTTCCGAGGCGTGATCTGAAGGCTCTAGAATGAACCTTGGTGTTTCTAGCATCTTCTTTCTGTCAGGAGGCTCATGGACACCTTCAGGACACCTTGAGCTGTCCATGTCTTTCCCACTACATGATGCTTTCATCTTTCACTATAGGTTCAATCACAATTTTAAAGAAACCTGTGGAGGATCCATCTTGGTCATCTGTGCTTTATGGATAAATGAGCCTTGAGTGTGGCATGGTATCAAGAAAAATGATTGGATACAGCTGAATCTCTTCCACCAAAGGGGAGATCTGGCCCAGTGGAGAGGAAAGGGTGTTCTGCCAGAGTTCTGTGGAGGAGAAGGGGGCGAGTCTGCCATCACACAGCATGTTTAATGCACAAGAAATATAGCAGGGCTATACTTGCATTTAATTTTCAAATTGCATGTGCACAAAGGGGAATAAGAAGGGTTGGTACTAGTTTTGTGTCCCTCCAAGTATTTTTATCTCTATTGAGATAGTGACTCAGGTGGAGACCGTGGCGGGACTGCACCTCCTGCTCAGAGCCCCACCCACTCAGGCTCGGGGCTTCTCCACAGGGTCCCCTCAGCCCCAGGGCAGGCTGCCCTGTGAGCTGAAGGCCTCCTCTGAGCAGAGGGAAGAGTGGCACCAGCAGCCAGGACAGCCACGGCCGTGCCGCTGCTGCAGCTCACAATAAGCCTTTCCTTCCAAGTGCACTCAGAAGGCCTCCCTCGCTCCTCCACCCGCCCAGCCAGGCCTGAGCATCAGACGGGCCACGCTGGAGGACTGGGCCTGAGCCACCTGGAGCTCAGTCCATACCTGTTCCTGAACATTGTATTTGTCTTCCAGCTCGCCCGTGTAGACAACAACCCAAGTACAAAGCACTTGGCCACGGGCACAGGCAGTCCTACCCAGCCCGGTCCACCTGCGCCTGTAAGGCTTTGTCTTCCTTTGAGCAGATATCCTGAGGGGCCTGAGGGGGCTGGGCTGAGTCTCTCCCATCTCCTGGCCTCTCGTTCAGGGTGGCCACTGTGCTTCCTGGTGTCAGAGTGGTGCTAGGAACTCCAGGACCCAGGTCTGCAAGGCAGGCAGGGACAGGGACGGTGGCAGGGGGCCAGGCTGGTTCAGACTGCCGCCTTCAGAAAGGGAGACACCCCAACAGAGCACTGCCCTACACCTGCCAGGCCCAGCTCTGGTCTGAGGGACAGGCCACCAGGTCCCAGGACATGAAAAGCCTCGGCAGGGTCCCTACTCTGCTCTGCAGGGCCACCCTCCCCAAGCTCACAGGGGCTGCGCCAGCCACCTGGGCAAGTCCCACTGCCTTGGCAGGAGGGGCAGAAGCGGGTGGCGGCTCTGCCCTGTGAACTTTTCCTTCTAATTTTTAAAAGCACCATCATCCTGCCTGATAAATGCGAGGAGCCTAGACTCGTAGGCAAGCCCTACGTTTATGAAAACAATCTAAAGGTTTATAAAAATGTGCTCCGAATATCAGCCTGTTATATGTAATAACAGAAACACTAATTCGGTATATCCAATATTGTTTGGACAGGATTCAATTCTATTTTTAGGAGATTTCAATTTCCTTTCCCATAAACTCTATGAAATACAGTATGTGGCATATTTATGGTGACCCTTTTGAAGAGTGTTACACTTTTGGACCCTTTAATAAGTCTAAATGAGATGGTTTCCCCCTCACCTCACTGAGCAAATAAATAGATGGCCGTGACAATCATCAGAATCAGGCAGAGGGCTCCTTCGCCTCCTAGTCCGACTACCCCGAGCCTCCGGTCCCTGTGGTGAAAGCCCTCTGAACACAGTTCCAGGCAATAAAGGCAATATTTAGGGCCATCTGGTGACTCCATTCAATTTATTTCATTGACAAGACTTATAAATAAGAAAGCATAAAGCAATCATGGAATTTACTATGCAAACTACCAGCCGCAGCCCCCTGTGCCCCCCTCTCTCCAGCGCGCACAAGGGGCCTCCTCACCCCGCGCTCATGTCAGTGTCCTGCATTTTTCAAAGCACTCTGCAAAATTAGCCAGTTCATTCTCAGAGAGGAAAGGGGCGTCTCAGCAAGGGAAGCCAGCACATCTGCTAGGCTTTCCCCGCGGGACATGGGGACACCTGACGTGCATCCACTGGTGGCCCGTGTGTGTTACCGCCCTGTGTCATAGGCAGCCAGGCCCCCGTGCTGGACAGGACAGCAAAGCCGCAGCCTCGCCCTGCAGGCAGCACCAGGCCTCCATCCCAGGGGCCTCCACAAACACCCAGAGGGATCCCACACAACTGGAAGTGTCCAGAGGGCCCCAGTAAGCCATGCCGGGGATTTAGGGGTCCTCAGGGAATTCTGCTTGTTTTCCCACAGGAACATCGTTGGTGGAGAGAGACCCCCCCAAAATGTCCCCTGTTTGGGCCTGAACTCATCCCAACAAGCCTGGAATCTCTCAAGACAAGTTGCAAATTCTGACTTGGATTTTTTTTTTTTTCCGGAGATAATGAAGAAAATATTTGGGGGGGGGGGGAATGACTAAATAAGTTTTAGAAGATGCTGAGATCTTTGGAGCAGTGGACACAGGACTTTAAGAAGTGTCTTGCCTGTCCACATTATGGCATGCTACTTAGCAACCAAAACGAAAGAACTAAACACACTCAAGGAACCATGTTACTGCAAAGAGTGCTCCAGGCTCCACGCTGACCCCAAGCTGCCAACCCGGAGCTGGGGGCACAGAGGTGGATGGGTAGTTCCTGGGGGTTGAGGAGGGCTGGGGCTGGAGGGAAGCAGGGCGTCCTGCAGAAGCTCTTGGTGGTCCAGACACAGTGTGCACAGCTGATAAGATCCTGCAGAACTGGCCACACCTGCGCAGGAGTGAAAGTGGGGAACCCAGCAGTTCATGACGTCCACTTCAATTCCTGCTCACGACATTGTGCTATGGCTTTTCAAGAAGTTATTCTTGAGAAAACAGCACGAGGGGTCCCTGTGTCACTCCACACAGCTGCCTGTCCAAGAGCGTCTCAACCTGAAGCAACCCGGTGAACGGAGAACACAAGTGTGTTGCCCCCCGGGACCCCGCGTGCACAGGGTGGCGTCCAGGCTGCCCTCCCTGCCTGGAGAGCTGCCCTCGCACTGCCCATCAGAGTAGAGCCCTGGCCCACGCCATAAATCACGATCGCCGAGGTCTTCAGGAGGCAGCTGGGCAAAGTGGGGCAGAGCTTCCCAGGCACATTGAAAGCGTGTGGCTCCTGGCTGTCCGTCACCAAGGAGGACCACACTATGGTAAAATGTTCCTAGAACAGCACTGATGTGAACACGGGAGCAGGCCCAACACCCCCGAGAGGAGCCAGTAGAGAGCAGGGAAAGCCCACGGACAGCTGCGATTCTCCCTGAGCCAGCAGCCAAGAGTCACCTGGTAACACAGGAGCCAGATCACGCCACTCCACGGACCCGCTCTCCCACGGCGGCCCTCTCCCTTATTAAAAGCCCAGTTCCTGAGCATGACCTCCACGGCCCACCCAGGCTGCCCCCACTCCTCACTCTGAGATCAGCATCCCAGTCAGTCATTCAGACCGGCACAGTGCTAGTCTCACTCTCCTTGGACAGCCCAAGCGGACTTCTACCCCAGGACCTTGGCACGTGGTCCCCACCTCTGGTAAACACATTCCCTCAAACATCCCCGGCCAGACAGACCCAGGGCTTGGGTACCAGGAGCTGACACAAGGGAGGGGCAGTGACGGAAACTGGTTGCTTTTTCAGGAAAGGAATACACAGTTGGTAATGGGAAATCAGGCACAACGGGAGTTGGCTCGTTTACGAAGAGTTCATGGAACAAACAACAAATTCCAAGTTCAGTGAAGACCATAGCATCCCAAGATCCAAGATGACTGCTGGACAGGTCAGTAGCACCACCCCTTCACATCCCTGTTGCTTCTTCTTCTGACAGGGATCCCCTTCTGCTCTGCAGAGATCCTAGCCAGCAGGACCCCTGAAATCCACCTTCCCCGTTGAGATCGCTGACGTCAACCCAGCACGTGCCTCGCACGGAGCCCCCTGTTTGTAGCAAGTCTGTTCTTCAAACAGAAGAGCCCGGTGAGCTCCATCTCACCCATTCTCATTCCTAGAAAAGAGGGAGAAAGAGGAGAACGCAGCCCGCATTTGCAAGGCAAGGGCTGAGCGAGCGAGAGAATGTTCCAGAGGTGGGCGCTCCTGAGGTGGCCGACTCAGAGGCAGCCAGGTCCTCCTCCCTTAGGAGGTCACCAGTGCGATGGAGCACAGTGCTGCAGACCTGCTCCCTCTCCCGGCCCCAGGCTCCCCGCTCCTGACCCTCTTTTCTCCAAGGGTAGCACCTGCCCTGCTGAACATGCTCCATACTTTTTCTTTGATTCTCGGCTTGTGGGCTTTCTGGGACTGGAGTTTGAAGGTTCCTGCCATTTGGTCCCTTGCTGGAGTCCTGAGTCAGAAGAGCCCTGGGTCACTGAGGTCACCCAAGAAACAGGCGGGGTGACTCCAGACTCCAGGTGCTCACCACTCTTCTGCTTGCTCAGCAGTCCCAGGCACAGGTGCTGCACGTCCATCTGCGTCATGGTGGCCTGGTGTCCAGGAGACTCAACTCTGCTTGTTGTCATCACCTGCCGTGACTGCGTGACCTGTGGGCACTCTCAGGATCGCCCAGGTGTGAACACAGCAGTCTTGGAAGAAGCCAGGTGCCGTGGGAAAGGCCTGAGCCACAGAGTCCCCCTGCAGAAGCAGGTTCTGGGAGGGGCCAGGAGGGTGGGATCCGGGATGGCAGCTACAGAGCAGGGAGGCTGGCCAGCGCCCTCCCCCCCCCCAACCAGGCTGCACCCCCAGGAGTCGGCATGGCTGTGGGACTGGCTCCCTGAGGACAGGCTGCAGCTTCAGCTCCCTGAGGACACCAAGGAACCAGGTCCCTTGCCCACCAGAGAGTGGAGCTGGGTTCAGAGTTGGTTTCTGCCCAGAGCCAGCACCAGGAGGGCTGGGAACAGCAGGTGTGGGGCAGTCGGAACCCTCACGAGGACGGCTGGATGCCATCACATAGACCCCCGAGAGGGAGATCTGGGGGATTGAGGACATTGAGGGCAGTGGACATGCCCACTCTCTGGCTACGGATGTGAATTTGACAAATGTGCACCTGTGTCTTCCCAGGAAAAATGTGAAGTAAGAAATCCTGTGGAAAAGAGTCACACTTACTGAATTTTAACCCAGTGTTTCCCAAAATTTCAGTATTTCCAGATAAAACATTTTCTGTATTTGGGATGCTTCTGGGAAGTGTTGTTGGCATTAAATACCTGAAGGTTAGATGTATTCCAAAAAAAAAAACTGTTAAGTTAAAGGTATATATTGCAAATACCTGCACATTAGAATTAAGGAAATGTGGTACTTGATTATCCTCCCTTCCACTAGATTTTCCACCTGGACACTCAGGATAGAGTTTTGGAAAAGCAGGTCCATCTGGAATCAGAACTGACTGGACATCAGAGCCCTCTCCTCCCCCAGGTTCTCCATATTACTGCCTCGGGCTGGCCGGTGTCAGCACCAGGCCCAAGAACTTTCAGGTGGACTTAATGGGATTCTTAACGTACAGTTCATGGTTGAGTCTCCACAGTTGTTCCAGAAACATTACTTACAAAAGGAAAAATGTGTTGTTTCGTTTTTCAATTCCAGCAGAACCCAACAAAGGACCAAGCAGGGACTCGGTTGTGTGTGTCTCTGTCTCTTTTTCCTTATCTTTCCTGGTCTGGACTACTGAGAAAGTCCAGGGACACTACCCTGGAGGTTGTGCGGTCTGAGGGGGCTCTTGCTCCCTCATGATCAGAGTCACATCTTACATCTTCAGCAAGTGTCATTGAAGAAGACCATCCTGCTGGGGATCTTTCCAATACAGGTTATTATCTGACCACTGGGTTAGGGTAAAGCAGCTCATGCGTCCACGCAGAGGAGAAGTCTGAGTGAGGCGGGCAGATCTCTGCGGTGGCACTGTAGGAAAGTTAGGAGCGAGGCAGCTCCGGATGAGTCACTGAAGTGGTGCTCAGGTGCCGAAGCAAAAAAGCAAATTGCAAAGCAGAAGGGTAGATAGTCCACTACTTGAAAAAACAAGAACAGAAAAATAAATGCAAGTCCGTATTGCTTATTTTGTTTAAAGAAATCAAGAAAGGTAGAGCAGAAGCTAATGAGAAATGGCCTATCGAGGGCAGAGAGGGCGGATAGGAAGGTGAGAAGATGTAGGGAGTCCAAGGCTCTGTTAAGAATCCCTCGGCACATGGATGCCAGGGGTACATGCAAATGTCTCTCAGTTAAAGTAACAGAACACGATGAAAAGCGAGAAGGTAATGGTGAGGATGCAGAAAAGGGGACCTGAGGGCTATATTGCCTCAAAACCCAGTTGGCACCAGTTTTCAGAGACCAGATTGTCCTGGAGGGCAGCCGTCTCTGGCCCCTGCAGCTCCTTACCCACGTGGGCAGCAGGTGATGCTGCTTCAAGCTCTGGGTCCAGAGAGGACCATGGAGAAAAGCAGAGGACAGAGGTAGCCACGGCCTCGCTCAGCCCCAACACGCCGCCTTCCCTGACAACAGCGCAGCCCGCAGCGAAGCCACATGTCCCGGGAATGCCGTTTTATCTGACAGATGTGGTTTAGAAGCGTATAAGTGGCACCTACTGAGAGTGGTAATGGAATGATTTCCTGGGCTCTGAATCTTGACATAGCGTTTACTATCTGGATCCAGATGAAGACCATGAAAAATGTACAGACTCAGACATCTCCATTAGGCAGAGCCTCAGAGGCACGTGTCGACTAGCTTCCCAACACGTCCAGGTCCTTCTCCTCACTCTGAGAACTAAGTGACACCTTCAGAATGGGGTGGGTGGCAGCTCAGTCGATCACTGTTGTCCCTCTGTTCTGACTCGGGTTTAATGAAGAGTGAGATGCCCGGCATGCAGCATACAACACATCCTGTATTTTCATGATGGCAGGCGGTATTTCACAGTGTGTTCACGTTTCCTCGGGAGCACAGGGCCGTGGGAAAGACGTCCTTAGACCTCTGTGAGAGGCATAGGCGTCCTGAGCTTCATCCTCCGGCCTGTGAATGGATGGTTCTTTCACATGCCTCACGGGGCTTTGCAAGGGTGGACTGCGATGCTACAGTGAGGAGCAGCTGTATGTGGACCGGACGAAGCCTGAGACAGTGCTAGATCCTGCACACCTCCTTCTTCAGAGCAAAACAAACGGGGTAACATGGGCAAGCAAACAGTCATGGGTAAATCAGGCTTTAAAAAACTGCACAAAATAACCTGCAAGGGACTCTGATTCTCTGTCTGTAAAGAGATCTCCCACTGTCTGGGTTCCCACCTAAAACTGCCTACTATCTCCAAGTAGTCTCATTGTTGGATTTTCCCCTTTGAAATTTTAAGCAATGGAGTAGAAGGAACTGACCAGAGAGTTTCTGTGCAATGCAGAGTCCCTTTTGGAAGATGTTTTAGGCACTTTTTAGTTCTGAAATAGGATGGCATGTCATCTATGATGTGCAGAAAAATATGGACACCTAAACTTAGCTGCTAGGAGAACTAGCGTGCGATGTGACCGTGCGAAGCATGCAGGGGCACCTCTCCCTCCTCCCCTCCCTCCTTTGTCCACCTGCAGGAGACTCAGTGGTGCCAGCTGTGGCTGGCTGGGGCCTGGTCTCACCTGCCACTGCCTGCCTTCCTGCCTGATTTCTTCCACGTCCCCTCTTCACCACTCCCAAAACTCCTAGAATATTTTCTTGGGGAAAAAAGCAAGCTCTAAGTTACCAATACTCGCTATACAATAAGACATTTCAGGAAACTCAATTAAGGTGGAAGTAGTTGAAAATCAAGGTCCAAGGTTGCTTAGATCGCTTGACACTGACAGAGGAATATAGGGCTGAGAGTTACAGATTGAGATATGAGCTTGTTCTTCCTCTCTGGGGAATTCCTCAGAGCGCCCATCAATGAGTCCTTCTGATGCTTCAATACCCTCCCTGATGGACTCATCTCAGGGGTGAACATTCCCCAAATGAAATAGTGGGAAATGGCAGAAACCCTTCTGCCTGGTGAGATAATAAAAAACCCCAAAGAGAATATTTAGGGACAATAATATTAGCTATGGGGGTGTCAGCACTGCCCTATCAAGGACATTTCCAATATTAAAATGCTGAACTCTGTGGCTATGGCAGACTGGGAGCCTTGCCCTCATAGATACTTTGCTTCCTTTCAAGCTGCAAGGCTTTGAAGAGTGAGGACAGAGTCATGGCAGGAGCACAGGACATGCTGTTCTGAAATCCATCTGCACACCATGGGAAAGGGCACTGTGCTGCACAACCAGGCGTCATCCTCAGCCTGGGCCATAGTCTGGATCAGGCGCAGACGGGCACACCTTTTAGGCAGCCAGGCCAGTGACCCCAGAGGGACCTCAAGGTCAACTGCCTTGTAAAGTGTCAAGAGGGGAGCTGACAGACAGTAGACCCTGGAGAGGCAGTGTGGTCAGCTCCATGACCCAGTGGCCCCTGCCTTCCCAACTGCATGGCATGGCTCAGGCCCTTCACCCCGATCCCCTCTGTAAGGTGGGTGCATACCAGCAAGAGAGCTGCTCTAATGCTCAACTACACCTTGCCCACAGTGGGCTGTGCAGGACCCTGGAACCCAAGACCCATTGCTACCTGAGACTTGAGGACTTCCCCACTCACTGTGGCCCTGGAAGCCCTCCGGGCACCCCTGCTGAACACCAGGCACAGGATGAGTCCGGTCCTTTGGATCACAACCACCCTCAAGGCTTCCTGGGTCTGTGAGGTATTTGTGGGTCTCCTGGGCAGAGTACCCCTGAGAATGGGTGAGCAGAGGACAGGCTTGGGCCAGTGGCAAAGGAGTGATTCCCTGCCCTCCCTCTTCCCTGTTGTATTTTAATACCTCACCCACACCTGTGCAAGGGCAAACCATGACTTTCCAGGACCCTCCTCCTTGAGCATAACCACAAAGACCTCAGAGTGCAAGAGAATGAGTGTGGTGTCCAAGCTCACCATGAGTATGGACCCTGAGAATAGAACTGGCAGGCTTTGGCAGGCAGGAGCCTCTAAGATGGCTGGAAGATTTATATTTAGGGTCACCACCAAGTAAAAGCATGCGGAGCCCAAAATAAAACCGTGGTTTCTCCCAAGAAAACACTGGGAAAATAGCATGACGCATCCTACAGACAGAACTGCCACCCCCCACTCTCAAACCACAAAGGCGGAGGACTGCCCCTGAATGGAGGTGAGCAGAGCGCTGCATCTCCACAGGCACCGGGGAATCTAGTGGAAAGTTCAGCTGTTCCAGAAATGAAGCTCGTAAAATATTTTTGAGCAAATAACTCTGCTTTTAACAGTTATTTACTGGTTTTTATAGCCCAATGTTAACCAAAGCCATAAAAATATAATGACTTAGACTGTGCAAAAGTAGCACTGCTCTTCAGTTTCCATTCCCAGAATAGCAATGCACACTTTAATGTCTAGTTGGGATTATTTGAATGTCCCAAAAATGTGTTATGATTGGTGGTAGAAATTAAAATTAGTGCAAGAGAAAAATAGGATACATTATATCCCTCCTCTCCTTCCCACTTACAACCCACAACGCTGTCCTTTGTCCCCAGTGTGCCACAAGTGCCAGCCCAGCTAATGGGGTTGACCTCAGGTGGGAGCTCTACTGGTCAGAGAGAAAACTTTCCATCGCTGTCTTCTAGAATGTTCTGCCATCTGAAGCACCATTTGTGTGATAGATCTTTTCAATAGGGAAGGTTCCTGTTTACCTGCCTCCTGGAAGAATTGACTCCTTACTGATAAAGTGTCATACAGATAAGGTTGTCCCCAAGCCAGGCCAGTATCACTCCTGGGGACCCTGAGAAGGGGAAATGCCCCAGAACACTTCACATCTGCACCTCACCTGGTGTGAGAAGCAGGAAGTGATGCCACCCACAGACCTGCAGAGGCATGAGCCCTGGGAGAAGGAACGAGGGTCTCTGGAAATCCAGCCAGTGTCCCCAGTTCCTCACGCTCACTTTGCATGTCCTCTGCCCCACCTTGGACTCAGGTGCACCCTTCTCCCACCTCGTTCCTCTCAATTCCTCCCAACTTCCCTCACAACAGTCTGTGGGAGTCCTAGGTTCAAATATCCCTTATGTTGCCTAAAGCTCAATCCTTGTCCCCAATGCCAATCCAATAACTAGGACACAGTTTTGAGAAAATAAGAAAAAGAAGGTTTATTGCTTTGCTAGCAAAGGAGAGATACAGGGGACTCCCCCCCCGGAAACGCTGTCATTCTGCCCATCAGCAGGAACAGATGGCTGTTGAGGGGTGACTCAAGGGCAACATTCCCCGTGTTCTCTGTTGGAGTGTAATCCACTTGTTAATTTGGGAGATGGTCATTTCTGAGATCTTCTGGTGCCATCCCCAAAGTCTGGATTACTTGTCCCTATGGTGGGTGTGTGCTCAGGGACAGATAACTCTGCCTAGGATGGGGAAGAAAGGTAATCCTGTTCCCCTGAGATTAGGGAGGGGAGAGATTAGGGAGGAGCAGGGAGAGAGGAGGAGAAAGAAAAGTGTCCATTTTAAAAATAAGCTGCAGTGACCGAACGGCAAGGGCTGTATTCAGAGCATAAAGTGCACACTGTTACATTTCCCCATGTCAATTTCTACATTTTATTTCTATGGAAAAATGGGCAATGATATATCCAAGCTGCTTCCTGCTGAAAAAGGGTAAAGTTGGGAGAAGTAATCCAAAGCCCTTGTTCTCTATCAGGTGGATTGCGAACAATTAAGTGTTTTCAGCAACAGAGCAGTTCAGGGGTCCACAGCAGCAGATGGCAGGTCACTGGACAAGGCATATACAGGGGTCATGATAACACAATGATAAACAAGACAGCAAAGCATTACTTTTTTGTAAACATATAGTTCAAAAGCAATTAACATTTCAGCCACTCTCCAAAAGCCATGAAGACAGTAACTTGTAATCATGTCAGTGGAAAACAGATCAAGTTTATCAATGTAGGAAGTTAGGAAGATTTGTAAGTCTATGAGATGAGGCTCAAATTAACTCAGGACAAACTTGTAACTCTAGCATCCTTTTTGATCATTATTATTAGGCATTCCTTACACTATATGTGACTTCTCTTGGAAGCATCAGGGACATTGGCATCTCTAATGACCCTTCTCTTTGCAGAATGTATACTGATTGGCTTCCTGTCTCTATGGTCCTCTCGATCTCTCTGATTGGCAGATAAGATGACTCACAGTAATTGCAGAGCCTAGAGTGGGATCCTGTCATTCTGAGTCCTGGATGACTTTAGAGGGCAAGGGGCATGATGGTGGCTGCTTTTTCATGGCCCTTTTACTACCTTGACTTTGGTTTCCAAGTTTTGGGTTTTAAACATCTAGCAGGTCAGTGCACCAGTCTTAAAGTGGGACTAACAGGTTATAACTTCAATATCTATAATTATACAGTTACCCCTTTCTTTTAATTGAGGTCAGTATTAATATTGTATGTCAACATTATATGTTACCTGTCCTATAGGTAGTGGCTTATTATCTCAAATTAACTCAGGTAGTTTTATTAGAAGAAGCATGTCCACAAAACACTAATAGGAACAGGTACAATATTTACAAGGAAAATACAAAATGAAATTAACAGAGCAAAAACATATTCAGTTTGTATAAAAGCTATGAACCAAGAAAAATGATTTTTATAATCTGAAACCTTTACTTAGTTGTGTATTATATCCCCTATTTATTTTGAGGACACAGTGTTCTTTACAACAAATACCCATCTTTTGAACACAGCTTTAAATGAGTTCAAGTCCAGCCTACATGGGAGCCATTCTAACTGGAGAAGGGGAGAGGCAGAGCCTTATCTCAGGTAAGGAGGATCTCTTTGAAGGGAAAGCAAGGAACAATAGGGAGAAATGAAAGACGGAGACCAGGCACAGATACACACAATAGTTTATTTGTCAGAACTGATAAATTAAGGCCATCTCTCTATAATGGAAAGAGGTAAAACAGGCTTGGGTTCTGGGGCATTTTGGGGCAGGCTCAGGAATCAGAGGTGGTCCTAATGCAGGTGGGAGGTGTTGGCTGCAGGGGGTGCTGGGTTGGTATGAGGGAGTGGTGAGCCTTTCTCAAAAATGCTGTTGGGTAGGAAAGTGAAACTTTTTCCTTAAAATGGCAGCTGTCACTTAAGATGGCCATCCAGATGCTAAGCAAGGACCTTATACTCTTGACAAATAACACAATACAACATTACATCTGAAACATGCATCAAAGGCTAAGAGAGCTTTTAACTTTCTTTTTGTAATAAAAGTGCCACTTTTTGTGGAAAAAGTGACAAAATGCTTTCATGTTTTACAATGTCACCTTAAAATAGATTAGGCTCTCCTTATTACCCTTCAAAAATACATTTAAATTGCAATACCAGTGTGAAGAGTAACACAAAGTTGTATGTATGACTTATTGACAACAGGTTACCATGTCTAGCTATAAAACATCAAATGACATGAATAAATACCAACCAAACTTGTTATTCCATACAAATCCCAGACTGCTGCTACAGACAATCTTAGTTTGGAGAACACCAACTTGGTAAAGTGCTTTCCCCTAATCTTTACATTTAGCTAAATTTAACTTTTAAAGTACAATTTAGAACCAATAGTGCATGCTAACAATAATCACATGTCTGCATGGGTTAGCTGTACTAGCAAAAATCAAAGGATAGTCTTAAATCTCTTATATATTTATGAAACAGGGTTAATGATCAGAAAAATAGTTAGGGCAAACAGATATACGACAGGGCTTCAAATGGTAGTGTAGCCTTCAATGTCACATGCAATGTATAAGAGAGCACTTATTGATTGCAAGTGCCTTGCCGTAAATCTAGATGAGCTTTCATTTAATAACGTTTACATAACACTTAGATAAGACTCAGGTAAATATAGTTCTCAGATGTATACTTATATTTATTCACATATATTTAGGGTGTCAACTATATTGTTATAACCTAAAATAACAGTTAACATTTACAAAGTGATAATTTAAAAGGCTTTTTTTTTTTTTTATTGGTACTGGGATTGAACTTACGGTCACTCAGACACTGAGTCACATCCCCAGCCCTATTTTTTTTTTTAATTTATTTATTTATTTATTTATTTTTTATTGTTGGTTGTTCAAAACATTACATAGTTCTTGATATATCATATTTCACACTTTGATTCAAGTGGGTTATGAACTCCCGTTTTTACCCCGTATACAGATTGCAGAATCACATCAGTTACGCCTCCATTGATTTACATATTGCCATACTAGTGTCTGTTGTATTCTGCTGCCTTTCCTATCCTCTACTATCCCCCCTCCCCTCCCCTCCCCTCTTCTCTCTCTACCCTCTCAACTTTCATTCATTTCTCCCCCTTGTATTATTTTTCCCTTTCCCCTCACTTCCTCTTGTATGTAATTTTGTATAACAATGAGGGTCTCCTTCCATTTCCATGCAATTTCCCTTCTCTCTCCCTTTCCCTCCCACCTCTCATCCCTGTTTAATGTTAATCTTCTTCTCCTGCTCTTCGTCCCTACTCTGTTCTTAGTTACTCTCCTTATATCAAAGAAGACATTTGGCATTTGTTTTTTAGGGATTGGCTAGCTTCACTTAGCATAATCTGCTCTAATGCCATCCATTTCCCTGTAAATTCTATGATTTTGTCATTTTTTAATGCAGAGTAATACTCCATTGTNTATATACCATATCTATATATATATATATATATATATATATATATATATATACCACATTATCTTTATCCATTAATTCACTGAAGGACACCTAGGTTGAAGTTCAAATAACTTTGTGCTGATTATAGTCAATTTATTTACAAACACAAACTTTTTGAGATTTACCTTCTGAAAAACTTCTGTGACTTACTTAGACATTCACAACTTATTTACATCCTTAGTGTCGTCCTCTCTTTTATTTGGACTTTAGCACAAGAATATTACTTTACTAGACAGAATAATCTCTCATCCAGAAACATTTCTTTTACTTCTAATTTTCATTACTAAAATATATTGCCATATCTATAACTTTCTTTCATCTTTTCTGGGTTTTAACCCTGTCTTAAATTCATATTCTGAAACAATCCTTAAGAATGTTACCTGTGCCTTTAATTTACAGAAGAAGTTTCATTCAAGAGCCGGTTGGACAATGCTACATATAAGAAACTGTGCCTTACTCTTTCTTCTCCCAGGTTGCATTCCAGGGGTTGGAGCCCAGTGGACTATGGAGCACGGCCTGTCTCCCCTAGCGTTACCACAGTGCCACCAACTTTGAGGTCCCCATTCTACCCAGGGGTCCTTTGGGGCCTTGTTCTGAACACTAGGCCACTGATATGCAGTGGAGGGCCATTTCCATCCTTTTCTCGGCTTCCTTGAGGATCCCTTAGCAGGTTGGCATTATTTCTCTTTTCTTCTCTGGGTGCAGTTGTTTATTCTGCCCATCTCCCCAGGCATTTCGTTTGATGGGACTGTTACAGCAAGAATTGCTTTGCCCCAGTGATGGATATCCCCTGACTGAATGGGGTGTCCCGTCAGATCTTAAAAGGGGACACTATTCCTCGCCCCAGGTTATAACCTGACCGTCTGGAACCTGCTGCCACATCCTCTGTGGCCAGAACCTCCAACCCCAAGGCAAAGGGGGCTGGCAGCAGGAGGGAGGCCCAATTCTCTTTGGCCATTTTTCTAGAAGATTTGTTTTCCAGTTTAGGTCTAGTGTGCTTGACCCACAGCGAGAGGACCTGCTGCTGCCCGGGGCCAGGCTGGGACGGACACAGCGCTGCCAGTGCCAAATAATAGTGTCCAGATTATGCTCCGAATACAGCCCTTGCTTCTCGGCCAGCAGCTTACTTTTAAAATGGACACATTTCTTTCTCCTCCTCTCTCCCTGCTCCTCCCTAATCTCTCACCTCCCTAATCTCAGGGGAAACTCATTACCTTTCTTCCCCATCCCAGGCAGAGTGACCTGTCCCTGAGCACACACCCACCATAGGAATGAAGGCATCCAGACTTGGGGGTGGCACCAGAAAATTCAGAAATGACTGTCTCCCAAATTAACAAGTGGATCACACTCCAACAGAGAACACGGGGATGTAGCCCTTGAGTCACCCTTTAACTGTCCCCTGGTCCTGCTGAGGGGCAGAATCACAGCCTCTGGGACAGGAGCCCCCTGTGTCTCTCCTTTGCTAGCAAAGCAATGAACCTTCTTTTTCTTTTTTCTCAAAACCATGTCCTCGTTACTGGATTGGCATTGAGGACAAGGACCCAGCTTTGGGTATAAAGGATCTCAGTCTCTTTAACCCTTTCTTCAAGGTCCTGCCATCCTCCCGCACCAGAGGCAGTGCCTTTCGGCAACTTCAACCTACTCCTGAGGATTCCCACCCCTTATCAGGCGACTGCATAGATGCCTGTGCTTACAGAATCTTTCATACACTGTACCCCGACAGACCAACTGGAACATCAAGATTATATAACAATCCAGAAAAACCATTCAAAGTCCAGATTGTGCTACAGTAACCTTTCTCTTGAACAGGCTTATCCCTGTAGGTGGCCCATTCAAGATCTCTCTGCTCAAGGGACTATCAGTAAGATAAATGCAGCATGGCCCTTGTGTTAAAGAGCTAGTAACAGATACATAAAAAAAAAAAAAAAAAACACCTCAGACAACAACAGAGGACTCCGCTGCAACCAGGGCTGACAGTCAGGAACCTTCAGAACAGACAGACCTGCACGTATGAATTTCTTCCTCTTACTTTACCTTTGACAGACCAACTCCAACTGCAAGATTGTATAATAATCCAGAAAGCTATTCAAAAGCCAGATCCTTACTATAAAACATTTAGACAAGATTATGCCTATAGGTGGGCCTTCCTTTGACTCACTCTACCCTGATAGACCAACTCCAGTTGCCAGATTGTGCAAAAAAAGAAACAGAGGCAACAAGAGAGGACCCCAAAACCATGGCCCACTGATGGGAAACTTTAAATTGACCAGCCAAGATCTTTCCCGAGGATCAGTTCAATACTGGCCATGTCTTAAAAGGGCAGTAGCAGATTCAAACAAAACAGACAACCAGAGGAAATTCCCATGCCCAAGGCCAACAAACAGGTGAGAACCTAGAACAGATCAGAAGGGAGTACATATCTATCCCTGGGTTCTTGAGTCCCGCTTAACTGTGACTCCTACACCAGTGGTACCACACATGTCCCCCAGAAGCGGGACCAGGTGTTCCCACAAATAGGAACCAGATATGTGGATTCCAGGTTCTCGGGGTACACACCAGGGGATTTACCAGATGGCCAAGGATGCTGTGATTTTACTGAGTTCAGTTCCCTTTTTCTCAAAGTGGACCAGAATAGAGCGACCTGCACCATTCAGGGAGAGAAATCAGGAGTCCCCTGGAGCAAAAGGAAATTTGGCAGCTGCTGGGACAGTCCCTCAGTCCGCCCCTTTACTCTCAGGAGAAGCTCCTCCGATTCAACCTGAGGCAAACTCCCCCATCTCCTAACCCTTGCAGTTGGCTCTCAACAAGTTCCCTAGCCACCTTGCATCCTCAGCACGGACCTGGGCTTCCTTGGAGAGCCAGGGCTGCCCAAGAAAGTTGGAGGGAGGTCAGCTCTTGGGTCCCATCTGGGGTGCCAAATTTGTTGCTGAAAACTGGGTCCTTGTCCTCAATGCCAATCCAAGAATGAGGACATGGTTTTGAGAAAAAGGAAAAAGAAGGTTTATTGCTCTGCTAGCAAAGGAAAGACACAGGGGGCTCCTGTCCCAGAGGCTGTGATTCTGCCCCTCAGCAGGACCAGGGGGCAGATAAATAGTGACTCAAGGGCTACATTCCCATGTTCTCTGTTGGAGTGTGATCCACTTGTTAATTTGGGAGACAGTCATTTCTGAATCTTCTGGTGCCATCCCCAAGTCTGGATGACTTCATCCCTATGGTGGGTGTGTGCTCAGGGACAGGTCACTCTGCCTGGGATGGGGAAGAAAGGTAATGAGTTTCCCCTGAGATTAGGGAGGTGAGAGATTAGGGAGGAGCAGGAGAGAGGAGGAGAAAGAAATGTGTCCATTTTAAAAATAAATTGCAGTGACCCCAGTCTGTAATCCCAGCAGATCGGGAGTCTGAGGCAGGGAGATTGTGAATTCAAAGCCAGCCTCAGCAACAGTGACGCACTAAGCAAGTCAGTGAGACCCTGTCTCTAAATAAAATACAAAATAGGTCTGGAATGTGGCTCAGAGGTTGGGTGTCCCTGAGTTCAATCCCCAGTACACCCCCTACCCCCCAAAAAAAGTTGCAATGGCAACTTAGCAGCAAGGGTGTATTCAAAGCATAAAGTGGACGCTGTCACCCCTAAACAATTCATAGTGAGTTCTGCCTGCAGCACAGCTTCTGGTCTGGAAAGGGCCTTCGTGGTGTGTGGTGGCCTGTGGATCAGACCTGCCACTTTATCTCCCTGTGATGGAGCAGGCAGGGCCGTGTGCACAGCTCCTCTGCTGAGTAACTGGAATAAGCAGAGCTGAAGCCCTGGTTATAGCCCAGCTTCTACTGATGGCCAAGGACCTCACGAGGCCCAGGGCCTGGCCCTGCCTCTTTGGAGTGGAGCAAGCTCCAGCCCTTGCTTTCCAGACTCTGCAGGTGTGCTTCATGGTGAGGAACAATCTGGGAGAAGCCCAGCCCAGCAAAGACAACCCAGAGAGGCAAAGAGAAGAAAGGAGCACCACACAGGTCAGGGGCCAGTCCCCTAGTAACACTGGAGACGACTGGCACAGGCTGCCAGCATCTAGCACCAACCTGAGCGATCCAGGTCTTGGGGAAGGGGACAGCAGCCAGCCAGGGAAGATCCTGCCAGAACCTGATGGTGTGCTAGCCTGGTCTCATCCTGAAGGCTTCTCCGGGACCGCTCCCTGCACCCCAGGATGGCAAGGGCACCTAGGACTCCTGGGGAGCAGGACCTGTCCCAGGGCCAGTGCTGAGAGCTGACCCATCGGCCATCCCCTTTCAGTCCACAGTGGTGCATGAAATAGACAAGAAGATCCCAACCCCGCGACACGCTGAATGAGATGCCCAGCTTCATGTCCCTGGGAGACAGCTGGACTCCCACCTAGGTCTCCAGATCCCTGTGCCTTCTGCACCACCCCCCGTCTGTGCTCCTAAGAGGCCTCAGTGAAGCTGCCAGAGAGCAGATGGCCCTTTGTGACAGACACGGGTCGAGGATGACCAAGACAAGAGCTGGGACCCTGGTGGGTCTTCACACAGCAGAGGGGGAGGAGAGAGTGCAGCCCCATGTCCAGTCTGGGTCCATCTCTGCTTCTGAGCCTGGAAGCTAAGATGCAAAGGGAAATGTACGTATGGTGCAAAAAAAAAAAAAAAAAAAAGACCGTTTTCATCTTGACTTCAAGAGGAACGCTGGAGCCTGAGCACCAATGGGCGTGGAGGCCAGCCGGGGGTCTGGATAGCACCGAGCAGCGTGTGTGGGAGGCCACTGGCTGCGGCCAGCCTCTGCGCAGGGCCCAGAGGAGTCTGGCACATGCGCAGAACGTGGAGGATCAGAGACAGTGGAAACCTATCAGAGCGGTGAGCCTCGAGCACAGCCCAAGGTCCAGCACTCTGCAACTGCTGGTGTCCTGGGGTTTGCTGGGAAGACCCAAGTGTGTGGGGTCAGAGGGGATCCTTAAATTTGAGCAGCAAAGCTCAATGTGACAGGGGAGCTGTAACTGGGTGAAGATGAGGTCCCCGATGTGCCAGTGATCCTAGTTGTTCACACCCTGCCCTGGCCTCCCGAGGGGTGGGAAATCCGAAATCCTCAGGCGTGGGTCCGAGCTGCATGACTCTGCCACTGTCCCCTTGGATTTCAGTCTTGGGGCCTCCAGCCCTACAGGTCTATCATTTCCCCAAGTAAACAGACTGTGAAACTCCAGTCAAGCTTGAGACAAAGGACAATCAAAGAGACCAAGCCAGAGACTCTTCCCTGGACAGGTTCCTGTTTGTCTTCTGAAACACCCAGAACCTGTGGTTTCCAAGAACATCCAGACAGCAGGATCTTTACCCAACTCCTCCGAGCTTCCAGAGGGCTCTGTGGTCCATCTGTGTGTATTTGGCAAATAGCAGCGAGGCCTGCTCCTGAGGCGGGTTAGTGCCTTGTGCTCAGGGTGTGCTCTCCACATGTGTGAGGACGCTCATGTTTAGCGCAGAGCAGGTCCAGTGCCGACGAGCCCCCATGGCGCTGACCCTCCCCCGTGCGCCTCCTGCTCTCTCATGCCAGCATTCTCGCTATGCCCTGGGAAGAACCTCCAGGAGTCGGGACCCTTCACTGGTCCCCAAACAGCGACTCCAGAGACAGGGCGATTTCTGGGTGTCCTCGGCCAGCTGGGTTTCCAGGTATTTCTCCGTCATTTTCCACCTTCACTCTCTGCAGCTCGCAGGGGTGAGGAGGGTCATGAGATTCATGTGGACGCTTTGTGATACCTGAAGGTCAGTGGCAGCAGAAGTTTCCACTGTTCATATGAATGGGGCCTACAGGAGTGACCTGACCATGCTTGACAACCAAGATCTCGAGGTCACAATGACGACGAGGAAGGGTCTAGAAGTGTCTTTTCTTCCATGCTGCCTGGGTGCTCTCCCAGGACCTCCGTGCATTTCCTGGCACCTCACCATGACTCCCTGGGACCCTGATGCTCTTGAAGGCCTGGCCGGGTTGGTGGCTCTCTCCAGGGTGGGGGTCCACCTCCTGCTTGAGCCTGGTGGCAGGAGGGAAGCTGGCCACCTCCAGAGCCAGCAGCCGTAAGACTAAAGGCCACACTTTGAGGAGCAATTTGGCTGAATCCCTTCATCACCCTTTTAACCCCTGCCATGACGTACAGGTGCCATTGGCCACCCAGCCAGGACTGAGTCCACACCCCACAGCTCGCCCTGCTGGAAAGGAAGTAGCAGGACAGGAGAAGACAGGCTTGGGAGGAGAGCGGCCCTCCTGCCCGGAGCCCCGAGGCCCTCAGATTCCCTCCACAGCCCCCAGGGGCCCCTCCGCAGCCCAGAGTCCCCTCCCCATAGGCCCAGAGCTCCCTCTGCACATGGTCCCAGGACCCCCACCCAGTCCCCGCGGCCCCCCCGCAGCCGTCCCCTTGGGACAGACAGACAGAGCAAGTGTCTTCCATCTCCCCCTCCTCTTCCCTTTTCTGTTTCATTTCCCATGGTTCTGGAAGCACAGAGCAGAGAGGGTTGGGACCAGCACAGGACCCAGAGTGCCACCTGACAGGCCCTACCAGGGAGCAGCAGGGTCAGTGCCTTTGCCCAGGACACCAACCCTCGCCTTCTTCCCTTTCTTTCTTCTGCCTCTTCTTTTATTGGTTCCAGAAAATGGGCGGAGCCTCAGAACTGGCTCCCTTTCCCAGGAGGGGCAGAACCGTGAGGGCACAGAGGTGGTCCCAGGCCTGGCATGAGCCAGGTGCCCAGGACGCCTGCTGAATCAGGGGAGAGAGGAGCCGAGAGCGCGGGTCCTTCCTCTGCCCCGCCCCCCTCTGCCCACCCCTCTCTGCCACCCCACTCTGAAGGCCACGCGCCCACTCCACCTTGAGGCTTCTCCCCTGAGCAGTGCCACAGAGACTGCCCTGTCTCTCCACCTGCAGGAGGAGCCTTCAGATGTCAGTTCCAGGGCAACATCACCCCTGCTGGTCAGACAGGGTGGTCTCTTCTACATTCAAGTCAGCTTCCAGGTGATGCCTCTTCAGAGCCGGGTCTGAGAATTGGCAGAGGGCAGTGGGCCAAGAGGGCATGGGAAGGGGTCTGGGAGGGGACTCTTCAAGGTTAAGAATGGGTGAGGACACATGAATCCCTACTCTCAGGACTTCATGTTTCATCTATGGGATGCAAACATCTCTGAAAGAGCTGCCATCGCCAGGGACCTCTCCTAATGACAGCAGCTCTCTGCTGTGACAGGTCAGATTCCCCTGGAGCTGAGAGTCAGAGGCCCTGGGATCAGAGAGGCAGCCTGAGGCAGAGAAGGAGTGATGCAGAAGGAGCTCAAAAGCTGCCCAAAGAATCCACCCCAAACCCAAGGTCGAATCCCAGAGCCACAGAGCAGAAGGCTTTAGCAAAGGACTGGGTCCTAAGCACCAAGCCTCCTTCCACACGGTGGCCTTGTTGGGGTCTGACCCACACTCCTCTCTCTCCTCAGCAGTGGTGATGATAGTCTATGCCAGAGTGTCATAGATGCTCCACAGCAGAGACAGGTGGGGACAAAGCAAGGTGTTCCATGTCCGGTGCCCCAGGTGCTGACAGAACTGCTGGGACACTAGGAAGGAGATGACAGGAAGCGGCTAAGGAGGGCTCTGGACTGCTGCAGTCTTGCTCCAGGACTTGCCCAGTGTCACTCGGTCCCTGACCTGTGCACCATGACCCCATTTGGAAAAAGGATCCTTACCAGGTGGATTAAGTCAATCATCTCCATCTGAGACCATCAGGATGGAAGCCAAGCAGTGTGACATTGTCCCTGTAGCTGACAGTTCTATACTGTAAACTGGAAAGTGCGTCACAAGGGAGTCAGAGGGAGACTTGAGCCTCAGTCACACAGCAGAGGAGGCCCCGTGAAGCCAGGGATCGGTGTGATGCTGCCACAAGACAAGGAGCACCTGGAGCCACCAGGAGCTAGGAGAGGCAAAAGACCCTCCCTAGGCCTCAGGGGAGCATGGCCTGGCCCACACCTGGTTCCCAACCTCCAGCCTTGGGCGCTGGGTGAAGGCAGGCTTGTGTTTTCCGTGCACCTAGTTGGTGGAGATTGGGGACAGCAGCCACAGGAAATTCACCCAGCAAGAAAGAGTCACGGGGTCTCTAACTGGTGTCCTCACTCAACCTAACCAGCAAATGAGAGGAAGCCTGCAGTCCATCAAGGATGGACAGATGTCTGGGGGAAGAGAGAATGGAGGGGTGCACCCTGCAGAGGAAGGCCCAGGACCACCCCTGGGAGGACTGAGGGCTCCTGCAAGAAGTGGCCCTCACTCCCCACTTCCAGAGAGGGGCAGAAAGGAGAGCCTGGGCTTCTCCCCAGCCCTTCCCAGGCCTGTCAATGGGCCACAGAGCAAAGGTGGGCCAAGGCCTCCTGAGGCTGCCCACCAAGCGCATCACAGCTGGGCAGAAGTGGCTCAAGGCAAAGGGGTCCAGGTAAGGACAGAAAGCACAGTGATACTCAGGAGTCACCGATTTCGCAGCGCCCAGGAGATGGGCCAACAGGAGCAATGGTGGTATCATGAGATTAGAGCTTGTGAAGCTATTCACCCAAAACAAAGGGGAAACAAAGATATTGGGGGTCCCAGTGGAGAAATGCAGCCAGCAGCCCGAGAACCTTCTGCCAAAAGGCAGGTTCAGAATCCAAACATCCAGGCAGACCCCAAGCACACGAACCAGAGGTTTTGCACTGAGAACACGGTTCCCCATCCCAGCCCCTTTGAGAGGCAGTACGGGACTTCTGAGAATGTCTACGGAACCGGCTTCCATACTAATTTTAAGAGATCGGTATGATGTGCTGCTGGCCGATTATAATGTAATTCTGTAATACAAATTAGAGCAGCCTTCGATGGCTTTGAAATGTAGTGTGTTAAGAATGGTACGTACAGGTTGAAAGACGCTGACTCGGAACACCAGGATTTACATGAAATTATCACACAGACTTTGATAGAGCCCTGGACGGATTCAAAAGAGCAAGTTTCCAAGGCGGCTGTCTCGTCCCCTTTGAAAGCCCTTGATCTCCGAGCAGTCATCTATTAATCATATTGCACATAAGGTAAATAAAGTGTGGCAGTGTGGAGACCGCGGCCTCTTTCTTCTTGTGGAGACTTGGGCGGGGCTCCTGTGCAGCGTGTGGGCCACGCAGCCCAGCAGGGCTCCCTGCGGGCAGCGAGGGCTGCAGCCAGGGCCAGAGCTCAGGCCTCGGTGGGATGGACGGAGGCCCTTGTCCAGGATGGTCACTGCTCTTGTTCGTATTTCTTTCTTCTTTTTTTGTTTTTTACTGGGGACGGAACAGAGAGGCATTTAAACACTGAGCCACATCCACGAACTTTTTATTGTTTTATCTTGATACAGGGTCTCACTAAGTTGCTTAGGGCCTTGCTAAATTGCTGAGGCTGGCCTTGAACTTGTGACCCTCCTGCCTCAGTCTCCCAAGTCACTTGGATTACAGGCAAGACCCACTTGTTTATATTTCAATAGACTTTATTTTTGCAGCAGTTTTAGGTTCAGCAAAACTGAGAGGGACGCACAGAGTTCCCATATACCTGCCCCACATCTATCTACATCCACCCAGGCAACATCCCAGCAGCAAGATACCCCTTACCATCAGCCCGGGTTGGTGAGTCTTCATCTACAGAGTCCACAAGTCACATGGGACTTTTAAAACTCCTTTGATTATTCTCTTCCATTCCTTGGACCCCGTCTTACTGCATTGGACTGGCATAACAACTACCATAGACAGCGGCTCACAGCAACAGAGCTTTGTTCCCCACAGTTCTGTAGGCAGGACACCCAGGACAGGGGTGCTGGCAGGCCCCATGTCTGCTGAGCAACACTGCAGATGAATGTGTTCCCCCAAGCTGGTAGGTCAAAGACCTGACCCCAGGGCACCCTGTTGAAAGGGCCTCTCTCAGCTGATCCTGCCCTCAGGATAGGTTATTGTCACTACCAGGGGACTGGGTCTGCTGTAAAGACAGTTTGACCCTCTCTCTCGCTCTGTGTTTTCTTGCCCATTCACCTTCTGCTATGGAATGAGCCACCCACAAGGCCTTCACCATATTCAGCCTTTGGATTTGGTTCTTCCCAACCTCCAGAACTGTGAACCGAATGCAGTTCTTTACAAATCACCAGTCTGTGGCATTGGGCTGCAGCAGCACTAACAGGCTGATCCTCTGCTTTCTGCTTCACAGAGGGTGCTTTCTCCCGATATACTCCCGTGGTGGAAGAGGCAAAGGGGTCTATCTGGGCCTCTCTTATAAGGGCACTAACCCCTCCATAGGGACTCCATCCTCATGACCCAGTCACCTCCCAGTCCCCATTTAACACTGCCACTTGGAGGTTGGGGTTCAACATATGGTTTGGGGAAAGACAGACACCCAGTTCACTACCACATGGGTGTGCAGGGGCCAGCCAATGCCACGTCACCCAGAACCAGATGCACCGCAGGCATTCTACTGTAGGTTAGCATGGCTCAGGGACGAAACAGGGTCTTTTCAGCCGTGGAGGAATGAACTCAATACATGTCCCTCATCTATGAGATAGCACAGCAACTTAACACAATAACTTAATCTGTGTGGGTAGAGGAGGAAGAGGAGGGGAGGAGCAGGAGGAAGAAAGGGTGGAAGGAGCCAGGGACAGATGTAATCCCCAAGGTCATGTCTCCAGTGACTTACTTCCTCCAGCCACATGCCACTCAACATTAATCCTTTCAAATCATTGATTCTTCAAATGAATTAATGTGACAATTAATTAACTTACAGATCTCAAATCTAACCATTTCACCTCTAAAACATGCCTACATTAGCCAAGAGCACTGGTACACACAGGGACTTGGGAGGCTGAGGCAGGAAAGCTGCAAAGCCTGATGAACTTAACAAGACCCTCTCAAAATCAAAAGATCTGGGGATGCAGCTCAGTGTTTAAAGAAAACATTCCTGCATTAACCCAGAAGCTCTTTCAGGGACACCTTATATCCAAACCTTAAAGACACGAGAGCAAGTGCAAGTTCTGGGGACTGGCACAGGGTTTGGTACAGTGCATCCAAGTAGAAGCCAAGTTCACGGTCTTTCTGTTAACTGGGACTATGTTCTTTATTGCTTCCACGTGACACTCCTTAAGTGCTTTCCTGAAAGCCTTCCTCTCCTGACTGTGAAGGGCTCTAGGTGCACGGTCCCCTCTTGCAGTCTGTTCCCCAGTTCCTGGGAAGTCAGTCAGTCACTCTGCAGCCCACAGGTTCCAGGAGCTGGAGGCAAAGCATGGCCCCAGGCCAGAGGATGGGGGCTCAGGCTCCCCGAACAGGGAGAAGTTACAGTGAAGTGCCTGTGGTTCTAAATGGATGCATCAACAGATTCAGGGAAAAAAAAATTCCAAAAATAATCTGCATCAGGAACCACTCAGGGCTATGCTTGGACATGTGGATGCACATTTCAGAGAAAATAATGAGGTGTCCCTTGTGCTGAGAAGGAAATAAGTACTCTGGACGAAGACTTTAAAACACCACCTTAAAAGATGGGTGTTAGATTTGGGTCGATGGAAAGTGGCCACAGACCTGCACTGAGGTCACTCGGCGACAGATATGAGAATGACAACGAGGGGCCTTGGCTGTGGTTCAGAGTTAGGAGACTCCCTGATGTCTGAGCCACTTGCAAATCCCCACAGGGCAAGGTGGAGCAGCACTGGGGTGGACAGAAGGTGAGGCCCACTCCAGGCCTGTTTGATTACAGCCTTGGGAAACTGGAGATGACCAACACCAGGAGCAGGGGAGAGACCACTTGTCCATCCGCCTCCACCATCTTCCCAAATACACTGAATAAAATAGCTATTGCACCGAGACATAGCTCAAGAGCAACTTGTCTTGATGCTACCCAACACCACCCATGAGCCTCGCAAAGAAACACCAGAAGTGTCCCTTGTTGTTCCCAACCACAATTTGAAACTGGCCATCCCACTTCCATCCAAGGCCTCTGGGCATGGGGGACATGAGAAAACCTCCAGCCACCTCCTGAGGACTAAGGCAAACTACTGTGAAGACACCTAGGGCCCTGACTAGCCCACAGATTCAAGTATTGTCTTGCATTTAAACTGCTTTTTGTCTATAGCTTTTCACTTTATTTGTGTTTTGTTTATGCCAAGACCATAATGATAAACTGCAACAAGTATCCAGTTGTAGCTACAAAGAACCCAATTTCATAAAAATTCGTTTAGCTAGCTATTAATCCTGATCTCTTCATTAGGAAGGGAAAAAACAGCTAAATGAATTCTGGATGACCGCTGTGGACACAAATATGGGAAGCCTCATAATCTTAGAGCAGTCTGTTATCAATGCAACAATGACATTTTCGATTGAAAAATCAATTTTTCCCCTCCGTTCCTTTTAACCTCTAGTGCCGTCTCCTTCCCTTCCCTGGATCCAGATAACATAACTCACCATGAAAGCCAGACAGAAACAGCCCTGGGCATGTCCACAGGAGTCAGCCCCATCTAAGCAGAGAGGGCCTGCTCTCCTCCAGCCCAGGCGCTCCAGCGGGCTCACACCTTTCAACTCGGCTTATTAATCCTTACCCTTCCTGGGGACAAATAAGTCCAGTTGTTTCTTGTTAATAATGCAAGGAAGCCCGAGTGCTGGCTGGGCAGATCTGGAAGGGAGGGCTATGACTGTGACCCAGACGCAGGAGCAGCCTGCACACACCACTCAGGCAGCATCAGCCTCCTGCCCCTCGCCCTGCGGACTGAGCCTCGGGCAGAGCCGCAAGAGCACTCTGCAATGTTCCAGGCCTTTTGTTCCTCTCCAAACAGAGGCCCAAAGAGGAGAAGCTGAAGGTCCTGGAGACAGATGCTTGGGGCCGGGGCCCGGGCCGGGCACAGTGACCCCGCTCAGGTGCCTCTTGAGGTCAAGAGCCAGGCTTCGGATGGAGATTCTGCCCGGTCAGCCACAGCTGTCCTCTGGGAACGACCTAGCTTGGCGGCTGGTGAGCATGGCTCCTGGGCTCCATGAGGCGAGCTGTCTCCAAGCTCCCAGCCTCCTCTGCCCCTCCCACTGAAGAGCATCCTGGAGCTGGCTCTGCTAGGCTTCCAGAGCTCTCGTCCCATCTCAGCGCCAGCCTTTCCCAGAAGCTGACGTGCAACGTGTTGGGAACTTAATTCCCCGCTACAAACTGCATGGCCAGACTAGTCACTTGATGGCCCTGTGTGTCAGTTCCCTCTGGGAAGTGGATCAGCGTGAGCCCCCTTCTTGAGCTGTCACCATGATACGGAGACCTTACGTCCTCCTGACTCTTCCCACAACCCAATTGTGAAGATGGGGTCGCATCTCAGTTGATTCAGGCTCCTCTCACCAAAGTGCCCCAAGCCAGGTGGCATAAACAGCAGGCGGTGGTGTCTCGGGCTCTGAGGCTGCAGAGTCTCACCTGAAGGTCCTGGAGCACCTAGGGGAGCTGACTCCCGGGTTAATGGATGGCCACGTCCCCTGCATTGCCTCACAGTGGGAGGGCAAGGTCCTTCTAGGGTCTCTGTGCCGGGGCCCTCATCACACCCTGAGGCCTGGGCCTCAAGACCTAGTCACCCTCCGGCCTGAGGAGACACACCAGTACACAGGTGGTCTCAAGCAAGGGTGCTTCATCCCCCACTTGTGAAAACTTCATGCGCCTTCTGGTAAACCATAGTGGAACACATGTGTGTGTGTTTGGCAGAGTATTGTTATCTGGTAAGAGACAGCCATTGGGGGCTCACAAATACCAGGAAAATGTCGCAGGATTTACACTTTTTTAAAACCCTCACTGGCTGCCGTTAGCATCCAGTAACAAGACACAGGAAGATTTAAATGACTTTTCCAGCAATCCAGGTAAGAGGAAGGGATGTATTGGACCAGGGCCTTGGCTGAGGAAATGGGCAGAAGTGGTGGGATTAGAGAAAGATCTGGGAGGTGGTGTCCATGGGACCTGCCAGGGGCTGTGGATGAGGGTCAGGGAAGAAGTCAAGGCCACCCTCAGGATCAGCCTGAGCACCCAGCAGAAGGAAGCTCCTGCATATACCCTGAGGCCAGGGTGTCCTGGACAGGCTTGGGATGGAGGAGACCAAGGCTCCTGGAGGGTTACCAGGTGGGAATGGCCTTCAGACACCTGGTAAGGGACACCCAGCTGCAGAGACCATGGATTCCTCTGTCACCGATGCTATCTAAAGTCTCCCAAGGAGATGAGGTTGGCCACCAAGAGAGACACTAGGGACGAGAAGGTGACCTATGAATCCTGGAAAGTGGGAGGGCGGGAAAGAGGTGGTCAGTGTGCACAAAGACTCCTAGAGAGCAGGAGATCTCAGGGGCCAGTGTCCACACAGTCCCTTCTCAGTATCCACAGGGGCTTTTCCCAGACCCCCTCAGAAACTAAAACCCGCAGCTGCCCAAGCCCCCTGTGTGAAATGCTGTGGTGTTCGCATACAACTGTGCACCTCCTTCAGTATACCCTAGATCTCTAGATCACCCATGATCTCTAGGTGATCTCTGTTCGTGTTCAGAGCAGGCCAAGCACCATCGCCTGACCTCACTTTGCACCCACAGTTGGTTGAATTCAGAGGCCCACCCCACCAAAGAGGGACACTGATGGAACTGCTCTCCAGCTCCACGGGCCAAGGAGGCCAGCTGTGCCAGATGTCACGAAGATGAGGGAGAAAGAGGCACAACATCCCTCGGACCTGGCAATGTGAGGGGCTGTGGAGCTTGATGGGGGCTGAGCAGAGAGAACAGGAGCAGGTGCCCGGGTGACTTCCAGCAGGCATCCCAGTGAGAGGGGTTGGTCCACGGTGGCACTTCTGTGCTTGTTGATGTTTGGTAAGAGATGAGGCTGTGTCTGTAGGCTGGTCCAGCAGAGAGAAAAATAAAACTAAGAAGGCAGAAAAGACCACACATGGAAACCCTGAGCTCACAAAGCAAGAGAAGGACACAGGACCCCGAGGTAAGCAGGATCTGGGCTGCAGAGGAACAAGTCCTCTGGGAGTGGGAGGGGAGGTCAGGGGGACAGCCTGGTGTAGCGGGGTGATGACCCCTGGCTGGGGTCGGCATCAGGAGGGAGATGTGGCAGTGGCTTTGTCCCTGGGAGGGTGAATCCACAAGGCACAGAGACAGTGGACGGCCCCCTGGGCCATGCTGTGGCCCACCACCAGCAGACCTCAGGCCTTGAGGTCCTCATGAAGGAGCTTAGCTCCATGTGTCTTCTTCCTCTGCACAGGCTGCGGGGAGGACAGTGGCACGTCCATCCATACACAGTTCACAGCAGACTTGAACCTGTGAGTTCTGAAGGTGTCCAGTCCTGGGGCCAATGGCTGCCCCAGCTCGCTGCCTGTGCCCACATGCACTCCCTCCTGTAAGAGGAGACCTCTGGCCACCCCGCATCTAAAAGAACACGATACTGCCCTCTGTGACTACCTGAACCTGGTGTGGTACCTGTCCAAGTCAGTTAGACTCAAGGGAAAACTTGTTGCTAGGCCTTTAGGAGAATGTCTTTTCTTGCTTATTAAAAAATAAATAAATAAATAAAGAGGTCAAGAGGGACAGCCTCATGAAACTGTTGGGGCTTCCTGTGACCTTGAGGGGACACGTCGTCTCTTCCCACCTGATGAGGCAAGAGAAATAAAGATGGGGGGTCCTGGGTTTCTGACAGCATCACCAGTGGTCACCAAGCCAGGATACTCCTGGCACAGAGTTCTGGACTCTGGGGAAAAAGTGGTCACAGCTTTCAGCCACCCCTGGGGGACAGTTTCTGCAGGAAACAGGCTAGGTGCAGCAGTCACCACGCAGCATGCTGTGACTCAGTTTACATGTTGACAATCCTGCCCCTGAGGCCTGCTCCCCAGCGCAGGCCAGACGGCAGATCAGCGTGTTTGGCTGGTCGCAGACAGACAGCCACATGGAGCGCAAGCAGAGAAGTCGAAAGGTGTGCTGCAGTTGTGCACAGTGAATCCAAATGCATTTGGTCATACACACCTAATTAGAATAAATAAATACGTGAGTTTTAAAAAACCACAATACAATGAGGTAGACACCACAGTGCATTGTGCAGATTGCAGGCAAGCATGTCCCGCAAGCCCTTCCTCAGGGTGAAGGGGCGAGCGCAGCAGCACTTCCGGACCTGTGCACTATGGCACCTGTGGACTACTCCACCTTTCGCACCTCTGAAGAAGACTGGGTGTGGGGTCGTGGTACCAATGGTGTGGTCCAACCTGAGACAACTCGAGGCTCTGCCGCCTCCCCCAGGCAGCCCACTGAGCTCAAAGGCGGAAACACAGGGCACGTCTGAGCCCCAGGCCAACGCACTTTGTACTGCATCCCACAGCTAATTGTTGTGCAGTTATTGCTGGGTGTAAAACATCACAAGTGCCAATCATTAGAGGACTCACAGAGTGGGACTTCTGGAGGAGGCCTGTGAGCCAGCAGTGCCAGGACAAGTTGGTACCTTGCTTTCACAGTTGGACGTTACAGTCGACCGGCCATCAGATGCAGTGTCCAGGCAGAACCCACAACAGTGCGGGCTTTGCCCTGCAGGTCAACAGCAGACCCCAGGACTCCAACTGGTACCAGTGGGGTTCCAAGAGCCAGGCATGCGGTGAGCAGAGGCCTGGCACATAGAGAAGGTCAGGAATACACACCCAATGCTCCCCCCAGTTTCTGGGTCTCTTGTCCTTTGGATCAGTCGTTTTTAGAAATGCACTCTATAGCCAAGAGTAATTAAAACTTATGTATATATTTATTCTAATTAGGTGTATATGACAAAATGCATTTAGATTCACTGTGCACAAGACATTAATTTTTGTGAAGTTATTTTTATAAATAGGAATTCATTAGGCAGCTGTTATCTGAGACATAGTTCTGGTGATGGGGTGGGGCAGGAAGGACCTGGCCCTCATACTGGATCTCTTCTACTCAGAGGCAAAAGTGAACCCGATGTGTTCTTTCTCCAACAGGATGCACAGTCGTTGGGCTCAAGAGTGCAGACCCGGCACACACATCTCCAGGACCACGTGTGTCTCTGTGAGATGCTTTTCATCTCCTCGTAGCACAGGAATATGGAGGGATTGGTGTTTGGCGTTGTTTTCTGCAGTGCTAGAGATGGAACCCAGTGCCTCACAGCTTGGCACACACTCTGCCAATGAGCTACTCCCACCATCTCACAGGGGCTGTGCGGGGGTCAGTGTGAGCACACAGCGTGCGGCACAGACTACATGTGGGGTGCCGTGTCTCCTGGCTGCCAGGAAAGATGAGCACGGCAGCTCCATCCTACTGCACCCCACTTATGACTGCCAGGGTGTGCTATTGAAGAATCATTAAATCACTCGTTTGGCTTTTAAACAATTCAAATTCAGTATATTACTGAAATTTTTAAAAAAAGAAAAATATATTTCGCAGTACTGTCATTTTGGGCTTTTATGATAAAAGTTTCAGCGAATAAAATGTGCTGTCTGTCTCCAGAAAGTGAGATTAATAACCACAGGGTCCCTGCCATGTGGGTCTGTGGGACGGGGACATGCAGTCTGAAGGCAGCTGTCCTTGTGCAGGAGCTGTTCCTGAGCGTGCTGGCCCGAGCCCCTGGGAAACAGCCCACGGCGCATGCGCCTTTGGGAAGTGCAGGCCAAGTTTCCAGCCTGTTTTCCTAGGCAACTGTGAGGGGCAGAGAGGGAGACAGGGGCAGTCACAGGACACAGGACACTGCTGGGCTCCCTGCTCCTGAAAGTGGTGGCCTTCCCTGCAGGGCAATGCAAAGTCGGTGCCACTCCTCAGCCGTGTAGACTTGGCTGACATGTGACTTCTGGCATTGCAGTTCATCTGGTCACCACTCCACCACCTTGCCCAGGAAAGAGTTGGTACAAAGTCCTGGGGCCTCACACTCCTGCCCAGCTTCAAGGCACTTCAGGGGTGAGAAGGGAAGAGGTTCTCCCCATCCGCTCTTCAGATGTAAACTGAGCCCCAAGTTCCCTGGGACCTGCTTAACCAAGTTCCTTTAGCACCTTCACATGCTAGGACTGGACCCTGAACCAGGTCTTCTCGTGCACTCAGCCTTGGTGGAGAATGCCCACATGCAGGGCTGGATGGCCTTCTCCCCCACTGTGGGGACCTAGGCTAGATAATCCCCTGCTGCCGAGGGGAGGCTCCGCTGCACATTACAGGGTTCTAGGCAAGGTCCCTGGCTCTCCTGCGGTAGAAGCCAGGAGTGGCCTCCTAAGAGCACCCAGATGCCTCCAGACACAGGGGGTGAGTAGCCACATGCCACATGGAAAACCACCAGCCAGTGAATGTAACCCGGAGAAAAACTTTCACCACGATGCCCATCTGCAGAATTAATGGTGAATATTAGTGAGCCCACCTCCTGCTGGCTGAGACGCCTCCAGAAGAGCCCCCTTAGGACTCAGGGCACGAAGTTGAACTGACAGACAGGCGCCCGCATTGACAACAGCAGTTCACAGTAGCCAAGCTGTGGGATCAGCCCCGGTGCTTGTTGACAGATGAATGGAGAAAGAAAGTGTGGTATTACGCATGACAACGTTTTATTCAGTCATAAAGAACAGAATTATGTGATTTGCAAGAAAATGGATGGAACTGGAGAACACTATGTTAAAAAAATAAGCCAGACTCAGAAAGCCCAGGGACACGTCTCATATGTGGAATCCAGAGGGGGAAGGGCTCTCCTGCAAATAGAAGGGAGACCAGAGGCTGGAGGAAGAGGCCTGGGAAGAGTGGGGCACAGCCAAGGTGGTACTGGGGAGAAAACTGGTCGCATTATATCATGCGTTAAGTACAAGTGGGTCACAATGAATCCAGCATTATGTGCCATCACCACACACTAATAAAAGCAGGAAACATGCAGGGGCACATTAGATAGGTGCAAGCTGACGTCGGGCTGACCTCCTGTCCCATGCCCCCACACTGCAGGACTCCCCCTGCTCTGGACATCGTCCTGCTCATTCTCTCACTGGCCTTGTGCCCTCACTTCTGCTGTCCTGGTGGATCTCACCATGCCAGGGCAACTTGGTGCCTCTGAGCAGCCCCAGGAGAAGGCACACATGAGCCCCGGATCGACACATTGAGCTAGTGTTTTGTTGCTTTTTGTTTTCAATTGATTTCAAATAACACCAGCTCTTTCAAGCTCATCAGTGAGAAGTTGGCCCAAAATGTGGTTGGTAAGAGAATATAAGAGAAAGAATTGCACCAGCAGAGATCAGAGAAGACAACTTTATTTTTGCAACACAATATACGGTTCCTTTGACTCTTGGCTTTGCAAGCCTGGTGTGGCCCCTGCAGCAGTGACGTCTCTGGTGGACCCAGCAGGGTCCTCCCTGGGCATGCAGGTCAGGCATGGATGGTGGACCTTGGCCATCAGGGTGGACACTGCAGGCCCTGTCTTCCTCATCTGGATTGTGTGGAGCTCTGGGCTCACCCTCCTTACTCTGGGGGCCCTTCCTTGCCTCTCAGGAAGCCAATAGTGAGTAGAATCATTTCCTTCTCATCCTCGGCCATGATCAGGTCCGCACAAATAAATGATTAATGCTGGAGTTTGGTCCTCTCCTTCATTTTTCTGTGCAAAGGTTGTTGAACATGACACAATTTAATCAAAGGGAATCCCAGTGTGTCTGTGTGGGGGCTGGATCTGCTTTCTAGAAACCCAGGCTTCCACCTGTACCCTTGAGGACTCTGGACACTTTGTCCACCCTGGTGCCCGGGCCTGCTCTTCCCATGTCACTCAGTCTCCTCAGTCTCTACCCAGAAAGCACGACACCAGGGTTGATTAATGTCATCTCGGAGACATTTCTGTGTGATTTACCTCCCAGGTGGGCTCTGCCTCTTCACAATGATTAACTGCAAAGCAATTTAGAGCCATTTGGTCTCAGTGCCTTAAATGTGACTTAAATGTCCTTAATAGGTATGACTGCAGGGACAAGACCCAAGTATCCTCTTCATCCTGCCCCTGTGAGTTGGGGCCTGCTATAATGACAGAAACCGCTGCTGCCCAGCAGGCATGGCTAGCAAGGAGGCCTGCTCCTCCTGTCTGCCACTGGCCATCCCAAGCTGAGCTGGGCGGCTGGGCAAAAGGACAAGAGCGTGGGAGACGTGCTGGGTACACCATGGAGTCTCCATTCTCCAAAGTCTCTCCAGATGCTGGGGCCACAAGTGTGAAGCAGGAAGATTCTCACCTTTGAACCTGGAGTCCCCCGTGGTCCCTGGCTCTGACGGGCTGTCCATCGGCCCTTACAGGCTGCTGGCAGCCGGTTTACCAGGTCAGGAGCTTTAGGAGGTGACATCAAGTGGCACATTCACAGCAAGACAGCAAATCATCCTCAGAAGATCCAGCTGGCATTTGGGAGGAAAAACTGGATTTCACTCCATGGTTTGAAGGTACCTTCCTCCGACAGGCGCTGGAGCTGATATCGGTAGACTTGATGACCCATAGTAGGGTGCTTCCGGCCACCTGTGAGAAGAAGGGGCTCCTTCCTGGAAAGCACACTACCTGCTAGAAGACTGTGTGTTCAACGGTGCCACCCTCACGGTCAAGAAGACATTTACTTCAAGAAGTCTATGGAATCTGCCATGGTAGAACCTTGCCTGACCCCAGTTAGAGTGCTTAAACCCAACTACATGATTTTCCTTTCA
This sequence comes from Marmota marmota marmota, assembly GCF_001458135.2. Taxonomy (NCBI): domain Eukaryota; kingdom Metazoa; phylum Chordata; class Mammalia; order Rodentia; family Sciuridae; genus Marmota; species Marmota marmota. Next base: position 2,558,914 of record NW_026000068.1, on the reverse strand, counting down.
CTTTCACTTGTGGGAAGGATCAACAATTGTCTGAATCACAGAACATCTTCTATTTGCCCTGATGTGTTGTTAAAAATGCACTCATAAAACTTTAGTATTTACTTCATGTTCTGTTATTAGAACACACTTTTTGGACACATCTCAAAAGACAAGACAGAAAGAAATAGTTGTACTTATTTTGTAGTGACCTGGATTCAGCATCAGATGTGAAAATCGTGACATGAGATTTCGTTAGGGAGATAAAAGGCGGACCACATGCTGCACGATCTTCGCGGCAGATGTGACCATCGGAGGGGTGATGGCATTTCCTCTGGGCGGGCGAATGTGCTCCTCCAACTTGGACGGAGCGTGATGAGCCATGAAAGTATGCTTTGTTCCCGCGCCTTCACATGGTCTCAATATCGGCAGTTATCGCTGCCTTGTATTTTTTTAAATCAGCATCATCCTGCCCTGCTGCAGATGCGGCCTCCATGTCGCCTTAGAGCCCGCCCGTGCAGATGGCCCTTCATAAATCTCAGAGCCATGTGCTAAAAATAAGTGCAGTGGGATCTCTGCTTTTGCTTTTTACTCAGTCCAACTATACATACCCATACGCACATTCCTACAGATATATAAATAACTGATTTTCTCTGTTGATCCCTATGGTTCTCAGCCCTAGGACCTTCTCTCCCAGAGCCAACGCCCTCTCACATAGCTCCCTGCCCCCCAGATACCCATTAATTGACTGCAAATGCAACTTTATTGCAAAATGACTGCAGCTTTATTAAGCAACTGGATTTACAGGCAATAACATAATCAATATAGCATTAATACAGCACATAATTAAATAAAATTCCTACAAGGTCCTGCCTGTATCCTGAAATATAGAGACGTTAATTGTTTTCATCAATGGCATTAACCGGGGGCATCTGAAACCAAACTAGGAGGAACACAGTTCCCAGTTGTTCCGGTTTTCTTGAGTATTTCATCTGAGACACATGGGGAATGATCCCGGCAACCCACAGGAATGCTGGATCCCCGTGCCCCCAGGCCCCTCTCCCAGGCCCTGGGGGGCACAGTCACTCGCTGACTAATGCTCTCAGGAAGCACTGTGGGGCCAAAGGCGAAGAGCTAATTGGGTTTAATTTGTTTCCCCACCAGTAGAAAAAGGCCAAGCCGCCAAGGGCTCTTGGAAAATTCTCATAGAATCCACCACATCTGCTAAAAAACAGAAGAACTCGGCCCTGGAATGACATCAGCCAGCATGGATTCTGGGGTCACATGCTCATGTTTAAAATTCAGGGAAATCCCCATAGAACTTCTTGCAGATGGCCCAGAAAGAAGCATGGTAAGAGAGAGAAGCTAAGAGGCAGCGCTGCCCGTGCGCACCTGATGGCCACGAGAGGAAGCCGGGTGTCATGAGCACCATGAGCATTTCATTCACCCCGGCTCCCGGGCCAGGTTTGGCCCATGGCAGCAACTTATCAGGGCCACCTGTGACTCAGACACTTGGAAGCCAGCTGCTTTCCTGTTCCCTGCCCTTTGTTGCTACCCGCCCTGGCCACCGTACTCAGGTGTCTGACTGAGGTGAGGCAGGTGACACCAGGCAGCCTGAACACAGGGCTGTGCAGACTGTCTGTGAGCCATCCAGCACTGTGTGCGAGTGGCGTGCTGGGAAGGGAGGTGCTCCCAGCAGCAGCCCTCCCCCACCCAGGATTGCCTTGCATGTGCAGCTGACCCACCTCTTTGCAGAAAGACCTCCACCCTTGAGAAGGCCCTCCTGGTCCTGGGGAGAGCGTGCGCAGCTCAGGCCCAGGCGTGGAGCCCCGACAGCTCTCAGATGTGGAGCTGACTGCAGCACAGACACAAGGCTGCTGCTGTCAGCTGACAGCACTGCGGCTGGCCCCTGCTCAAGGCTTCTGAGCAAGAAAGTCCTCAAATCTGTCGGTTCAGGAGGGCTGCATTGTTGAGTGCAGAGACAGAGTTGCTGCCAGGACACAGACAGTGACAAGGCCTGAGAGTCCACATGATGACAGGACCCCCGTGTAGCTGGCCCAGGGAACTCCAGTGTGTTCGGAGTCCAGGGTGGCACAACAGCAGTCACCTTGGCCCAATTTCAAGGTCAATGATGACCACCTGCTATGGTCATGTCAGAGGCCTGGGGGACAAAGTCAGGAGATGAAGCTGACCCAAGGGAAAGGGCAGTAGGTGGGAAACTGAACCTGAGGTGAGTATGCTAAGCTGGGAGACCCTGAGGCTAAGGCCATCCCCGCAGGCACCTGAAGAATCCTCTCCCCCTTCTCCCTTCCCACACAGACTGATGGGCCTTGGAATGCTCCCAGGAACCCATGAGGGTCACTTCCCACTTCCCACCAGGGGCCCTGTGATGCATGCAGAACAGGAGGGCTCAAGGGCTTCAGTATTTGGGCTAATGACTACACAAACCAAATGAGCATCTCTACACACACACACACACACACACACACACACACACACACACTGCTTACCACTTAAAGTGGTCTTGAGCTCCCTCACATCATGTGCTACACTTGAGCACAGCCAGAGGGGCCTCCTGCGCCCCCCCAGAGGAGGTGCCCTCTCTCTGGAGTCTGCCTTTATCTCCTGACTTTGTCCCCCAAGCCTCTGACATGAGCCAGCAGTGGTCTGGGGCCACCGCACCTCCTTCTTTCCCACGCTGGGCTATCTGCCCCTCACTTGCTCCTGAGGAGCCTCCTGACCATCTGGGCCATTTTCAGAGTTGCCATCCTGGTGTCCAAGGAGCCATGGGGAGTTTCAGGGCAGAGACAAAACAGCCAACACCGCTCCTCTGCCCTTTGCCTCTCCACTGCTGAGCCCTTCAGACCTCGCGGGCCTGGCTGTCCCTGCGGTGTCTGGCTGTGTGTACGTCCGGTGGTGCCAGCATTTCTTCCACTGGCTTCGCATTGAACTCACGGCCAGGATCGGTGGCATTCCCAGTTTCCATCCTCAGGACAGGTGGGGATTCAGGACTAAGGAGCAACAAGCTTAAAACTTACCTGGAGGGCAGAAACACACGCAGGCACACACACAGGCACACAGACGCACATGGCGGCCAGACGACAGCTAGACCATCCAGGACTCTGCTTCTGGCACTAATTCACAGCCTCCTAGAATCTGAGGAAGCTGTCAATGTCAGGAGCCCGCGTTCCTCAGGACAGAGCCTCCTCCAGCAGCCTGGGGCACATGGCCCCCACCTTCCCCTAGAATACTCCCTCGAGCCATTTCTGGGAGCGTCTCCCACCTTTTACAGATGTAGGGCTCTGTTAGAACATTTGTCCTTCAGAGCTGATTTCTCCCTTACTTTCCACCCACCAAAGCCCCAGCCTCTCCACAGAAGGGGGACATCCAACCCTCCATTTAGCCTGGGGTCATGTGGGCCTTACCCTCCCTGACAGGCATCTCATCCCAAACCAAAGGCAAACTCTTTCCACCCTGCCATGTAGCAGGAAGCCCCAAATGAAGAGCAATCCCAGCCTCCAAGTAAAAGGAGAGGCAGGAGTGGGGAGCTGGGGTAGTCAGGGCTTGGGAGGAGACCCCGCTGGTGACACTGGAGACGCATCAGGAGCACAGCTTCCTAGCACATCTCCAGACAGCGTCTCGGACATCAAAGTAACAAGAACCAACGGACAAGTGCTGAGGGGCAGGAGGCTCTTCAACCAGGAAAGCACGAAGCAGCTGGGTGACACCTCAGTGTTGGGTCACCTTCAAGTCACAGGCTCAGCGAATACCACAGGGAGGCACGGAGAGCCATGAGCTAAGTGGAGTTCTTATGACGCTGACGCAGGGGGTCAGGTGTGGCTCTGTCTCTAGCACAGAAGAAGAAGCAGCATGTCACCAAGGGCCCAGAGTTTGCTTAGCATCTTACTCAGAAGGGTGGTGAATACTGCACTATTTAAAATGTGCCTTCTTAGAAGAGGTTAGACTGTTAGTGGTCCAACTTCACACGAAGGAGAGCAAGAACAAGGAGGCCTTAAGAGCCAGGGAGGCACAGGTCTCCAGCTGCTCTGGGTCTGCCTGGAACTTGAGCTGATTCCTGGTGGCTTTGCGCCCTGAGCCCTGCAGACAGAGCATCTTAGGAGGCCTAGACCTGGACCACTTAACTTTCAGTTCTGAAGATCAAGAGCTCCCATTCACCAACCTGTGGAGGGGGAACCCGTTATGCAGAAATCACTCTGCACCTGCTGGCAGCAGTCCTGGGTTTACCCCAGAATGGGATGGCATGCCAAAGGCACACTGGGACACTCAGAGACATACAAAGATGCACGAGGGCAGCTCCTGGGTCTGCCCATCCACCCTACACTGGCCAGTCCCCGTGGAGAATAGGGAAAGGCGACAAGGGGTGAACAGGCTCAGGGGAAGGCCGACCAAAGGTCCAGAAAGACCAGCCAGGGGCAGGTTCCTAGAGCCTGCTGCTCGTGGAGCTCAGATGCCCGCAACACTGGAAATAGGGCCTTCTTCCTCCAAACAGAAGGCTGGCGCTCATGCCGGCCTGTCCTAGTCAGGCATAAAAGAGAGAGAGAATTACATGCTGGTGAGAGGAAAAAATAAAACCAGGTTTAAAAAAAAAAAAATGGCTTTGGAAAGGGCGAACTCCATCCACAGGAATTACAGAGCCAGGGCGGGTCTGGGGCCACACGAGTCCATCAGGGAGCAGGCGGTTCTCCAGATTGGCACACAGCATACAAAGTCTGCACAGTAAAGCTGCCCCAGCCTGCAAGCCCTCAGCCAGGAAGCCACGACCCAGGCACGTATATGCTGCAGGAGGGCAGGGCAAGAGCCTGGTCTGCTGGCCAGAGGCGGCTGTGGTCCAGATGAACGGATGAAGCCCAGGCTTCTGAAGGGACTCCAGGGCCAGCACCATTGTCCCTGAAGTTATGTGGCAAACAGCTCAACTCCACAAAACCTGCCACTACATGAACTACAAATGGTGCCCAGAGCCCCTCCACTGCTCGATGAACACAGGGCGTGCTTATTAAGTCAGGTCCGAGACAACATCTCCACTCCAGGGTGCTCAGGTCATATTCGGCAAGCTCCCCGCATCCCTGCAGCCTGTCAGTAGGCCTTATCTATCCACGGGTGACTGCTACGGCCACAGCCCATGCCCAACACTGACTTCAAGCTCTCTCAAGTGAAGCTTTCATTTGGGAATTTTTGTCCACCAGCAGACTCTTCCGGGAACATTTTCCTGGGTCTGAACACTTCAGAAGGCCGAGACAGGCCTGGAATGGCAGGCCTGGAATGGCAGGCCGGAAGGGAGCAGGCGGATGTGCAGCAGTCTGCCCTGAGGTCTGTGCCAATCTCCAAGAGGAACATGCAGCTGACAGGGGAAGCCCTTTTCACAAGTTTGGTGCTCCCAAAACCCATGTGTCAAAAGACCTGTAGCAACAGGCAAAATGAGAGGCAAGAAGATCTAGCAGCTTTGAGACATTCCCTCCTGCTACCCAAAACAGAAGGCGCTCTCAGGACTGAGAAAGCCTGGCGGGTAGGGTCCTGCAAATGAAAAGGGATCCAGAACAAACAGTGGCCCCTGATCACGGTAAACATGCCAGAAACACATGCGTTGAACTCAACTGCGCAAAATTATGTATGGGTGTGCCCAAATGCACAGTCTTTGAACACCTAAAACTTCCTGAAAATATGTGGGGTTCAAAACTAAGTAAATCTTTTAAGGAAAATCAAAACCATGTGCTTCTGATTCATTTATTCTTAGCTTATCAAAATGTTTTGTTGCTGTTGCTTTTAACAGATATTTGACGCCCAAGAAGTTTTAGGAATTTCCTTACCAAAGTTCTTAGATATCTTCCTACTTGAGCTGGGTGTGGTAGCCATGCTTATAATCCCAGTGACTCAGGGCTGAGGCAGGAGGATCTCAAGTTCAAGGCCAGCCTGGACAACTAGGTGAGACACTGTCTCAAAATAAAAAAATAGAGAGGACGGGGCTGTGGCTGAGTGTTAGAGCACCCTTTTGTTCAGTCCCCAGTACTAATAAACAAACAAAAATAGGAAAGTAAAAACTCTTCCTAGTTAGAATTGAGACATATTTCCCAAGAGCAAATGAACTTTAGTCCCACAGATGAAGCCAGTATCAAATGTGGCTAAGAAATTCTTTCCTCTTTGGTTTTCCCCGTGGGTGGTGGAGGGAGTCGGTGAGCAGGCTTCCTGGCCTTCCCATCCGCTTCCTCCCTGGGACCGCCTTTCTTTGCCCTTCCTGCAGAGACCACGTGCCCAGCACCGGGCTCTCATTCCACCTTACACTACCTTTTGTTACTTGTTTCTAAACCATCATATTATTACTGAAACTGGAGAGGCCCTGTGCAGTGTGGGCTCTCCATCAGGCACCCTCAGCTGTCACTCACGAGACATTCTTAACTCCTGTCCTTTCACTAAGTCTTGGACAACTGCCACCTACTTTTGGAATCATCAACTGCATGAATAGTAAAAAGAGGGAAAAAATGTAGCACGAGCAAAGGTTAGCTATAAGCACGATCAGCGACTCTCGAATGAGTGGAGACCCTCGGAATGGACTCTGCACAGATCTGAGTGCCCAGAAAGGCCACTGCAGATGCTGGACAAACAGGAGCACCCTGCATCTCAGTTCTCACCCTTACTTGGGGCCCAGAGAGCATTTTGTCATCCCCTTTCTTAATGCTGGGAGTTGGTGGATGGTCCTGCTGGCCATGGGCAACGTAGGGTGTCCACGCAGGTCCACCTGCAGATCTGCACAGCTATGGAAGTGTCCACACTCACTAATGTGGCCCCAAGGGGCTGGCCAGAGAGCACAGAGCATTGCAAGATGCCCAGGGCACCCCTTCCCTCTGGCTAGTATAAATAATGTTCACTATTAAAGGTTTACTTGCCTGGTTCAGAAATGCTTCAAGACATTCCAGTCCAAGTTCAAATGTCAATTAACCTGCAAGAGTGACAATGGCACTTTCTGGAGGCTGCTTCCTTAATGCAGCTCAGGATCTAATCAGTACTCTTTTAAGAGCGGCCTCCACCATCAACTTTTGAAAGAACCTGCCTGAGTTACATATTCCTGGGTCCCAGTCCACCCCTGAGCAAACAGGAATTGGGGAAGGGGCTGCAGGCAACACACATGTAAACACGTGTGTCTAGGGGAGTTTCTTCCCCTTCTCAGCTGGTGCAGGGGTGAGACGTGTGTGGGGAAGAGAGCAGAGAGGTTGCATGACCCAGAGGGTGAACCCAGCTCTGGGCCTCCTCCCTCAGCCCTCAGGCCAACCTGAGCAACTCTCGCAAACCCACAGCATCAGGCCACCTCCCACAGCCAAGGACCCTCTATTTGAATGCAGGAGGTGGTGCCCAACAAGGCTCACCTTCACTCTTCTCACTGCTGCCAACCATGGTGCCCCACCCCTCCCCTCTGGGCACCCTTCCTGACTCAGCAGCTTGCATTTACTGGCACTGAGAACATCTCAGTATGGTGAGCTGAAGAATTCCAGGAGGGACCCTGGAATCACCCCATCCGTAGGTCTCTGCAAATCCTAATTGGTAAGTTCTAGAGTCTAATTATTCTTGGCAGGGATTCAAAAATAACTCATGCTTCTTTAGAAGCATCTGAGTCATAGCAATACGTTCTTTGTATTCTACACACACTTCCTTTCCCCCACGATTCCATATGTTTCACTATCATTATTGCTACATTTATCATTAGTTTTTTTTTTTTTTTTTTCTTTCAAGAACAAAGTGCTGTCTGCTGAGTTGTCCAGGGTTAAATTCACAAGCCCCTCCCAACATGGTGCTGAGCAAGGACAGCAGAGTGCTGGCCACAGCACCTCAAAAGAAAGGATTGCTAGAGAAGAGCCCCTGAGTCTCCTTCAGGATATGCAAACAAAGGGGCATCACAAGGATGCTGATCTGTCCACACAGAGTCTACAGCCGGGGACAATTCAGTGCCCAGAATAAAACCTGGACACTCTGATACATACTATGCTAAGATACAAAAAGCATCCTGGAAATGTCCTGAATTGGAGGAATTAACAACCTGATCAGAGTTTAGGGGTGGGTCAGGTGATCTCAGGGAGAGCAAAGAGAAGGAAGGCAGCCTTTGACATCTGCTTACACGCTGCCCAGGGAGCAATGCGGAGGGCGACGGCCAGGTCCACATGGCATAATAACACTCGAAACACACACAGGCCACGGGGCCATCCACAAAGCCTGCCACCCAGTGTCCTCCTGACGTGTCTCTGGGGTGGCCAGTAAACAGGCCCTTTTCCACTGAAGCTCTCATGGACCATGGTGTGGGCATGGGGGTGAGGATCAGCGGCCCTGCTTGGGTGATCTTAAGTGAATTTCCAGCCAGAAACCCACTGAAGTTCCAGTCCTGGGCACTGCATGAGGAGACTCCACTCAGAGGTGGTATATAAACGCACACCGAGCATGTACAAGCAGATAAATAAGAACTGCAGGAGAGGCAAGGACGCAGCCATCTCCGGAGCACCGGAACCTGACCCGTAACCTCCTTCAGCCTCATCCTTCCAATTACGTCAGAACAGACCGACACAGTGCCCAAAGCTCGCGTCGCTGGCTTTCATTTCATTCTTTCACAACTCGCTACAGGAGAGCAAAGTCAAAAATACACCATTCTGATCAACAGAACACATCTGTGGTGAATCCACACAGAAGCAATTAATTTCCTGGTGGTATTTTTACACTAGGGGCCTAATGCTGGTCCCCATTATATAAACAAAAACTCCAGTCAGCTCCTGCTGCCTGATAAAAAATAAATCAGATTGCAGAAGGCTGTTTGGCCTAGGACTGCTACAGGCTATGGCTTGTAATGAGGCCTCCCAACACTAATTATGGAGCTTATTAAAGAGAATTGTCGAACTTGTACTAAAGTGCACACTGTAATCATGTTAAAGAAGGTGGCCTCGGGAACAAGCAGCCGGCAGTCACCTTGCTGAGCAGAGAGGACCACTCGGGCAGTCAGCGAGTGGATCAAATCACAGCAACAATATCATTGTGTTTGGCAAATTGGTCAGGATAAATTTGATGGAGGGGCAGGTGAGAATCTCAGCAGCTTGGTTATAATTCACACATCACAGCCTGCCCTGCTCTCTGACATCTGCCAGGGAAGGGTCCAAGAAACTGTCAGGAGCTACCATCGCCAACACAGTATTTTATTATTAAACTTACTCTGACTCCTCTCTAAGGTTGCAAAAGCAATATTTCAATGTACTATTTCAGGAGGGTAGAAAAAAAAAAGATTAATAAAGATGTTAGGAAGCTGAACTGCTGTGAGATTTGTTTAATTATTCCCCACAGGACTGCCCCAGCAATCTGCTGACATTTAGCCCCGACCTTGCAAATCCTCGGTAAATATTAATATATCAACTCAAACAGGACCGTTGTTTTATTGGTTCACGGAGCTCGGAGAGATTCTCCACAGCAGTGAAAAATAATGTGGTGAGCTGAGGAAGACGGGCCGCTTTGATTTCACCTGCTGCTGCACACGGGCCAGAGCGACAACAAGATGGAAATGCGGGTGCTTTGCTGCGGCTGAGGAGTGACACTTCAGATGCCTCCGCCTCCCTTTGTACAGCCTGCCGCAGTGGTCCCCAAGCCGCAGTGGCCAGAGATTAGAAAGCGAGCAGAAGGAGAGCCGAGAGGAAAAATCACACTTCATTATCTGGGAAAGTGGAAATTTTAATAATGCGGAAGGTTGGCGCTCCGATCTGACCAGCCCTGCCTCAGAGCCGGGACGAGGGTCAGCAAGGGCCACAGCCCACGCTGGGCGTGGATAGGGCCTCCCTCCCCTGCATCACCCTGCTACGCCCTCCTTGACCCAGCTGTGCGGGGTCCATGGACATATCTGGGGGTGGAAAGGGCTGGTGTTGACTGAGCGTTTGTTAAAGAGAAAACAGAACCTGGCAGCTTCTGAACAATGTCATCCCTGTGGCCGTGTGGGTGGGCACCCTTGCTGGTATTTGGTTTTCTTTTTTTTTTGGTCCCTGAAATTCAGAAATTCATTATGACTTGACCCCTGGTAAACACTCTGAAGTCCTTGGTGGCTGAGCACTTGCTGTGGGCCAGGGAGCCTCCAAGTTCTTGGGTGTGAGCAGAGGGGCTGCCGGCCACATTTGGCTTTCAGATGTACTGTGCTGCAGAGTTAATGCGTGATTAATTTTATTCATAAAAATGTTAATCACTTCATTGTGAGATCTTTTTAGCATTCAGTGCAGCGAGCACCTTTTTAATTTCTCTTGCCCACCATCTCACAGATGTATTTAATATTTCCAGTCATTCCTGCAACTATCCAAGGAACTGGCAATTAAGCATACGTTTAAATTTCAATAACAAGCAGAGCTACAGCCCAAACAAGCAAACAAACAAGCAAACAGAGGAGACAGGAGACAGAGAGCCACCAAGACTGAAAGCGACCAACCAACGGCCAATGTGGGGAGGGGTTTCCCATGTATTGTCACTAGCTATTGCAGTGTCAACGCCTCGTGACCTTCTCCCTCTTGGCTAAAGAGCTGGGCTCACAGATCATAAACACACAGTGGAGAAACAGAGCACAGCCGACTAGGAATTAACTAAGAGATTAAATTCAGGAATCAAAAATAAAAGCCCTTCATTCTGCCACCAAGAACTAGCCCTTGTGGGTGGTGGCACTGTGCATCTGTGGGCTCCTGCTGCAGCCCGGCCATGGTGCAGCCCAACCACACAGTAGCCCAGGACCATCAGAGACAGTGGGGGGTATCTTCAGAAGCCAGGCAGCAGGCATGACAGAGAGCACTGCCACTGGGGCCCTGGCCCAAAGGAGAGGCAGAGGGGCCCTTCTCAGCCTCTACCCACACACGGTCTAGGCCCCAGCCTCCTTTTGCTGCCTGCAGAAGGCCCAGCTTTCCTTCCCAGCAGGTAACCTAGTCACAGGTGTGCTGAGTGGCAGGAACATGGGATTCTGAGATGCCCATTCTGTGGTCACTGGCAGAGCAACATCCTGGGATCTTTCAAAGCAGTCTGGCCCTGAGCTCCTGGGCTGGGGGGGACATGGGAGGGAGATATCACTCAGGCTCACAGCTTGCACCCCACTCCCACCAGGTCTCAGGTGACCTCTCTTCTCCACTTCTCCATTTAGGACACCCCAGGAATTGAGGCCACACTAGGGCCTCCTGGAACCTGCTTCACCTGGGGAACTTCTGGGCTCCAGGGAGTCCTCCACTGAAAATAAAGAACCATATTTTATGACTGTTTTGATATAAAGACAAACGCTAATGTACATTAACACATTTTCTTGGATCTAAAATTTGCCTTTTTATTGGAAAAAAAAAAACACACATATCTGTAGGTCCCTAAAGGCAGGTGGCTGAGTGAGTGCCATGCTGACCAGGGACCCAGCCTCCTCAGGCACATGGTCCCTCTGGAGTGGGCTCCCTTCAGACACTTTTATCCTGCTAGGGCAGGAGATCTGCGACCAGCCACCAGTCCATGGGGCACAAAGGCTGCCAGAAGCCCCCAGAGGATGACCTTTGAAGGCCTTTCAGCTCTGGAGCCATAATTAGAGCAGCCAGCTCAGCAGAGTGCTCTTGAGGCCTGCACACTCCTTCCCCAGCAGAATGGGGCTTTAAGTGGATGCCTGCACTGGGCTGGTCAGCCTTAGCCTAGAAAGTTCTCAGGTGGCCATGGGCCACAGGGCTCCTTGGGGATGGGCCTTTCTCCCTCCAGTTACCTCCTTATGCCCAAACCCACCTATGGAGTTCAGACCCCTCGAGGTGGGTGGGCTCTGTCTCCACTTGCAGAAGGTGGCTCCGCTCTGCCTCTTCTTCCTTCCCAGGTTCTGCACCAGGGCCAATGCTTCCCACGAGAGCCCTCCACACCTGGACCCACTTTCTTGCCTCCATAGGCCACAATAGTTGCTGGCCACCAGTGCATACTCAGTCTCAGTGTGGGACATTCCAAAGCTTCCCCTCCATCCCAGGAGGTTCCAGAGCCTGGCTGACTTAGTTCACAGTGCTGTGTTCTACGATGTGATCAGAGATAGCTGGAGTTTGGTCTGGCCTTGTAAGTACCCATGGGCCCCAGATCTCCATGCCTGCTGACCCCCTCCCCAGCCCTGCAAGTGACCCTCTGGGCATGACTTACTCCCCTCCTTGTCCACTCTTCACTTGCAGTAGTACAGGCAAACCAGGTCCAGAGCTTTCAGAAGCACATTTCAGATTCCCAACTTCCTCAATCATGTCCACAAACCCCAGTGTCTACCAAGAAACCCTATGGCATATCCCACCTTCCTAGGTAAGATGAGCTGCCTGCTTGCACCCTCAAGAAAGGAAGAAGGGCAGTGGGGGACTGAATGAGCATCTCAGCTCAGGCAAGGTCTGGGCAGTTTGACCAGGGCTGAGCAGCCAGGGCAGCCTCCTGTCCTCCGAGGAAGCTGGCCCAAAGACACCACGGTACTCTAGTTGCCCAGTCCTCTGTCTCCTAACTCCCTCCCTCCCCTCTCCTCCCGCCCTTCTTCTCTTTGCAAGAGTTCTATCTATAAGGAGGATTGAAATGTCACAGGACATGATTCATCAGGTGGCATCCCTCGGGGCCAAGGTGTGTGCTGCACTCATCAGTGTCACTGAGATGTAAGTGTGAATTCTCCATTTTACAGGTGAGATAAATGTGCTGGTGAATATCATTGTTCAGAGAAGGAAGGGCAGTGTGCTGGAGCTGGGAGATCTGAGACTGCTGGCAGGTCAGCCCTTGGGGCAGGCCCACTCCCTGGCTCTTCGGGTCCAGCTGAGCTCAGAAGGCTGGGCTGGTGCTCTGCCTGTCTCCGGAGCAGGTCTGGGCTGGGCTGGAGAAGCATCCCTGCTGCCCGGGATTCTTGACCTCCCTCCACAACACACTTCCAGTTGTGCTCCCCCGAAAGAAAGTTCTCTGTTCTGGACATGGTGTCCTGTCACAAGAAACCTGTTCCCCAGAAGAGGAACCTACATTTAGAACACCAGGCCCCTCGACAAGGCTCTGCCTTTCGCCCTTGGGCATAAGTCTCCTCCCTGCCAGTGACTGAGCTGCTGCCATTCCCTCCTGTCCTTGTGGGGTTGGCGCATGGTAGGGAGCTCCTTTGCTCAGTAGACACTGCAGAGGCAAAGGTGACCTCTGCATTTCTATGTCCACTCCAGACTTTTCAGGGGATGGAACACTGGGCACCTGGGGTGCTTCCTAGCCCACCCCACACACCTGTATAGATGCAGTGCTGAATAAAGGTGTAAACAAATTGCTCACCAAAGAGAAAAATGCCGTTCAGGGCTTGATTAAAAATTCATTTCTTGCTTTTCATTTGAGAAAAATAATTCTGAGTCTAGCAGTCTGATTTCTTTGCATGGGAAACTTGACTCTCAGAAACACCCACAGAACCTTCATAACTTCTAGACCACTATAACCCATGGCCTGAACTCCTCCAGTAGCCACATGATGTCCCAGTCTCTTCTGTAGCAACCAGCAAGGTTTCAAATGTCTGCATAGAATAAAAATTAAAAAAAAAAAAGAAGAAGAAGAATGGAAGTACTGGGTGTGCCTCAGCAGACATATGGATGGATGGACCATCTGATGATGTGATTTGGGGAAAGAAAAATGCTGAGCCTGGTGGCAGCCCAGAGGTCCACCTGGATCTGCCTGCTAACTTCAGAGTCTCCCAGAAGGGATCTTCCAGTGGTTTATATGCCTGAGAAGTAAACCTGTGTGGCTGAAAATTCCATTCCTCATCCAATGCTTAGGTCAGGGGGTTAGTAAGGCTCTTTAGAAGCACAGTCTCTCCAAGGACAGAGGACACATTAGACCTCAGCAGTCAGGGTGGGGTCAGAGGCACGTTCCAGGACCTCTGGAGGACTGTGAGGCTCCTTGAAGCCCAGGGCAGAAGATGGACCAAAAAAAAGCCCTCTGACTCAGCAAGCCCCACGCGGATAATGAAAATACACAGCATATTTTCATATTTCCCACTCTCTGGAACGGCCAGGTGACTATCTAGCAAGCCCCAACACCGCACCCCCAATACACACACACACACACACACACACACACGAGTGACCCCAGAAACACAGAGCAAATACTATGGCGGCAAACCCAGTGCTCACGGAGCCCCAACGCCCAGCACCCCCAGATTGGTGCCACGCCCCAGAACGACATCATCTGACAGGTCAGAGCCCCATTCCGCTTTCCGACCATAGAGGGCGCCTCGAGCACGTCCATTCAGAAACTGCTCTAAGGTGGCCACAGCCCGAGCCCGCCGGCCGCGCGGTCCACTGGGGAGCGAGGCCCAGCTCTTCTTGGGGCGCCGTCCCACCCCTCCCCACCGCTCACTGACGCGCACCCCCACAGTCAGGCCACTTCTCGTGCAGCGGCTTTCTCGTCTCCTCCCCGAGGCTTTTCTTCCCGCCTAGGGGCCCAGACCCTATCCTCTGCCGGAAAGGACCGGCAAGTGAGGAGAAGCGCTGGGGAAAACGCAGGCGCGCGTAGGAGGTGTCTGCTCGGGATGGGGAGAGCTGCCGGAGCCTCAGCAGCAGAGGAACCGTGGGCAAAGACATCCCGCCCGACTTTCCCGCCGTAGTTGGCCCGCAACCTTCACTAAGCGCAGCCTGGGAGCTGCGGGGCCCGAAGGGGCACGGGAAAGGCAGGCACAGGCTCAGGGTATAGGTGGACCGGGTGGGACCTGCACTTCTCCCCACTAAGCGGGTTTCTCCAAGGTGCACATCCTTGCTGGCGGGTTTTGAAATATTTGCTTTCTCAGTGTTTGCAAACTCAAGTCGCCGGCGTCCCAAGAGCCCCTGCGCAGGGTTCCCAGAGCCACCGTTCGGGCGAACGCACGGGGGCCAGACCTGCAGACTTAAGTGCCGCATTTAGGATACTTTTCCACTCGCGCGCGTCCCTGGCCAGCTCCTTCGTGCATTGTTTCCTGTCGTCTCTCCCAGCTGCCTCCTCCCCTGCCGGGCCCCGGGCATCTGGCGGATTATTTGTTCTTGGCTCACTCGGTGCGCGCGCGCGCTACAGGGCAAAAAAGACGCAGGCCGTGGCACGGAGGTTCAAGGGGCGTCCTTGGCGACCAGACCCCTCCCCTCTTCCTCGACTTTTACCACAGCCACATCTGGCTCACTCGCTCTCCTAGAGAACCCCGGAACCGCAGTGCTTCCAGCACGTCTCTCTGGAGAATTTAAAAGAATCTTCAAAATTTCCAGGTTACGTTTAACCAAATAATTAATTTTAAAAAAATTAAAAATTAAAAATAATTCGGAGAGGTATTTCGTACTGGATTATTTTCGTATTTCACCCAGAAGACAACCCTACACCAAGAGGCACTGTTCAGACTACTTACGAACTGATTTTGAATCCAAATTTCTCCTTTGGGGGGGTGTTTCGAAATTCTTTTAATTTACCCCCATTTCTGCCTACTTAAAAATCACTTTACAAACTGTGTAAAATTGAACTCATTTTTTTCCCAAGAAAGATGTGCCCCAGATAAATGTTTGAATAAGCGTTGAAAAGAATGGACCTGCCAACAAGAAACTGTTCTAGAGACAAAATTAACAAACTCAGCCACCACCACCACAAGCAAATGCCTGTTTGAAACACCGGCTTGCAGAGTGGAAACTCTCTGCAGGCCCTCCCCCAGGAGTCGCTCTCCGCCAGCCACAGGCCTTTGAGCCCTGCCCAGGGTTCCAGGATCCTGGTGCACCCCTCCCACACAGGCTTTGCACAGCCACACACTGCAGCAGGAGCATCGGGCTTCATTTCATTTAGTTTATTAGACAAAAATATATGATTTAGACAAGTTCGCTGACGCGCTATTTACAATCTGAAATCACTCTATATACAGAAAGAAAGAAAGAAACAAACAAACAAACAAAGAAAAAGAAGACACAAGCAGGTGGGGTCATTTACCGAATCGGATAATCAACCCGAGCGTGGTGACAGCCACGGGAGCAGCAGGCAGAGGCCTGGCCACCGGGTCGCGAGCTCAGGGTGGACGAGCCCCTTTCTGCAGGAAAGCGATGGATGAGAGTCGTTGATGTCGTTGTCATATTTGTCCTTTACACCAGTCTGAAATATTTGTCTTAATTCCTCCCTCATCTCCTCCCTCCCAACTCCTCCCCCCTCCCCCCGCAAAAGTAAAAGAAGATCCTTAATCAGGCAGACGGGAGCGCTGCTAGGATCCGCGGCGTTCCCTCCTGCGGGGCCAGCGAGCTGCATGGGAAACACAGCAAAACAAGAAGACACGAGTAATGTCAGTGGATGGACGCTGCGACACCGAGTCGCCACTTCTACCAGCAGAACTCAGTGTGGGGGCTGCAGCCCGCGCCGGCTCCCGGCTCCTGAGAAACTCGAATCGGCTCTGCTGGTCCGGTGCCGGCTTGGCGGATAGCACCTACAATAATGGCTGCACGACCCCCACAGCCTACCCGCCCGCTCTGCCCCGACCTAGACAAGCCCCCAGCTCCACCCGGTCCCTGGGCAAAAGCGAACAGCACTCACTTTTCTCGTACCGGCTGGAAGGGCGATTTTAACGGTTGTGCGGGCGAATCCGGCCTAGGAATGAGGTCTCTCTCTGCGGGGACGGGAAGAGGCAGAAGGTTAGGGTAGGGAGACCCGGGAGGGGGCGGGGCGGCAGCGAAGGAGGCTCCCTCCCCACGCATTCCTTCCCTCTGCTCCGGCAGGTTGGCGGGGGAAACTTCCTCCCCTCCCCCTAGCAGGAGCTGGTCTAGGGGTACAACACAGCCGGTTCCGAGAGCCCTAGGGCCGTGACCTAGCTCGCCCGGCCTTAAGCTTACCCCACCCCTCCCAGATCTGTGTTTTCCTAGCCTCCGTTTGGGTGGACAAGGCGCAGGTACCTGGGAGCGCAGGGCTGCTACGGGCCGAGGCCTTGTCGACGTGGAGCGCCCCGGTGGCAACAGTGACGGGTGGCTGCGGCGGTGGTGGCGCTGGCAGGTGCGGCCCATGGGGCGCGGCGTGGGGCGCTCCGACGCCCAGGAAGGAACGCATGTTCAGCAGCGAGCCCTGTGCTAGGAACGCACCATTGGTCCAGTTGGAGAACTTGCCGATGTGGCAGGTGTACAGTCCGTGGCTAGGCAGAAAAGCGGGGTGTTGCAGCGGCGCACCGGTGGGAGGCCCATGGGCACCCGGATGGCCCGTGGGCGGCGGCGGAGACGCCTTGGGCGCGCCGTCGGGGCTGGTGGCTGTCTCAGCCAGCGACCAGATCTTGGGCTTGCTGTGCGGCGCGCCCTGCAGGCCGACTGCCGCGGCGCCAGGGCTCAGAAGGCGAGTGCTTCCAGGTTCTGGGACATCCTTGGCCAGACCCAAGGGCGAGTCTGGGGGCTTGAGCACGTCGGCAGCTGCTAGCGGCGAGCCCTGATCCCGAGCAAGCGCAGCAGGAGCGGCGGGCGCTCGAGGCGCCTCTGCCTTGTCCTCCTCGTCCTCGTTGCTCTGGTCGCCATCATGTTCGTCAATCTTGTCAATGTCAATGCTCTCCAGGTCTATCTCTTCATCGTCCTCGGCTTTCTCGGGGTCACCCTCAGTGTCGCTACCAAAGAGGGTACCGTCCTCCTGGTCCTTGCTGCGCGCACCCCACGTAACCTTGTTCTCCTTCTTGAGGCGCCGGCGCGCGTTGGCGAACCAGGTGGAGACCTGCGTGAGGGTCATCTTGGTGATGATGGCCAGCATGATCTTCTCGCCCTTGGTGGGGTACGGGTTCTTGCGGTGCTCGTTCAGCCAGGCCTTGAGCGTGCTGGTGCTCTCGCGCGTGGCGTTCTTGGGCCGCCCGGGGTCCCCATATTGGAACTGGCCGTAGGGGTAATAGGCTGGTGCTGTGTGGGCTGCGAAGGTGGCGGGGTGCACCCCAGGGTTGTCCTTGAGTTCATACTGCGAGCCCTACAGCCAGGGCAGAGCGAAAGCAGAGAGAAAGGAAGGAGGTGGAGAGAGAAAGAGAGAGACAGGGAGTGAGAGGTGAGTCCCCTAAGCCGGGAAAGTCGGAGCAGCCACTCTGGTCAGCCCCAGGGCCTCCTAGGATCCCGGATCCACTGGACTTTTGCGGGGCCGGGTATGCTCCCACGCAAGAAGGCCCAATCCACTCCCGGGGAAGGAGCGGGCTCTCAGGTCCTGGAGCTGTGCTTTCCATCACAGAGATCCGGTTTTGTCACTCTAGAAAAACTTCTAGAAACCGTGCATTTCTAGAAGAATGCAGCTAGAGAGTCACAGCTCCCTTGAATTTCCCTAGGCCCCCTCCCAGTCCCCCAACAACTCGTGAAACCCTGATCTCCAAGTTTATCTTATGCTAGCTAGAGAAGAAAACCTTTTAACTAGGCTCATGAAACAGTTCCTCCAAATGCAAAGGACCCAGAACTCAAGCCCCAGCAACCCCACTTTCCTCCCTGAAGGGATCAATTAAAATAAACCACCATGGGTTTTCTTCAGGTCTAAATTCACCCGCAGTTTAAAATGAAAGCACACTCCCTTCACCTCCCAAATTAATCTGCATAAATGATCCCCTCACACTTAGAGGTCTGCAGTGGTGACAGGTAATTTAAAATTTTAATCCTGGCCATCATCACAACAATAACAAAACACCATTTGTTTTTGTTTTGTTTTTTTAAATACAAAAGGAGGGCTTATCCAGTAAAATATTAACGCTGGGGCCTGGAGCCAGTGGCTGCAAGAGGGGAACTGGTTCAGTTTCCTGGGCCTCTTCTCGGTTACTTTATCTCCTAAGTTTGACTTTGATCTGGAGCAAGCAAACACAAACTGTTTGCAAGGCATTCGGAGGCGGTGATTTATTTGCAATCAATATTCTTTTTATCATCAGTAGTAAAACACAGCGAGTCAAATTATCGCATCAGGTTTTTTGGTAAATAACACTTTATCTTTCTAACAACCTCATTAGGCCTCATTATTACCATAAATTGCCCAGACAGACGTTTGCTCACAATTTTATCTTTTGACTTCCAAATACCCAATCCTAATGGCTTGGAAACCCAGGCCTAGAATGGAGTTTGACTTTGGGCTTACTTTCCAGAAATCGGCAGGAGACCTGGAGGTAAAGCACACACTTTGGGGGAAGCACTTAAACTTATCATTCCCTTAGTAAAACAAACAAACAAACAACAACATCAACCGGGAAAAAAACCCCAAAAAACTAGCTTGCCCTTTCCCACTGAACCACAATGCACAAGGCCCTCCCCACAAGCCCCCTCCCCCACAGGCACACAGGCAGAGTTCCCAAATGGCTCACATCTGTATTCAAAATTTTGATAAAAATTACCATCCTCCATGAAATTTCGTCCAGTTACTATGTTAGTGAAGGGGAACACCAGCCTCTTAGAAAGTTGTAAAGAGCACATTTCTTTGACTAATTCCTTAGGTGACTGAGACCACACAGAAACGATTTCTGTGGCCAGATTCGTTTTTGCTTACTCTTTGCAAAATGCAGTTTGCGTTTTTCAATGTATTTTGGTAGTAATTGTAAAGACGACATTTAGGCCTCCTCTCTGCTGGGAATTCTTTTTGAAAGGACACCTTGTAAATCTCTCATCGCTTCCCGGGCATCCCCGGGAACAAAATGGGGGCTGATTTCTCTGGATAGTAGGCGATCTGAAAGGCCTCTGGGGTCCATTTCAGAGAAATAAGCTTTCTTTCCGAACTACAAGAAAAGTTACAAGAAAACATGCGTGCTGCTTTCCTCCTGCACAGTTGGCGGGCATTTAGTCCTGGTCTCTTCTTCGGAAGTGAGGATAATTCGGGGGTGCCTGAAAATTGTGTTATACAGCCCGCAGCCACGCAGAAGGGGCTGCCTCCTCTCCTCCTCGACTCTGCGCCTACCTCGCGATTCATGAGCAGCCCGAAGTTTAAACAGCCCCAACCTTGCAGGGAAACCGCTTACTTGGAGGGACCGACAGGCCAGTGCCCCTGCAGAGAATTAAATTTGCAGCCCCCTCCCCCATCTGACACCCACTGGGACGGGAGACTGAGAAGGCACCATTTATTTTAAGCCCAGGGACACTATTTTCTTTAAGCCTTCATTATGTAACGTGAGAAGTTAAATGCTTTGATACAAATGAAATGAAAACTTTGGCAACTTACAAAAGTAGAAGCTAACACCGTTTCAGACGCCAACATTTAGTTCAACTTTATGTTTTTAAACCTTCAATTTGCACACACGCCATTAAAGGACCTCGCCGTTCTTCCGATGTCTATTGTTAGGGTGATGTTGAGGGACTCTAGCTTTACAGGGTTCCCTCCGGCCAACTCAGACAACTACCTTGGCTCTGCCAAACAGGGAAAAAGCAAGTCTCCTCCATCCAGTTCAGAAGCTGGGAGACCGCGCAAGCGAGGGCCTCGACAAGCAAAGGGAGTCCTGGTAAACTGGGCCAGGCTGCGGGAACCCGTGGGCCTGTCCTGGCTCCCAGGCCGCGCGGGTAGAGTTTCCTCCCGACCTCCAGCGCCGGGCCGCTCACCCCTGGCCTGCTCCAGCGGCCTCTACTCGCGCGCGACACCCTTCCTGGCTGTGGCCTTCCGCCTCTTTGGGCCGAGATGGCCGGGCGTTACCGGCCCAGACTCTCTGCCCTCCTAAGTCCCTGGGGGTCGCGGTCTCCGCCCGCTGATAACCCTCCAGCAAAACATTTCCCGCTCCTAGCCTGGGTCGGGTCTAGGCGTCCTCTGTCCCTCCCGCGCGCCGGGGACCCTTGTTCCCCTTGCCCAAGGCGCCAGGTCCGAGGTTAGAGGCAGGCGAAGACTAGGAGGGCGCGCAGGAGGCCGCGCAGGAGGCCGGTGCACTCACCATCTGCGAGAAGAGGCTGAGATCCGCGGCGTAGGGCAGGAAGGCGCTGTAGTTGGGCGCGCCAGCGTAAGGTCCGGCCGCGGCGTACATGCCCAGCACCGAGGTGACTGCGGCCGC
>NW_026000068.1:2465556-2537987 GCF_001458135.2 Marmota marmota marmota | reverse complement strand
ATCCCCTTGAGCGCAGGCCCCGCCCCTGTCTCCCCTCCCGCCCCCTCCCTGCCTCCCGCCCGCCCTCACCGTCCGCTCCCGCCCCTCCCGGCGAGCACGTGGTGCCCCGCGCCGGCCGGGCCACCTCCTCCTGCGGTGGGCGCGCGCGGCTGGGCCACTGGGTCCGGGTCCGGAGGCTGCAGGCTCCTTCCGGACCAGCTCCCGAGGCTGTCTGACAACCTGTCGACATGGGTTTACAGCTGTCTGACACCCAGTTTTGCAGCTGAGGTGTGTCCCCTTTTTTTAACAAAAACAACTCAGCAACTGCTTTTCTACCGTTAGGGAGGCGGGGCAGAGGCCCGCAGTGCTCAGCCCGGTCGAGGGTGACAGCCAACCTCCAGCGGCCTCTCTCAGAGACTGGCGCTGCCTTTCCTCCCCGGGACATCTTTGGTAGAAGTGCACCCGGGAGTCCTCCGTGCGCCAGTAAACCCGCGTGACGAGACACCTCCATGCAAGACGCGGCGTCCCAGTGGCCGTACTAGGTAGTAGCGGATCATCGATCAATATTTAATCTCGTTGTACTTGGAAAAGAGGGAGTGGCCGAGCTCTGCGGGCTTTTCCAAATGTGAAAACTTTGAGAAGGAGTAATCCAGCTGAGAAGTCCCTGCTTAGGGGAAAGATGCAGTCCGCAGCGCTGGGTTCTGCAGGGAGGAGGGGAGGGGTAAGGAGAGGAGGGGAGGGGCCTTTTCTTCACCAAGAAAGCACCACTGCAGTCAGAAGGAAGCATCCCCCATCTCTCTCCTGTCCTGGGAAGCCAGCGCGCACTGGACGCCCAGGTTTGTTTCCTAGGTGTGAGAGGCAGGAAGTAAACTTGTGAGGAGCGCGCGGACCCGAGGTGGCACCGCGGCCAGCCCGGAGACAGGGCAGTCCCCTGGCCCCTGGACCCACATCTTCCTTTTCTCTCCGCCTTCCCTTTCTATTCTCAGACTCGCTGGAAGAGACAAGCCGACCCAGCCGGCCGCAGCAAGCTTGGGAGTGGCTGTAGGTCTCCTGGCCTGGCTGCGCCGCTAGAAGCTGAATGCAGGGTCCTCCTCGCCTCCGCGTGCCATGGAAGGCCCCTCGGGCAGGTCACTTTCGAGCTATTCTCCATGGCTTTGGTCCAAGTGCCGCGGGACCAAGAGTGTCCAGGTACCAAATCCTGTTCCTGGGGCCACTTTGCGCTCCACTCTCTGCAAGGCGGCAAGATTCGGAGTGCACTCCCGCCCCCACCCCCAGGTTGCTGCATGCTGGATCCCGCACGAGTTTCACTTGTTACTCGGGACTGGGCCTAGGCTTAGGCAGCTGGGGGCTGCCGGATGAATCTAGCCCCAAGACCCCGCCCATCCTCTATGTATTGTTGGTTAGCAGAGCCCCAGGACCCCGTACTCAGGTCCGACCCCCAGCTCCTCCTCCCCCTGGAGACTTATGAGATGTGCAGTGCCTCCAGGCCCCCGGGAATTCTACAGCCTCAGGAAGGCTCCATTTCCCGGACCTGAGAACACTAAGCTACCGCCTATAATTAGACACAATAAGGCCCATAATAGTAATTACTAATTACCCGCTCCAAAATCAGGCATAATTTTTCTGCTCTGAGTTAGGTCTTCCTGTTTAGCTCCCCCCCCCCCACCCTCCCACACACAACCTGTCCCTACACACTTCAGACACCTCCAGGCCTACCTCTAGCACCGGATTCTGGGTGGCCAGCAGTTGGCACTGGGTTCTGCAGCTCTGGGAAGTCCTTAACTGCAGGTTCCTCCTAATCACCAGTCCATCCCCTCACTTCCAACTCAGAGCTAGATCTCTTATTCCCATTCCCCATTCCCATACCCAAAGCAAATCCGAAGGATACAGATGAATCATTCTGTGAGAAATGGGCCAGCTATACCACTGTTCTGGTTTAGCAAAGCCTCAGTGTCACATTTCAAGGCCACAGTTAAATACAGGTGAGATAAGCCCTCCTGGAGAATGAGGTGGAATGTAAGTCCAGAAACACTTCCAAGTGCTAGGATTTGACTGCATGGATTGATTACCTTCTTCCTACCTGCTCATCACAGCTTCCCACTCTGGTTGCTGGTCTCAGGTTGCCACACTTCTAACCATTATAACCTTCAAGGGAGGGAAGTGGAAAGGAGCAGTAGGGGCTTTGTCCTGACCCTCAACCAGTCTGACAGAGCCACCATTCTATGCTATGGGTATATCATCTACATTGGGCATCCAAAGCAGGTAAACTCTTGAAGACATCAGCAAGGTAAGTGGGAGACCTTGGCTGGGCCCTGCTTGAAATGTTCCCTGGGAACACCATCTAGCACTACTTGGCAAGGTCTGAAGATTTGCACCCAGGGATTTCCTGAGAAAGGTGCTGAAGTGTTGATTGTTGACCATTTTCTGCCCAAGAATCAGAGATGGGCTGCACCCCAGACCTCTGAGCTTCAATCCATTTCCAGGAGGTGCCAGCAGAACCTTGTGGGCTCTCTTATTTCTCTTTGCACCTAGCCACAGAGAGAGAAATAGGGAAATAAAGGGAAAGAAAATTGCCTTCAAATTCTCTAATTGGAGAGGGGGCTGGGAGATGAGCAGAAAAACCTCCTGGCTCAGCAGGCTCAGGACACCCCCCCCCAAACACACACACACACACACACACACACACACACACACACACCATAGCATGGAATAGTGTACCAAGCCCCAGAGCTTGGTGGCCTCTGGTGTCCAAACTAGGAGAACACAGTGTCTGGTAGCCATTGGCCTAACTTGAATACCTTTAAAAGGGGTTCAGATCTTCCCCCAAGGAAGTCAGCCAGTTCAGTCTCTCTGGGAGAGAGAACAGGGAAGGAGGAGCAGAGAAGCAAGGAGGAGCATGGAGCAGAGAAGAGGGAAGCCAGGATCTGCTGGTGCTTCCAGCCCGTGCAGCAGGTGGGAGGATTTGGGGGCTATTCTGTGGGGCAACTGTTGAAAACCCGTATCAGCAGTGCTGTGCTGGATTGGAAATAGGGAGATCAGCTTCGTGACCCTCAGATGCTGTCCCTAGCTCCTGAAGGGTGACTCAGGCAGGGACCCTCATAGGAGGCTGCTCCTGGCTAGAGAAGACCTGTTCTGTAGCTGCTGCATCTCTATCCTGCCACAGGCAGAGCCAAAACCTTCAGTCAGACAGACCTAGGGGTCGCTGCGGTGGGATCCCAGCTCTGCCGGTTGACCTCCAGGGCCAGGTCTGGGAGTCTGTGTGCCTTGCGACACAGTGTGAAGCTCTGCAAAGTCCTGACTCCCAAACAGGGAAGTCAGGACCCTGGGTGCACCCCTGCCCAGGGCTAGCATGGGACTTTGGGTGTTTATGCAGAGCATTCTCGTAGGACTTGGCACCAGAGGGCCTAGAACAGGCCTCCCCGTGGAGTGGGGGAGGTAAAGTGGTTGGGGGCAGTTGGCTAACAATGCACCTTTGAGCCAAGTTGATTTTTAATGTTTTTAAAACTTAATGAGAGGTTTACTTGTTTGTTTTGTGCCGTTTTCCAAGTGAGAGGAAACTGCTATCCCTGCTTGGAAGATCAGGTCTCCTTTTCCTCTTCCCAACCCTTCAGCACTGTTGCATGGAGCTTTTTACTTAGGACGAGATTAGACAAACCCAAGGGCGTCCTCATTACAACTTCATTGCTTACGGAATAATTTTCCATTGCTTTTGAGGCTCTGCCTTCCCAGGGTCTCTGGCACAGAAGGGGAGGTCCATGAGAGGATGGATTCCCTCTGGAGCAGTCTTTGGAAATGGCCTCTGGCGCCAGTACCTGGCAGCGCAGACCAGTCAGGGAGATGCGCAGAGGCGCCTCTGCCCTGGCCTCGGGCCTTTCAAAATGGCCATTCTTTGCTCTAGGGATGGCGGGGCTCCTGAGCAGTGCAGTGGCTAAGTGTTGGGGTTGGGTGGCCTGACCCGGGATGTATCACACGGACCCCAATCAGGCCCTCAGACCCAAAGAGTGCGCCCTGATTTAAGAGTCAAAGTAAACACTGTTTAGGACTCTGCAGACTCTTGGATGCCTTTCACTGGGTGACAGCGAGGGGAGCATTAGACAGTTCCGGGAAAGAGGCTGAGACCCGCTGCTGGAACCCCCTCACAGGTGGACCCCAGTTCCCCAAATGGTGTGGTGTCCGCAGCAGCAACCCACGGTCCCCCAGGCCCCACCCCTGGGTGCCGGGCCTGCGTTCTCCTGCTGCGCCAAGCTGGGACCTCTCAGGTCCGGGGACTCCCCTGGTGACCCCAGACCAAAGTCCCAGGCTGAGTGCATCCTGAGAGTGCGGGGCTGCCGGACCGGCGGCCGCCAATCATGGACCGCTGAAGGAGCCCAATCAGGCTGGCGATTAGAGTGGAGGCGGGTGACTCCAGGGAGATCCTGGAAGGAAGCGCCAGGGAGCTTCGGAGGGCAGAGATCCAGGGCCGCTGTACACCGCCCGCATCCCGGTCGGAGCGGCGCAGAGCGACCTGGCTGGAGTGGGGCGACCCGGAAAGCTGCGGGCCAGCGCGGCCAGACGGAAGCCTCCGGAGCTGGGTCAAGTTTCCCACAGAGAAAGGGCAGAGGAATGGCCCACAGAGGCCGGCCTTGAGTGCCATGATGTCGCCGTCCCCGAGCATCGGAGAAAGTGAATTACATGCGTGTGCACACACGTAAATATTTTATAAATCTCCTGGTAATTAACCAGATCATCTCCATTATGCCTCCAATATGATCAACAGCGACGGTGTGAGGGCTTTCAGGGTTTATAATTTGATGTCACCAGACGGCTGCTCGGGGGCAGAGGCACAATCGCCGCGCCAGCTGCACTTGT
The DNA here is from genome assembly GCF_001458135.2 of Marmota marmota marmota. Taxonomy (NCBI): domain Eukaryota; kingdom Metazoa; phylum Chordata; class Mammalia; order Rodentia; family Sciuridae; genus Marmota; species Marmota marmota. The sequence continues at coordinate 2,533,160 of NW_026000068.1, read as the reverse complement.
ATTTATTTGTTTTTCTGCTGTGTTCCTGTAGGGCTCCATTATGCAGTTTTTAATTAGTTTGTGTTTGTATTTCACCCGTCCCAAATCAATGCCATCCCGGAGCAAGGCCATGTAAATTCCTGCAGTACAGGTGTCGCTGCCTGTTCCGTACACTGGCAAACGCGTGTCTGACAAATGAAAGCGAGCTGCCACGCCGACTGGCAGCTCCCGGCAGCCAGAGCCGCAGATCAAAGCCAGCGGGGACTTCTGCGCCCAGGAGCGCCATAGCGGATGCTGCTTCTAATGCCATTGGAGGAAGTCGGGCAGAGCGCGTTGGGGACAAGGTGACTTTTCGTTCTCCTTAAACCCTGGCTGTCCCAGGGTCAGCGCTGGTCCTGGGCCCCCATTCCTGTTAGGGCATGCAGCCCCAGGAGCTTGGTGTGGTGATATTCACTGGCGGGTGACCTAGAGCTATGGAAGATCCCTGTGACTTCCTGCCTGGTTCCAGTCACATTAACCAGAGCAAAGATGAGCGTACTCCGACTTTTCTAGGCTTGCGACGCAGCCCCACCCTTGTTGTGCAGTCTCTTCCTTCTTGAAACGACCTCTGTGGAGTGTGTGTAAATTTTTTCTTCCAGCCACTGGGGAATTCTCTTAAAGCTTTCTTTTTTGTTGGGAATAAGAGATTGCTCATCTTTAACTAGGCCACATAGAAATTATGATTCAACAGCAGTGTATATTTAATTAGAGTAATCTCACTTGAATTTAATTACCTAATGAATTATTTGTTTAAAAGGTAGAAGGTCTTGTTTGCCAAGTACCAGGCAGACCTCTGATGAGAACTTCTGTTATAAGGATGTTCCAGTTTAAAAGCAGGCATGTCTAAAATTGATATCTTAACTCTCTGGATAGGCAATATCACTGCACTGCTCAGACCAAAACCATGGTCAGGGGAAGATGTCAGGAGTGGGCTGGGGGTGGTGACACCATTCCAGCCACACAGAGGTTCTCTTCTTTCCCTTTGCAAAGTAGTGTCCTCTGACATTTTTTTTTTTTTTGTCTTGTAAGTTCAGTTTATTTTAAAAACTTAACTAATGTTGCTTTCAGTGTTGTTGTTTTTTTTTTTTTTTTTTCCCTTCTAGAGCAAGATAAGACTGCTGTCTGTTAGAGGACTTATGATTAGTATTTATGCCTGGGGTATCCACACTGGTTTCTGGAAGTCCGTCTGATGCATTTCAAATTTTACTGACCCAAAAGTTGACCTTAACCTTTAACTCCTAAAGTTTGGAACAACTCCACATTCTCTTGTTTCCAAAAGCAAGTGAAAACTGTGCCTGAACATGCCATCCTTCCCAGGAGGCTCCCGAGTTGTCCCTAGGTAATGCCAGCAGCTGTTGCACCTAATCATAGGGACCTGGCTGAGGGAGAGTGATCCTGACTGGAGCTCCCATCCTGTTTCCCACTGTCCTGGCCAGCTGCTGCAGAAGCAGACGACTTCATTTCTTTCTCCATCCCTGTGTGAGGGAGACTCAGCCGGGAAATGCATATAGGGGGCCCAGGTCTCACTGAAAAGAGGAAATAAGAACATCTCAAATCAACATGACTGAATTTCACTGTAATTTCCGTTGCCATTTTATTCATTGGTTTGCAGGCATGGGCACTTATCATGTAAATGTTAAATATTACAAATATTATGTCCAACAAAGTAGGAATGAGCCTATAGAAAAATACCACAGTTGAAAAGAATTATTAATTTTTGGTTCCTTTTTACAATCTGTGATTTATAGCATAGCTGTGCATTTTGAAATTGATGCTCCAACAATCAAGACTGGTTAAATTATAAACTCAATCACATTCAATTATGGTCACAGAAGTATATTTCTTCCAAAGAAACAGATTTACATGAATACATTTTTAAAGCTTATTTATGAATTTACTTCACATATTCTTCCAAATAACAACTGACAGTAACAACCAGAGAGGATGTGAGATAATAGCTTAGGACTGATAATACATTTCTCAGATCTGAGCAAATCCAAAGATGATTTCCTAGTAAAACCCTCAAAGGAAATGATATGTGTGGGATGGGAGAATGGGAAAACTCTAAATGGCATATTTGTGTTTGAAGCTTCCAAAAATGTTTGAAATTTAGACCAGTGTTCTATCTCCCATGACTTCATATCAGCCCTCCAACCATTTATAATATTAAAGATAAAAGTCTACCTACTAGAAACCCCTTTAAAAATCTATCAACAAAAATATGCTCACAGGATACATACTGAGTAGAAAGTTTAATGCATTCCAGGTTTCTAAGGGATGAATGCTCCCAACCTCCTGGGTCTTTAGGTTACTATCTATTCATCAGACACTGGGGACATCAGCTCAACAAAAATGTCCAGCAGATGAATGTCTCAAAGGTTAGCACATATTTTGGAATTTCAGGGAAAAGTTTCTGGAAGGTTTGAAGACATCTAGGGTTTCCAAGCATTTTCCAACACTATTGTTACAAGAAAAAAAAATGTGTTATATGAATGGAACTAAAGAGAAAGCAATATATCCCCTTGTCCTTGACCTGTTCTTGCTCTGACTTGCCTCAGGGAGCTGTCACCCTGGCCATCCAGGGCTGCTGCATGGTGGAGTGTTACTGGCTGGGGTACCATCAGCTCTGTCTCTCCTTTCCAATGCCTGATGAAGTGCTTGAGGACTTCAGTTCTTGTGATCCCTAACCTCATACAACTCTGGAAGACTGTGTATGTGTGCACATGTGTCCATTTGTGTGGAGTGTGGGAAGAGCATGGGAGGAGGGGGAAGAGGAGGGCACATTTTCTTCTGTCAGGCACACTCAAGGGCTGGGTGGTCCACAGAACATGACATGGGCAACCAAGCAGGAAGCCAGTCTACGCCAAGTTTGCAGGTGGGAAGAACCCCTTCCCTGTCCTGCCTGTCCCCTAGGTATCCTCCCAAGCACCTGGATTTCAGGGCCATCTCAGTGTCCTCCTTCTGACCACAGGTTACAGAGATATCTTCAGTGCCACTTGCTGCAGATGGTGGGGCTTTCTGCACTCTTTATTGGAAATCCAGGGGTCCAGGGTCTACCCTTCTGGGAATAACTGAGGAAACAGCAGGCAAATCAGAGCTTTTAATTTGATCCAGGATTTTTGTTAATTGACAGAGATGGGTGAAGCTAATCTCCGGCACTGGGAGCACTTACATTTTAATAAGGGGCCACCAGTGCCTCGACCCACCCTCCTTAAGAAGACCACACTCTGGATGGTTTGGTGGAAGGACTTCCTTTCCAGTGGCCCTTTTTTTTGGGGGGGGGGGTACATCCATCTGTCAAAGGTTGCTTCTCCCCAGCTGCTGCTGATGGCGGAAGCGGGTCTGGAGGAGGCTTCAGAACTCTGCTGAGGTATCAGGTCACTAGAACCACCATAACAGGGCACCACACACTGGTGGCTTTAACAGCAACTTATAGTCTCACAGTCCTGGAGGCTCAAAGTCCAAAACCAAAGTGTCAGGTGGGCTGGCTCCTCCCGGGGACCGGTGCTTGGCTTGAAAGCAGCCACCTTCTCACTCCATCCTCACAGGGGTCTTTCCTCCACGCAAGGACATCCCTGGCATCTGTTTGTCTGAAACTCCTTCTCTTATGGGGATGCCAGCCAGGGTGATGCACATATTAAAAGCCTGATTCTAATTTATTCACCTACTTGAAGGCCTTATCTCAAGATTCTGTCCCATTTTGAGGTACTAAAGGCTGGGGAGAACTTCAGCACATGAGTTCCTGGGGGCGCCTAACGCAGCCCATGACACCACCCATGCCCACCTGTGCTCTTAGCCAAGGCAACACAGGAGTTCCCAGTGAGACCTAAGTCACTTTTGACACTGCAGTGTATCTTTAGCTTTGAGGGAAAGGTCTAGGAAAAAGCTCTGTAGTTTGTCCTCTTCTGTGTTACAAAAACAAGACTATATGCTGTTTGGTAGGATTATGTTCTGCACATTAAACCATTTTAACAATGATTATTGTCAAAGGCTAAATTTCCCACCCTGTTAATGCTCTGTTCGACTATAAAAACATTTGAGTTCATATGGTTTGCAGACCCTCTAGATTTGAAGGAAGCACATTTGGGGAAATGAATATCATCCTCAAATCAAGCAAGGTCAGCCTCTTCCTTGTTGACTCCCAGCTTGTCCCAGGAGGAAGGATGGATTTGTAGACCACAAAAGCTGATGGGTAGGCCCTGTTGCTTATAGTAGATGTGCCAATTGCAACATCATGATAGATTTCTGGCAAGACAATCCGTAAGCTACCAATTAAGTCCTTTCCTAAGATTTGCAAAGGAGGCACCTGCTGTGGTGACGGCTATCATGAGGATTCACCCAGTGCCCAGGCTCACTGCATGTGCACTAGGCTTGGCCTGGTGAAAAGAAGTGCCATAAAAAGAGAAAACTGGAGTCTCCTCTTGTCTTTCACCAGCAGCTGTGCGTCAGTGCCAGCAAAGGTGTCACCACTACAGTGATGGGGGTGTGGTGGAGGATCAGCAGTCATTTTACAAGCTGAAGACTTTGTGACATTATCTCTAGGGTTGAGTTAAGTGGTTTGTCTAAGGTCGCTCAGCAAGTGTGCAATGAATCCAGGATTAGGACCTTGGCACCTGCTTCAACAATCTGCGTGCTGGGCCAGGGCAGAGGGGCTTGCTGATCTCCTGATGTAGCCCTCTCCTCCCAAACCCCCAAGAGCCCCAGCTCTCTGCTCTTGCAGGGCCAGCTGCTCCTGCCACTGTGACCAGATAGTCACATAGCTGCTGCCAGCTCCTGGCAGTCTTCCTCCCTCCCTCCCTCCCTCCGTCTCATGTATTTTTATTCTCTTAAGCCTTTGGTGAGAATCACTATAAGCAATGGACAGTACATTTCGCGGAGGGGGAAGCTAAGGTACATTAAACAGTTGTCTAAGTAAGTGTCTAAATTAGACAGTTAAGTGCAATACATACAGAAACGCGGTTATTCTAGAAGGCAGAAGTAAGTGCCAGGACCGATGCCAGCCATGGGCTCTTGCCTCAGCTTCAGATCATCCCACCTCACTCCCCTGTGTGATGCTTGGCTCTAAGCTGCCCCCTTCTCACAGAGGAGGAAGCAGCTCAGCTCCCCGGGGTCACGGCCTCCCTGCTCAGGTTCAGCAGGCCACAGCTTTCACCCGGCAGCAGCCACAGGTCCCGATCCTGGGTTCCCAGCGTGGGGGAGTCAGCATGTCCGCTCCCTCAGAGAGGCCTGCCCAGTGCAGCAGTGTGGCTGCCTCAGAAGCCCAAGACTCCACTCTGTGGGCTCCTCTGAGTCTCAGCACTGAGGCCCCTTTCTTTTCTGTCTTGGCCTAGGGCAGCCGCCGCAGAGCACTGCTCCCTGCATTGGTCTTCTGGACACTCGGTGCTCCCAGTCCTTTCCTCAGCTGGCAGAGTCCTCTTTACGCTGTGTGGCTAGTGAGGGCTGTCAAACGAGGTGCCACAGGGAGCCATTGTCTCACAGTCTGGAGGCCGGAGGCGGGCAGCATCAGCTGGACTGGCTCTTTTGCGGGCTCTGAAGGAGGCTCTACCCCAGGCCTCTCTGCCTAGGTTCTCGGTGTTTGCTGGTGGCTTATGTCCCTTGGCTTATACTCACCACCGAGCCCTGCCCACATCTGCAGGTGATGTTCCCCCTGTGTGCTCTGTGCCGGCATCTACTCTTACAAGAACACTGGCCACACTTGATCAGCGCCACCCTGTTCCAGGATGACATCGTCGTAACTGATACCACTTGCGACAAGCCAGTTCCCAGATTAGGAGGCCTCTCAGCTATTAGGACTTCCACCAGTGGATTCCAGAGGACCATGATTCATCCCTTAACAACACCAGCTTAAAATTCTTCCTTCTAAATTCTCCCTGTCCGCACACCCGCTGTCAGTGCTATCACCGGACGAGATTTTCCCAATTGAGGCTGCATCCAAGGGGGTAGTGATGAGTGCTGTCAGCGAGGAGAGAGTGCAGGGACACTGGCCCTGGCTTTGAAGGGTGACTTGGGTCTGATGGACAGAGAACCTGAGTGAAGAGGCTGTCACAGCCTTGGGCAAGCCCTGGGAACCTGGGAGAGCCTTGGCAAGGCTGCAGAATAGTTGACCCAAGGATGCAGGAAGGCCCCTGAGGACCAGCAGTGGTGGACTTCAGGGCAGAGTACTGAGCATGGACCCTGTTTCCTGGACAATGAGGCATGGAGAAGGGTGACTAGAAGGTAGGCGCCAAAGTCCATACCAGTGGTCTAGCAGGAAGCTGGTTCACGTGGGAGCTGTGGACTGAAGCCAGGCATAATGCAGTGTCCATGCACAATGTCTGCATCTCCCCTGAGTGCACAGCTCAAGGAGTGACCAGCGAGTACCAGGCTGGGCATCAGACTCAGCCTCCAGCCTGACTGAACCCCCCCGCCCCCTCTCCTGGCACCAGCTCACCCCATGGTACAAGAGGCAATAGGTGCTCCATGACATAAGACAGACTCCATGCTGGGGGCTCTGGGAAGGCTGTGCAGGTCGGCTTACCTGGTGGACAGAGGACAATGCGGACCCTTCCTCAGCTCCACTTTTCTCACCTTATGTATTGCATACAGATAAGATCTTGTTTGAACAAAGGATTTCGTGCTTAAATGTGAATTTGAAAAAATCATATTCACTGTTAGGATTAGATTTTATTATCTTCAACTGATTGTTATGCAGAAACTTTTATTGTTTGTGAAATACAGTGGATGAAATGACACTTCCAAGGTCAGAACAAGTGGATTTTCCATAGGTTGGTAGAGCCTTAGCCACATCCTTTATTGCAAAAATTTTGTAACATTTGGATGATTTTTATGAAGTGTAAATTTTTAAATATAAATCTGGAATGACAGAAACCGTGGGGAGAAGAGTGCTGTCAGGCAGAAGTAACTCCCATTATGATCTCTGTTGCTACGTCCTTTCTTACAAGACTTCTTTTTGCATCTAGCTTGTGACACAAGACCTGAGCTAACAGTTTCACCACAAGGGACCAAGTGCAGTGCTTGCAGACAGAGGAGCCATCCCAAATTACTCCACAAAACTCCTGACAGGTGCTGTGGGAGCCCATCAGCCTCACAGGAAGGAGCCGCACTCCTCTCCAGTCCCCTGCTCACCCTACACATGCACAGTAGGTGCCGAACACGTCACTGATTGTGTCTGCCATGCAGCAAGGGCAACAAGAGTGCAGCAGCTTCATCAAGGGCCTCTCCACCCTGCTGTGCCTCCAGGAGCTGAGGGGCTTTGTGATGCAGAGCGGGAAGGGAGCAGTAATGCCACACTTCTGTGGCAGTCGGTTGTTTAAGCCTCACCTCATCTGAGGCCAGGTCTGAGCCACTTGCACCTAACTTTGGGTGTCCCTGGGTAACTGGGCTACAGAAGAGGTTGTGTGAATGGAGCTCCAGGACCCACCTCATGCTCTTCTGGGAGGAGGGTTTCACCCCCCAGAAGGGACGTGCTTTTGCATAGCTGAATACCGTGGAAACGCTCCTGCGCAGGGCGATGACCAGGATCACACAGGGACAAGCCCTTCCTCCCAACTCTCCCGCAGTGCACCACAGCACTGTGCACCTGGCACATGCGTTTGTGCGGTCCAGAGTTTGCTTGCTCTTGACTTCCTGTAAATTCTTCCTTGGGGCTTACATCACTGCACTGTCTGGGCCTGTAAACTGTAAGAGATGGGGAGGTGACGGGGTCTTGAGAGGGGACAACACTGGCTGGTTGTGACAGGCTTGCCTGGGACCTGGCTGAACCTCCCCAGGTTCCCTGTGCCCACCCACTTGGGGTCCTCTTTCCCCCTTCATCACCTACTGTGACTCATCCAGGAGGCCTCACCAGCCATTGAATCATGACCTGAATAAGCCTCTTTTCGTTATAAAGTGTCAGGTATTTGTTACAACAATAAAGTGCACAAGGCTCCCTGTTACCTGTTCCTGTTCCCTCTCTGCACATCACCATGGCTGGGATGTCCATTCCCAGATCACACACGTGTGCACGTAGATATGTGTGCACCTGTGTATGCAGGTTTGTGTGTGTGTTGGCATCAACAATTCCAGATCACTTTGCCATCACCTGCAACTCATTTTCCCCTTTCCAGCGTCTTGCTTACTTTTCACGGCAGCACACAAATCCTCACCTTGTCTTAAGATCTCGCTCAGGAAGGTGGAGCGTGGGTGCTAGGGTTTGTGTGCTCAGCTCCTACTAAAGGCATGGAAAGGGTTTCCAGGGAGCCGTCACTGCACCTGGTGGTGCGGAGCCCTGAATGTGCGTCCTGTGCGTCTGCATTGGGCTTTCTCCATCTGTCTGGTGAGGCTTCTGGCCGGGCACCATCCCTGTCTCCCACATGACTGTCACAGAGGGCAGCTGCAGTGTGGAGGGAGAGCCTCTGGGGTGCTAATGCCTGGTGTGGGAACCACTCCCTCATGAGATGGAAGCCTTGTCACCCCTATGACATGGAACCCTCGCCAAGTCGCCTGCTGGGCTGTTGCCCTGCTGCATTGCCTGTCACACCCACTGGGCAAACTGGAGGCATGTGAAGGATGCGGGGGACACAGATAAACTTTCTGGAAAGCCACTTCTTCCAGGAAAAAATGGAACTGGTAGGGTGCACTTTTGAGGCAGGATGAATTTGAGGACAGAAGATGTCTGACACTGTCATTGGCCCCCTGGGCCAGTCCCAGGGAGGTCCCAGCTGAACCTGTTATAAAGGGGCAATTGGCTGTGGGTATAATTGAGGGACCCACAGACACTCCTGCTTGGTGTGCCCCATGGGAGAAGTGACTTCAGAGACCCTGCGTAGGACTATGTGGGGGAGAGAGAGCCACTGAGATAGTCTCAGGCCACCAAGGTGAGCCTGGTATCTGGAAAGTAGACTGAGAGCCGCTGTCCAACAGAGAGGGCCATAGTCCCAGAAACCAGTGCCCACCCTGTGCTGCTCAGCCTGGAGAATCCAGAGCATGGACAGTGTGTCTGTCATGAAGGGAGTCCCAGGACCTGGACCACAGAGGGTGGTCGGTGGCAGGGAACCTCCTGTCCCCGCCTCTGTGCACCCCTAAAGCCAGCACAGCAGCTGCAGCCAGTGCGTCAAGAGTCTGTGCTGAGGGACGAACCAGGGAGGGGGTTTGAGTGGACAGTTGCCTGCACATTATTTAAAAGCCAGTTGTTTTTCTTTTCTTCAAATCCATTTTAAAGGTGGGCAGTATTTTAAAAGTCAAATTCAAACTTCAAAATTCTTCACAGATTTTTGCTGAAGCAGTGGTCTAAAATATAATTGGCAAAATTTGCATGAGGTAGGGCTTTATTTCTTCATTTCAGCTTTTCTGAGTTGCTGTGATTTGTTCTACCCTGGTGTTTATTCCCAAATGAGCAGCCTGGTTTCCTCTCCCAAGACGACTTGGGTGTCTGCTGGTGAGGGGTGCGTTTCAGGATCAGCTCACAGGGCCACCGAGTGAGAACACTGCCTTTCTATCACACTGGGTGCTCCTCAATGTCTCTCTGCTGAGAGACGGGAAAGTGGGAGGAAGTTGTTACTGTAGTTGCCGTGGGCACACCCTTAAAGGGTCAGTTTTGGGGTGATCTTACTTTGATCTAGACAGTTTTAGAAAATGTAGTTGCATCTATCCAACATTCTGCTATTGCTTGGTTCATGACCTCAAACTTCCCCAGGATTGGAGACAGAGCAAATGAAATACTCAGGAGCAGAGACGGTGGCCACCAGCAATAGAGCCTCCTGGGCAGGGATGGCAAGGGAACCAGGCCAGGCCCAGGCATCTGGCTGTCCCGTGCTCACTTTCTTCCTCTGTCTCCCCACACCCTTTGGCCCTGGTTTCAGACATGACACCAGATTGTCATCCAAGCCCTTCATTGGCCCAGAAGTTGCATCATTGGATGAATTAGCTACGTCACAGGAAATAGATACTAATAGCAGACACCAAGAACTAATTTTTTATTTGTTATGATTGAGCTCAGAGCCTTGAGCACAGCAGGCAAGTGCTCTTCCACTGAGCCACTCCCCTCCCCTTCTTAGGTCATTCTGAACTCTAGTTCACTAAGTTGCCCAGGGTGGCCTTGAACTTGCCGTCCTCCTGCCTCAGCCCCTCTCCCCTCTTGTAGGAAACTCTTGAAATGCTTATTACTTTAATCAGGTTCTCTCTGCTGTTGGCACATGGTTCATCTGACCCGACTTGAGAATCCATGCAGTCTTCTAGAAAATGGTCTAATCCTCTGTTTCCTCCACTTAGGGAACGGCCCGCTGTAAATAAAACAGAAGGTGAAAAGGGGTCTGCTTAGAGTTCTCCCAGTGTGAGTTTGTCCTTGAGGTCCTGGCCATGTCCAGAGTGGCCATGTCCCCCTCTCTCACATGTGCTCCAGAGAATAGGCAGCAAGACCCAAGGGGCCTCCTGGGAACCCAAACTGAAGCCTCCTGCTCAGTGGCTCACTAAACACCACACACACACACACACCATCCAGGAGCTTTATGAAACATTTAAAATAGTGTGAGGATTGATCTGCAAGAACTGCTTCTATGTGTGTTGAAAACACAAAGCCCAGTGACTTACCGCTCGAGTATTTGGCCATGACTCCAGGTGTGAGGTGCCAGGGCACACATGGCTGTTCCTTGAGGGGGTTACATAACCCAGGAAAAGACGGCTGCTGAGCAAATATGGGCTGAGTTGTGACTGTGAGCTGGGCTCAGGGCTCAGCTTTGCATTCATCGCTCTCTGGAGAGGGCTACAGCATGGAGTTGGAATGACCTGCTCACTGACATCGAGGGCCCTTTGGTTTGGCGAGAGGACATCCTCATGCCCAGCTCCTTAGCGGAAGGTTCTCCAAGAGACGGCCAGTTCTGTGCATGGGGCCGGGCCAGCCTCCCCAGGGCTCCCACCTCAGTGGCCAGTTTTGGCTGCTTCCAGAAGCCCAGAGGAGGGCTTTCCAAGGCGGAATGTCTGAGCTGCAGGAGCACACAAGGCTGCCGTCTTCCCAACTGCACCTCATCATCCCCAGGACCTGGCTCGGGGAAGGGGCTCCTGTCAGTGTCCTGCGGCTGCTATGACAGGTCCACAGAGCAGTGGCATAATGCAGCAGAAGTTTGCTTTCATAGGTTCTGTGCACCAGAAGGCTGAAACCAAGGTGGGCGGCTGGGCCACCCTCCCTCTAGGCGCTCCAGAGGAAAGCCCTCCTGCCACTTCCCAGTGTCTTCAGCCTCTGCCTCCTTCTGTGCATGACGTCCTCTGTGTACGTCTCTCCTGTTTCTTTTAGGGTCACTTGTCACAGGATTTGGGGGCCAAACAGATATAGATCTTTTTCATATTGAGAAACTTGAATTAATTACATCTGTAAAGACGTTTTTTTCCAAATAAGTTAGTGATCACAAGTTCCAGGGGTCAGGTTTGGGGTGTATCTTTTGGGGTCACCATTTGACCCACCCTAGCGTTCTTGATCTTGGCGGAGGAATCTTGAACAAGTTCACAATGAATGGGCACAGGTAGGAGGAAAGTCTTGCCACCAGCTGCAACCTGGGGTCACCTGGAGGAGCAAGGCAGGAGAGAGTGCCCTGTGGTCCCTGAGTCTCTGTATGGTGATATTGGGACAGTCTCAGAAGATGGTCAATGGCTCCTGTAGGTATCCAGCAAGAGGTGGGTCAGGCCCTGTTGGCATCCTGAGCTCCAGTTCTGGGAGCGTGTTTCCTTGTGTCATTTAATGAGTGTGACCCACAGTTTACTGAATTTGGCACTTCCCACTGCTTTCCCAATATTCTGCTCACTGAGTCCTGGAGGGGAGTTTCTTTCAGTCTCTACTCACCTGTTATGCTCATATGGCGTCTCGCCCTCCTTCTCTCCCTTCCACCCTAGAAGCCGAGGGACATTCATTGTTGTGTGCCACCCTGGACCTTGGTGCTCGGACACATGAGCTGAAGCACATTTTGATGTGTCTGTGCTTCAGCTGTGATTCGATGCTGTCAGAACCACAACTGATCCAATTAAAGAGGGTGAAACTGCCAGGCTTCAGTGTGTTTTAATTAAAACTGCCCTCATTAAGGACACAAGAGAGGAGTGGCATCCTTTTAAAACTCTATGAATTGCTGTAGCCAAATGTGGAATTCTCAAATTTCCGGTTAATTGCACTCTGTGTTCCCAGCACAAGGCCCGTTTGGAGTTCTAAAGCTCTTTCAAGGGACTGTGTCCTCCTACTGGTCAGGTGCTAAGGGCTGGGTGAGTCTGAGGTGAGAGCCAGAGCCTGCTGCTTGTCAGTCATCCAAACTCAGTGACCTGTGCCCGGTTGACACTGGTAGGGAGGACCCTGACGCCGGGTGCCATGGCTCTCTTCTGCCCGAGGCAGGCAAGCCTGGCTCGACAGGCCTGTGGGCACCTCTCTCCTCCTGCGGTTCCACGGCACCTTCCTGGTGGGGTCCTGTTGTCAGGGAGGCTCTGCCCACGTGTGTCCAAAGGCCATGGCCTCCCCACTTTGTCCCACAGCCTCCAGCTCTAGGGGTGAGAGCACCTCATTCTGCCCTTCTGAGGGGTTGACAACAGACACCTTAATCAGCTGTCTCCCTTGCCCTGGGCCAAGCCCAGAGACACTGTGCTGAGTCACTGTGCAATAACCAAATCAAAGACTAAGGAGGTGACACTGTCCCATGCACTTGGACTCTGCAGAACATCTCCATATGCCAAGTTCATACCACTGTGCCACATCTCCCCCGGCCGGTGGAATTCATCACCCTCCGGGTTGGTTCACTGAATTTTAGATCTCTGTTGTAATGCTGCCAATAGTCTACATTGTAGCTAGTTATGTACAGACCTGGGATTGCATCAGGTACAGGCACAAAACATCTGACTAATCACACTTAAGTCGAAAAGTAACTCCATTGCCCAGATAAGCCCCTGGAGTGTGCAGCTGAGAGTTGGGTGAGGGGGCTCACCCAACTGGTATTGTGGATGCTCAGGCCCTTTCTGTTTGCCTTCCTCCCATCCTCAGCTTGTTGCCTCATGACTTCAAGATGGCCACCAGGGCTCCGATCTTCACATCCTTACAGGGACCCATTTAAGTAGGAAGAGAGGTATGAACAGCAACTGCAATTTACTTGTATCTGAAAGAGCAGCCCTTCCCAGAAATCCCTCAGCAGAGCCTGGGCTGGGTACCCCTCTCCTGCAGTGGTCCTTAGGTCAGCTACACAGCCACAGCCTCTTCAGGAATGTGCAGAGGGCTCTTCCTCATTCACAGGAGACTGGGTGAGACTGGGAGTGTTTGGAGGAAGGCGTGTGGGCAGAGGAGCACGCGCCAGTTCTGGGAGCAATGTCAGGGCCGTGCAGGGGTCAGCAACCCTCCTCTGCCCCGGTGCTCGGTGCTCGGTGCTCGGGAGGCTTGTGGAGAGAAGCCCCACCAGCTGGGATCCTAGGTGTGGAGGGTGTGTGAGGTGTGAGAAGCAACCTCCACTGCAGAGTCAGCAGGTCTGGGACTGCTGGCTGCCGGGGCCCAGGCAGCCCGCCCGACTGCCGCCCCGTCACCTGGAGGCCAGGCCCTGGCAGGGAGGAGAGGCAGAGCTGGGCACCTGTGGGCCTGCAGTGCTGTCCTGCACCTCCTCCGCCGGCTCCCCAGCAGCTCTGCCTCCGCTGGGCTTCCTGCCTGGTACAGTTCCTGGGCACAGTTGCTCCTTCAGACATTGTTTTCCATTTTTAAAAAAATTTTCTTTGTAATTCACAAATGATGTATATACTTATGGGGTACAATGTGATGTTTTGCCATATTCATATATTAATTGGCTGATGAAATCAAGCTAATTAAGACAGCCATCACATGCTATTTTAGTGGTGAGAGTATTTAAAAGTGAGCAGTTTTGAAATACACAATGTGCTCTATTCGCTGTTGTCACGCTGCACAGCATATCTGCAAACGCCTTCCTTGCTCAGGGTAAGGCGTGCCTAAGCCCAGGAGCTTGAGACAAGCCTGGGCAGCATAGCAAGATTGCATCTCAAAACGCCTGGGAGGTGAGGGGAGGGGAGAGGAGGGGAGGGGGAGAGGAGGTGGGGGGAGGGAGGGGAGAGGAGGAGAGGGAAGGGAGGGGAGGGGAGGGGAGAGGAGAGCACATTCACCCACTGAGATTCTGCACCACCCCATGATCAGGCCTGGTAGCCATCATGGTCAAACCCTTTTTAGATTCCACACAGAAGTGAGATCATGGGGCATTTGCTTTTCTGTGTCTGATGTCACCTGGCACGAGAGCCTCCAGGAACTCCGAGTTGTGGCAGTGCCTCCTTTCTAAAGCGTGAGAGGCGCTCCAGTGAGCATTCGTACGCTCTCTTCTATTTGTGCACTCGTTGCTGATGGGAAGGTGGGCTGATCCTGTCTGCTTACTGCTGTGGACAGGGGTGCCCTAAGGAAGAGCCGGCAGACAGCTCTCCAACACACTGCTCGAGGCCTCTGGCTGCACACCCAGAAGTGGAAGGACTCATCATGTGGTGGGTGAGTCTCGGGTTGCTGGAGAACCTTCCTTCTGTTTCCCACAGTCTGCTCTACCTCACACTCCCAGCTGCAGCCAACAGGGCTGCTCCTCACACTGCATGACACATGTCTGCTCTGTCAACACTGCAGGGTTCCTTTTCCCCACCTCCAGGACATTCCTCATTTTTGCCTTTGAAAACAGCCATTCTGACAGGTGCAAGGTGGTATCTCATGTGGCTCTGACCTGCATTTCCCTGATGACCTCTTAGGCTGATCCTTGTCTTGTATGGCTGTTGGCCATTTATATGTCCTCTTAGTAATGTCCACTCAGGTGTCCTGTCCACCGAGAGTCAAGACACCTATCTTGTCCAAGTAGGGTCGTTTTTATACTATTGAGTTGAGTTTCCTACAGATTGTTGTAACTAACTCATCAGATGTATAGAGTGTCTAGATATTTTCTTTCACTCTGTATGGTGTCTCTTCATTTGTGAAGATTTTAAATTTGCTTTAATCAATCTCATTGTCTATGTTTGCTTTCGTTGCTTTTGCTTTTTAATTCGTCCTTTTTAGATACACATGACAGTAGAGTGTATTCTGACATATTGTAAATGCATGGAGTGTAGCTTATTTTAATCAGGATCCCATTCTTGAGGTGGAACATGATGTGGGGTTTGATTTTACTTTTGAGGTCATATCCAGAATGCCCAGACCACTGTGGTGGAGTTCTCCCCTGTGCTTTATTTTAGTAGTTTCCTATCTTATGCTTAAATTTTTCATCCATCTTGACTTTTCCTTATATGATCAGAGATAAAATTCTAATTCCAGTCCTCTGCATGGCATCCAGCTCTCCCAATGCCGTTTGTGAAGGCGACCGTTCTTCCCTCTGTGTGTGTGTTCTTGGCATCTGTGTTGGAAGTCAGTTGCCTGCAGTGCCGCCCCATCCTGTTCCGCTGGTCCACGTGTCTGCTCCTTCCCAGTGACGCACTCTGTGGGTTGCCATAGGTCTGTGGTGTATTTTGGAGTCAGGAAGTGTGATGCCTCTTCTTTTGTTCTTTTTACTCAAAATTTTTTTTATAATTTTTTAATATTTATTTTTTAGTTTTCGGCGGACATAACATCTTTGTTGGTATGTGGTGCTGAGGATCGAACCCGGGCCGCACGCACGCCAGGTGAGCGCGCTACCGCTTGAGCCACATCCCCAGCCCTCTTTTTACTCAAAATTGCTTGAACTCTGCAGGAACTCTTGTACTTCCTCATGAGTTTTAGGAATCCTTTTAAAATTTCTGTGAAGACTTGTGGCAGAATTTGCGTTGGAGCTATGGGTCGTATGGGCACCTCAACAGTCTTCATCTTCAAACTCATGAACAGCATATCCTCCATTCATTTGTGTCTCTCTCATCAGCATTTTACGGTTTTCAGTATGGACAGTTTTCACTTCCTTGGACAAATGTTTCCCTAGTTGTTTTTCTTTGCTTTCCTTCCTTTTTTTTTTTTTTTTTTGGACCAGGGATGGAACCCAGAGCTCTTGAGACAGGGCCTCCTGAGGTTGTTTACAGTCTCTCTAAAGTTGCCGAGGCTGTTTTGAACCTGCAGTCCTCCTGCCTCAGCCTTCCAAGCTGTCAGGATCACAGGTGTGAGCCACAGTGGCCGACAATGATTGTTTTGTTGATTTGTTTTTTCAGATCGTTTCCTATGAGTGTACAGGAATTCTATCAAGATTTTAATGTTGATTTTGTGAACTGCAGTTCTACTGAATTCGCTATTCCTGGCAGCCTTTGGTAGAGTACTCAAGGTCTTTTTGATACATAAGTTCATGTTTCTGCAACAGCACATTAGACTGCTTCCTTGTGTCTAGAATGCTCTTAATTGGTTTCTTGGTTGATTTTTTATTTTTTTGGTCTGAAGGACCTGCACACTGAGGAAGTGGGTGTTGGCTTTCTCAGTCATTCCAGTTACCATCATCCTGTGGCTGTCCCTCTCTCCCTTTAGATCTGTGGCTATTTGCCTTATGTATTAGGCACTCTATATTTTATCTAAATATAATTACTCTTTAGTTTCATGATATTCCTTCACTTCCAGGCTACATGTGTGCTTACAGCTGAAGTGGGTCTCTTCTAGGCAGTATGCAGTGGGTCTTAGCTTTTTTAAAAACATAGTTAGTCACTCTATGCCACTTAATAGGAAGATTTAGTCCATTTACACTCAAAGTATTATTGAGAGATAATTACCATTTATTAATTATTTTCTACTTCTTTTGTAAATAAGTTTATTCTTTCTCCCTTTATCACTATATTTGTTTCCAATTATGAGAGGTTTTTTCCCCTAGTAGTACGTTTTGGTTTTTTTCCTTTTAGCTTTCATGTATCAATTAAAGGTTTTTGCTTTGTACTTAACATAATTTTTTAAAAAATGTTATAGCAGGTTAATCTCACAACGATGACTACAAACACAAAGCAAAGCAAAAACCTATCCTTTAGCTCCATTTCCCATACATTTTGATTTTGGGGTCACAATTCACCTCTTTTTATATGGACTTTCCCGGGACGGTTAGGATACTTTGGTTTGTGCTGGCTTTTCCTTCAGGCTGGTGCCGGAGAGTCCAGGGACACACGCAGCCCCATCACGTCCCTAGAGCACTGTCATCGACTGCCCGTGGCCTCTGCCATGAGTCCTGCGCTCTGGGCTTCCCGTGGCTGCCCCCGGCTTCCCTCTCAGCTGAAGAAGGCGCTCCCTTTAGCATTTCTTGGGCACTGGAAGGGTGGCCATCGCCTCCTTCCACACTGGTTTGCCTGGGGAAGTCTGTCTCTCCTTTATTTCTGAAGAACAGGTTTTCTGGGCCACATTCTTGGTTGCCAGTTGCTTTCCTTCAGCATTTGGAAGACACCGTCAGTTTCTCCTGGCCTTCGGGGTCCTGTAGGAAGTCCGCAGCTTGGCAGAGCAGGGTCCCTCTCTCTCCCTGCCTCCAGACTCCTCCCCACCTGTGATCTTGGACAGGTTCCTTTAGCAGGTCTTGGATCAGCCTTGGTGGAATTTCATCTCACTGGAGACGTTTGACCTTCCTGTTCCTGGATGTTTGTATCTTTCTCTTTGTTTGAAAATAATTCTGAAAAATTTTTAAAGGAAATGTTCTATTCTCTATTTTCTCCAGTTCATCTTGAACACAATGACTTAACTTTTGCATTTTTTAAAGTTTGTTTTAATCAGTTATACATGATAGCAGAATGTATTTATGCACTCTGTTGTACCATACACAGATGAAATATAATTCTCATTTTTCTGAGTGTACATGTTGCAGAATCACATTGGTCATGCAGTCACATACATACATACAGTAATAATGTCTGTTTCATTCTACTGTCTTTCCTATCCCCACATCCCCTCCCATCACTTCCCTCTACCTAATCTAAGGTAATGCTATTATTCCCTAGTGCCCCCTGCCTTATTTTGAATTAGCATCTGCATATTAGAGAAAATATTTGGCCTTTGGTTTTGTGGGATTGGCTTATTTCACTTAGCATGATATTCTCCATCTCCAACCATTTGCTGGCAAATGCCATAATTTCACTCTTATTTAAAGCTGAGTAATAGTCCATTGAGTATATATACCACATTTTCTTTATCCATTCATTTACTGAGGGACACCTAGGTTGGTTCCATAGTCTAGCTATTGTGAATTGAGCTGCTATTAACATTGAGGTGGCTGTGTCTCTATAATATGCTGATTTTAAGTTCCTTGAGTATAAACTGAGAAGTGGGATAACTGGGTCAAGTGGTGGTTCCATTCCCAGTTTTCTGAGGAATCTCCATACTGCTTTCCAGAGTGGTTGAACCAATTTGCAGTCCCACCAGCAATGTATGAATGCACCTTTTCCCCCACATTCTGGCCAGCATTTATTGTTGCCTGTATTCTTGATGATTGCCATTCTGACAGGAGTGAGATGAAATCTTAGGGTACTATTGATTTGCATTCCTCTAATTGCTAGAGGTGTTTAACACTTTTTCATATATTTGTTGATCAATTGTATTTCTTCATCTGTGAAGTATCTGTTCAGTTCCTTAGCCCATTTTTTGCTTGGGTTCTTTGTTTTTTTTTAGTTTTTTTGGTGTTAAATTGTTTTAGTTCTTTATACATCCTAGAGATTAATGCTTTATCAGGTAAAGATTTTCTCCCAATCTCTAGGCTCTCTCCTCATGTTATTAATTATTTCCTTTGCTGAGAAGAAGTTTTTAATTTGAATACATCCCATTTATTGATTCTTGGTTTTACTTTTTGCTTTTTAGGAGTCTTGTTAAGGAATTCAGATCCTAGGCCAATGTGGTGAGATTTGGGCCTATTTTTTTCTTCTATTAGGCACAGAGTCTCTGTTCTAGTGTCTAAGTCTTTGACCCACTTTGAGTTGATTTTTGTGGGGTGAGAGATGGAGGTTTAATTTCATCTTGCTACATTGCATTTTTATTGCTGGCTTATATATCCATATGCTTTCTCCCTTACTTTCAGTTTTTTCTTTTGTCTTGTGAGAAAATCTGTCTGTTCGCAAATTCTTCCTTTTGCTTAACCGATTCTTCTGTCCATACTCTACATTCATTTTTAATTCTGTCCATTGTATATTTCAGCTCAAGGCTCTTTCCTAAGTTATTCCAATCTTTCTGTTAAATTTGTTTACTGTTTCTGAACTGTTTCTCCTTATTTTCTTGCAGTTCAAGGGCTTTCTCAAACAGACACTTTGACTTCTCTGTTAGGCAGTTAACATCTCCGTGCTCCAGGTCAGCCAGTCCACCTGGCTCAGCCGTGTGGTGCAGGTGTGTTTCCTGGTCCTCATTCATCTTCATGGTCATGCATGATGTCTCTACATTGCACAGGTAGGTATTTGTTTTCGTCAGCCTTTTCACTGCTGTAAGTCAAAGACCTGACAAAAACAAGGTAGAGGAGGGAGAGTTTATTTGGGGCTCAAAGTTCCAGAGATCTCAGTCCATGGACATCCAGCTCCACTGCTCTGAGGCCAAGGTGAGGCAGAACAGTGTGGTTGAGGAACGCAGCTTAGAACACACACAGGGAGGAGAGAGGGAACTCCACTCACCAGGGACAAAATATGAACCCCAAGAGCTTGCCCTGAGTGACCTACCTCCTCCACGACACCCTACCCGACTACAAGTACCAGCCAGTTAATCCAGTAGTGGATTAATGCACTGGTCACACCTATAATCTAACCATCTCATGTCTGAAAACTCTTGCATCATCTCATATGTGAGTTTTGGAAGATACCTTGTATCTAAACTATAATAGAATTTCCTCTTTATTTGCTGTCTGGCTTTATCTGGGGACATCAGGTCCCTAAGCACACAACTGCTGCAGCTATTGCAGTGTTAGGGTGTGCCTTCAGCCCAGGACCACCAAGGCACTGCCCTGGATAGAATCCTAGGCACGAAGTTG
Source organism: Marmota marmota marmota (assembly GCF_001458135.2). Taxonomy (NCBI): domain Eukaryota; kingdom Metazoa; phylum Chordata; class Mammalia; order Rodentia; family Sciuridae; genus Marmota; species Marmota marmota. Next base: position 2,513,262 of record NW_026000068.1, on the reverse strand, counting down.
ACCCCACGCAGGCTGGCATCCCTACCTTTGGCTGCTGAGGTCTGGCTTTCACTGTGAAATGACTGGTGCTGAGGGTGTCTGAGCTGAGTCTGTTTTGTGGCTGCAGGGTGCAGTCCAGCACCTGGATGGGTGCGGAGGTTCAGTCTGCAGATGCTGGCCTGGACACAGGACCCTGGGTGTGTCTGGGGGGTGGAGCCTCTGGTGGGTGTGATGTTGAGTTTCCAGACAAAATTCTACGCTCACTTCTCTATTTCTCCCCCAGGTGAACAGCACCTGTCTGCACACTGTACTGGCAAGGGATGGAGGAGGGTTGTCATGGGCAAGGTAAGGCTGCCCCCCTCTCCTCCCCCAGCCGTCTCCTCTTGTTTTTATGATATGGTCTGGCACTGCGATCTCTAACCTGGTTCCGTTTGCTTAAGTAAAGGTAGTCTTTTGCAAGGGCAGGTGTCCAAACTGATGTTTCTGCAGAGGTTTGACTAGTGGAGAACCCCATTCCTCTGATTTTTTATTCCCTACCACCTCAGATTTTCTGTTTAAATCTTTAACTTATTTTTATTTATTTCTTTTTCTTTCCTTCTCTGTCCATTCTTTTATTCCCCCCCCCCCTCTTTGTTTTAAGTGTTGGAAATCAAACCAAGAGCCTCATGCAGGTCAAACAAGAATACTACCACTGACCCATGAACTCAGTCCTCTTTAAACCCTTTTGAGTAGATTCTTGTATATGGTGTGAAATAACAGGTCCAATTTCATTCTTTTGAATGTGGATGTCAAGTTTTCTCAGTTTAATTAAGATCAGTTTTTAAAAACTTACCCATCACTCTATATTTTAAGGGAACAATGATAAACGTGAACATACAGGAGAAATAAAAGTAGGAAGACAGTCAGCGGTGACTAAAGCAGAATTCTCCAAGTACACCCAGGGGAGCGACTCTTGATTTCTATAAAATGTAGACAATTATTTCCAGCTTCTCCGGTCCCAACCCTTCAGTTCTCCTGTAGGATACCCGGCCAAGGCTGTGTCTGGCTCTACAGAATCAACGTCTCATTTTGGGATAAAAAAGTGTGTGTGTGTGTGTGTGTGTGTGTGTGTGTGTGAGAGAGAGAGAGAGAGAGAGAGAGAGAGATAAATCAGTTAGTTTGGAAGTTTAACATTAAATGAGTGCAATCTTTCTGTTCCCCCTTAGGGGAAGCCAGGAAAGATACATAGTTTTTATTTTACTTCCAAAAAATACCCACTTAGCATAATCTTAAATATACTTGAGATTAAATAATCACCTACAACTTATCCTTCAAACATTGCTACATCTGCTTGAAGTAGGATGTATCTGGAGGAAGAATTTGTGCCCCAACAGAAAAAGATGGTGTCCCAAGCTGCCACCACCCAGCCTGAGCTGTCAGCGGATCCCTCTTGGCCCCGTTGACTGTGCTGAGAGGTAGACCCACTCACTGCAGGCAGTTTCTGTTGTCCCTACGCTGTCTCTGGAGTTGTCCGCTTGATGTTGCGAAATTCTGTTTTTGAGGTTAGAGCAGAAAAAAAGAAAATTGCCAAGAAATTGTCCTTTGGGCCACTCCAACACTTTGCACACATGTGGTATCTGTGCTCTGTTTTTCCGCTGTTGCTCTGTTTTACTTTGTTTTGTTTCAGCTTGGGGTGCAGGAAGTGCGGTGCAGCCCAGTTGCCGTTCTTGTAGAACCTTGTAGAAATATGAGGTCTAGACATTCGCCTTTTCAAGCTGAACTTTGCAATAATTTGCAGTTTCATGAAGTCTGACAGGAAGTTGGCTTCCAGATGTGGGCAGGGCAGGGCTGAGTCTGCCAGATGAGGTGGATGGACAGTAGAAGAGGAGAACAGCTCCAGGTGATTGACAGCGAGGGGTTCGCCCATGGATGGGATGTACTGGGTGATTCATCCTTCATTTATTTATTTAAAAATAGACACCTTCCTCCCGAAATATTTAAATATGGGGGAAAAAGTATTCTGTAATTTTTACTTTATTTTGCTAGTAATTTAACTTTGGTTTTGTAAAAATCTTGGGTAATGGTTTTTACAAACATGTCAAAATGAGAATCTCCAAGTGAAACTTGAGGGTCACGACTTCCTTCGAAAGTTCATTTCCATCCATTATTTGTCTGGAGGGATGTTTACTTTCCATTGGAAGGTGAGGTGATGGAGCCGTGACGCGCGGAATCTGACAGCAGGAGGGCTGAGAAGCTTGACAGGGTAGAGGGGTACCACTTCTGTCGGAGCCACACTCTGTCTTGACATCTGTCTTGGGAGGCGAGGCTGCGGCAAGGAGGCTGATGCCTGGGGCGGGATGTCAGTTGGGCATCTTCTTCCCTTCAATTATCCAGGAGCTGATAAAAAATAAAATAAAGTTTAAAATTTGACATGATTCACTAAGTTAGTCATCACAGTTTGCATGGAATTCAGTTGTGGAGCTCCGGCCCAGCCTCCCAGAGGAAGGGGCTAGATGTGCACTTTGGGAAGCACATTGGTTCTCTCGCCTGCTGGGGATTCCCTGACTGGGGCCAGCAGAGAAGAGGGGCCTGAAGAAGCATGGCTCCCAGAGGGAACCCCCCCACCCACCAGAGCCTCCACATGTGTGCCTTCCTTCAAGGTGGAATTTCTGACTTCAGAGAGCACGGTTCTCAGCACTGGGTTTGTGTTCCACGGCTTCACAGCTGTTATTACTGTGGTAGAGGCTGTCTCCACAGTCAGGTCTAGGCCCTCTCTCTCTTGGCACCGGAGCATTGACCAGACATGCAGTGCAGAGCTGCCCATAGCCAGGGGACAGGGAAACTATGGAGAAGGGCCCACACACTAAGCCAAGAGGCAATTAATTCATGCAGCCAGGAAGCATTTATATGGTCCCCTGATAGCTGGGAAGAGTGAGCACGGGAGTGTCCATTCAACTCCCCAGGTGCCACTTATGGTTCCAAGTGCACATTTTTATTCACACTGGTGAATAAAAAAAACAGTCATTGATTTTCTTCTTTTGGTAAAAATAATTGAGGCACATGAAAGAAAATGCAGACAAAAATAAAGAATATTTCTTTCACTCAAATAAGATCCCAGGCAGTAAATATGCTGCTGTCTTTTTGTCAGGCACAGAAACACAAGCATAAATAAAAACAGGATCATATTTTATATACTGTTTTGCATCTAAACTTTCTCAATTAAAATATCACAAGCATTTTTTTATGCTACCTTGTGTTCTTAGAGACACACCCTCCTGTTAGGAAACTGACTAGCCCTTCTTTCACTCTTAGATGTTCAGTGAGTTGGGGATTTTTTGCAATTAAATGCTACTATTGGTAATTGTGCACCTTGATCTTTGTTTGAAACTTCAATCAATTCTTTAGCACGTATCTCTAAAAATGAAGTTCTCTGCTTTTGAAAAGTCTTTTCATAAATATTGTCAAATTTCACCCCCAAAATTTATACTAATACATACATGCTCCATTGGTTAATGAAGATTTTATATCTCCATCTGCTCACCAACATTGAGTATTTTAATGAAAACATTCAAAACAAATATTGCAAATGCTCCTTGGGTAGATGAAGATGATCATTTGTCTTATTAGCATTTCCTTAGCCACAAACTGTCATTTTTCTTGCTTTTGCTCCGGCTGGTCATTCAATGCTCTGTCACTGTGCTGTCCAGCATCAGAGCCACTTGCTGAATGTGGCTGCTCAATTGAAGTGCAGAAACAATAAAATGGCATTTTAAGTGTAGTTCCTTAACTTTGTCAGGGTCATAGGGGCTCAATGCTCCAGGGTCCCTAGGGGCTACGGCTAGTATAGGTCTGGGCCATGTCCCTACTTGCAAAACGTTCCAGAGGACAGTGTTTTGCATGTCCTAAGGTGAGTTCTGTGGCCATCCTCAGGAATGTGACTTCCCTGAGGTGGGGCCTTACAGGTTCAACCGGTGTTAAGGTAATTTTCAGAAATCCAAGAGCAACTGGATCTCCTTTGTAGATGGGACATGGTAATGTGACAGATACTTAATAGACTATCTAAGGTTTTAGGGTTTCTCTTAGTTTCATTGAAAGCAGCTTGAGCCATTCTGTCTAGTGTGGGCATTGAGACTTGGCAAAGAAAAATAAGACAGTGGGAAAGACCAGGGTGTGTTGTGACACACTTGTTGTTAGTCCAGACTCACTTTGAGATTCATGGTTCAAAAGACTTTCCATCTCCTATCTCCCATCTTGATGACAGAGGAGGACCCCAGCGCGGGGTCAGGCTAACTCGTGAGGACAAGTATGATCCTTCCGATCCCCGAGGGCACCTAAAGCCATGCTGAGGCCAAGTGGCCAAGCTGAGGCTCCCATCCAGGTCTCTGCTTTCCTGTTTGCATTTCTTCATGTCAGCTTAGCTTTGAGAACACCCAGAAACACCTTCCTAGGAAGAATCTCAGAACAGACTTGAGATTTGTCTTCTCATAAGGAAATGTCTCATTGGAGCTTTTTGAGACTGATGGCCTCATATTCCAATTTCGTCATAAGAATGTGGGCGAGGTGTTTCCGGCAGCACCTCTCCCCCGTGCAGAGGTGTTCTCAGCCTCTGTGGAGCAGATGCCACCCTCCGCCTCCTTCCCTGCAGCACCCTGAGCATTTACCATGAATGTTCTTCGCAGCCAAGGCCTGTTCAGGGCAGAGATGGGGTGCAGTCTCTCTTCCCAAGTCATCCTTTAGGAGCAGAAGAGCAAGGGGCCTCCGTGGATGGGGGCTGTGGGTTTAGGGACCACAGCGCGAGGAATCACACTGGCCATGTCTGTCACATGGCAGAAAGCTGGGGGTTGTACTATTAACATTTCAATCAGAATCATTAGCCTTATGTGGTTGAGTAGTGTCTATGCCTTTAATGGAATGTACTCAACTGCTTCCCACCCTGGGCACATCCCAGGCAGTGCTACAGCTGGACAGGATGGACCCCAGAGGCTGCCCCATTGCATGCAGACGTGGCCTTGCACCAAGGTGTCGTCTGCTGGGACCCTTCTTCCTGCACGTGGGAAGCTCCGAGCACTGAGGAAGCCCAGTGTGGACACCCTTTTGACAGGCCCTTCCTACTGTCAGCTGGAGGTCTGTCTGAATGTCCTCCAGGAGGCCTGTGGTGTGCTGGCCCGTGAGGAAATCTCTGTTGCTCACTCAGGGCCTCTGCCTGGCGGGACGTGCACACACCGGCTCTTGGCCCGCGCCTGGCCTCGGCAATGTGGCGGCCCCTCCTGTGGGGCTGTTGTCTGGCAGCGCACGGGAGCAGCTCAGCCTGGGCCAGGACTTTAGAGAGAAGGCCTTAAGGTGAAGGAGCCATGGTCTGAGCCACATGCCCCGCTGGGTTTCCAGTTGTCTATGGTCTGGTGACAACCAAGCCACAGCACACCTGAGATGACCAGTTCTGGGCTTTCATGACCTATCCAGGCTCATTACAGGACTTGGAGTCCCAGGTGCTTCCTCCCTCCTGGGAGGTCTGGGGGTGCCTGTCCTGCTCTACTCTGGAAGGTGAGCCGACTGCTTTCTTAATGTCTTCCTGCAGAAGTGGCCCTTTTTGGTTTGATCTGTTGTGACCACATGTTCCTGGGGTGAGTCAGGTGATTGCACCTCACAGGTGAATGTCACCCACACAGGCCTCTGGCTTCGGGGAGGTTGCAGCTCCACAAGGCTGTGCTGGGCCGTAGCCTGCCCTCCTGCTGGCTTTCCTGTTGTGTTGTGCTGAGCCCAGAGAAGCTCCCAGTGTGTGCTTCTGGGCCCTCTGGCTGGTACTGGGGAGGCCGCAGGGTGGTCTCTAATCCAGGGCTTGGATGCAGACTTGGTAGCCGCCTGACAGAGGTGGGGTGCCAGGTAAGAAGGGCCCAGGAAGGCCCCCAGAGAAGCCCTGTAATCCCAGCCTGGGTGTCTGTGTCAGGGCTCAGAGAGGAGGGCAGGCGCAGACCCCACCCCCAGCATATTTACAGAAGGCCTGAGAACATTCTGTCTCCAAGGGAATGCTCTTCAGATTCTTTATGGTCCATTAAAAGGGTAGGAGAGTATTAAATAAATTTTATCTGAAATCTGAAGTACCCAATGAGTAGGATAAATGTTTGGCTTTATTTTTGTGGTGTTGAGAGATGTCTTTGATTTCTAGTGCTTGCTAATCTTTTCGTTTTCCTGAGTACAGGTAATTCTATTATAAATTAACAAGGGAAAGTTAACCAACAGTGGGATTTTAATTGCAGATAATTACTTGGAATGCCAAAGTATTTTACAATTGAGATAATTTGCCTGAAAGTGTTGGTGTTTAGTGAATAGAATTTATGGTAATTCCCTTGTTTTCCCCCAACTGCCTGGTAATCTTTGTCACAAGGAAGTGGAAGAGCTCGAGGAATTCTCAACTGAAGAGAAGCCATACATGAAAGTGCTTAAAATGTATCTGTTTGTCTTTGTTTCAATAGGAATCCAAAACAAAGTTAATCTGATCAAGGAGGATCAATAGAAAAGTCAGTGAAGATTCCCGTTTCTTTGAAGCTGGCAAAGGCAGGAAATAATCCTCCCAAACAATGGAGCCTTTAATTCACCCGCTCCGACATTGAACGCCATTGTGAAGCGAGATTTGCTGGGTTTCAGGTTCTCTCTCATCTGGGTGGAACAAGCAGGTGCAGCAGTGGAGGGGACCTCTGCGATTACACTGTCGCCACTCCTGGCCAGGCCAAGTCGGTATTAATCCAGCTGCACCCGTGCGACGGTGGAGTTCCTGCGAGGTCTGGCTGCCCCTCCTATTATGGTACCTGCAGGGACTTCTTGTACCTGTGACTCGGTGTCCAGAGAGGAAATGGAAACTAGCAAAGGAGTTCAGGTTCACCTCTGGAAAAGGAAAATTCACTAGGTCTCTGACCTGGCCATGAGCCGAGTGGACACACATATTCTAGAGCAACCAGGGAGGGGGGCACTGCCTGCCTCCAGGTCATGGACACTGAGCTCCCCAACCCTGTCACACGTGTGGCTGGCTCCCCCAGCCACACCCTGCCCTTGGCCAGCCCTGGGCCAGGAACTTTGCTCTCCTTCTCTGACAGCGTCCCCTCAGGAGGGGGACAAGCAGGCCCTCCTGCTTTTCTGTTCTTTTATGTCAAGATCAGGGTCTGGGCTGGCAGACCCAGGAGAAGACGGTGGCCCGATTCTCTGGGCCCAACACAGCGCAGGTTCAGGTTCACGCCAGTTGGTGTGAAAGCAGAGATGTGCAGGCTCCCTCTGCCCCCCAGCATGATTTCTCTTAGCGACAGTTTCTCACCTTCCTCCCTCACAATTAACATCCTCTGGAGCCCGCCATGAATCAGACCCTGTAGTGGGCTCCACGAAAGCAGAGAGTCAAGAGCTCGCTCCCAGGAACGTAGAATGGAAAACAGGAGTGGCATGCTGTGGAAGGCGCGCAGAGGGCGTGGTGTGGCAGGGACCCCAGAGCTCAGCTCAGCCTTCCCTAGCTGGCTATGGGACCATGAGCCGTCAGTCACATTGTGACTGGGAAGGCCTTTTGGGTTGGGAAACCGCGTTCAGTGACTCACAGGACTTGAGCAGTACAGGAGGTGTGATGGCTGCAGGGTCAGGCTGGGGTCCAGTGTGAGGAGTCACAGTTCAGGACGGGTGGGAAGGGCCATCCACGCATCATATTTCATCTTTCCCAGCGTGAACACAAGGAAACTGACTCAGGAATTTACAGCACTGTGGCTTGACTCCAGAGTACTGGCTTAGACCTTGGGTCAACAGAGAAAAAAACATATCAAGATACTTGCATGAGCAGCTCTAAATGGCCAGTCTTCCTGATGATAGCCAGTAAGGGTATATTTCAAAACAGAAATGCAGTCTTCTCACCCGGGTTTTGACACTTCGGGACTGGAACTCATGGCCCTGTCCCTTATCTGGCCTGTCCATCTGCCGTTGCCTTCAGTCTTGTGGCTCTGTAGTCCTGTCTGATGCCCTGATTATAGGAGAGCCATTGAAGAAGAGGCCAAGGGAGCAGAGCTCCCCAAGTGCTTGTCTGTGGGGTAGCAGAACTCCGTTGGCTCAGTCAGTACACACTGGGTCAGCTCGTTGACTGTCCAGGTGGAGTTCTTCACACAGCAGGCCTGTGAAACTCTTGCCAACAGAGGCCTTTGCCCACCGAGTGCTGCTGTCTTGCTGCTGCCGAGCTCTTTCCTGAGTCACGCCTACCCTTCAGCAAGGCCTGCTGCTCCCAGGATTGCTGCCTGTCCATTAGCAACTTGAAGTAACCCTCCACTTCCCTCCTTCTTGCAGGCTCAGTACCTTCAAAGCATCATGCTGTCTTGGCTCACCTGGCCGGCCTTTGGTGTGCAGAACAACCCTAGACACCTCTCCTTTGAGCCTTGGATTCTTGTCATGTTACACAAGAATCTCTCCCCAGAGTGCCTTTGCCTGGACTGTCCAGGTCCTGACCAGCCCGACCCTCGAAGTCTGGTCTGTGCCCTCCCTCCAGGCTGCCTCTAGTGGCTGTGCCTCCTTCACCAGCTTAAAGGGCCTCAAATCACAGCCTTGCTGTTTCACAAATGGCTGTGGGACCTTTGATTAAGCCATTTCATCTTCCTCTCTTTGCACTTGTCTCCGCCCTTGCAGGTCTCATTTGAAGCTAATGAGACCTGGCCAAGCCGTGATCTTCCTTTAACTAGGAGTCCCAGAGTGAGCTGCGTCACTGCCCCACGTCCTCTGGGTTTTGCTTTCCAGCTCCTGGGTGTCTCAGGCAGCAGCTGTCCCAGGGGTTTTATGTGGCCTCTAAGTTGACTCTATATTTTCTTAAGGCTGATTATTATTATTTTTTTTAAGTTTTCTTTGAGTTAAATATTTTCTTCCTAGTTTTAAGTCTGTCCTTTTGAAATGCATTGTTTCTGAGTTACCCTAGGGCAGTGCTCAAGGTTTCCCAGCAGACTGTGTGCTGGCCCTGGTCCTGGGGGGGTGCCCTGACTCCTCTCCAGTCACCTCCTGGCCAGAGGGGCTCATCCCATTTGGACAGTCATCCACTGACTCTCCTACAAGGCCAGATGATGGGGACTTCCTATGACTCCCATGGACACAGAGGCAGAAGCTTCCAGATGGGCTGATAATGAGCCAGGACGTGAAGAGGCTGCAGAGTCTTTGCCAGCCTTCTCTCCAGAAGCCACGTCCCCTGCTCCATGGACTGCAGGCCACAGGTGGAGCTGTGTCTCTGTGGAGTCTACAGAGGTTGCAGGCAGCTGGTTCTCCCTCGAGTGCACACCTGAGAGAAGGTCAGAGGCAACAGCCACCCTACAGCCCCACTGTGAGATGGCTCAGGTGGCGGGGGCTCTGTGAGGGCAGGACGATGAGTGGTCCCCTTGGGGTGTCCAGTGGCATCTGACCTTCATCTCTGTTGCTAGAGGAAACCATTTGGCTGTGTGAGTTCTAGTCTCTGAATCATAGTTTTCAGTTGACATTCCAACCCTGCTTCTGAGGAAGAATTGAAGACTTCCCACCTTCCAATGCACGCCTGGGCTTGTGGGGGAGAGCCAGACCCTTCAGAATGTCATGGGGCTGACACAGGGAAAGAGGGACCCTCCCAGCTGCTGAGCGAGGCCCCTGGAAAGCCAGCTCCTCTTCCGGCACGGCACTGAGGCCACTTCTCCTTGAGTCTCCTTTCCTATAGCACGTGAAAGCCAGCCCAACACCTGCCCTGCAGCGTGAGGGGTGCAGATAGCTGTCCTCCAGGCAGTGCTCACCTGTGCCCAGGCCATCAGCTGTGGACAGACACAGGAGGTCACTGTGATAAGGGGCCCTCCGGTGTAATCCTCTGGGAAGGGTGGTGGATCTGGGGACTCAGGTAACTGCACACCTTTGACTACGTAGCTAGGTTCAGGTCTGATATTGTGGGCCTACAAATTTCTCATAATATTGACAAGAAACATAGCTTGGACTCTGCTTTATCACCTTTTACAGTGTAGCGATTCTTAAGGGCTGGCAGCTGGTTTTAGCAAAGAGCCTGTTGGAAACCAGTGTGAGCCCCATTCAACACATTTGGGTGCACATGTAGATTCAGCTGTCCATGTCAGTGAGTAGCTGCCAAACAAACCAGCCCTCCAGTTCCTACAGAGCACCAAGCGCGTCTTCTGCTAATCACCCCCAAGGACATGTTTCCTGGGAGAATGCTCTCCTACTGCACACATGATCACCCCGAGGCGCTCTGCATCCCCAAGCAATGGTGTCAGAGTTAGTTTTCAAATTATAAACACAAGTATTCTTTCTGCCCCATTCTTGTGGTGGTCAGGGCCACCAGTGTAAGTTCATGTTTCAGAGCTAAATGAAACTATGGGAATGTGTATCCAAAAATCATGAGGAAATTTTGGCTGTGGTAGGTGAGCATTCAAACTGGGCAAGAGTCTCTCGGAGTGTGGGGTCAGCTTCCCCTGCAGATTGCCCCAGGAAGCCATGAGTGGTAGCAGAGTGGGGGCAAAGCCGGACGTCCTTCTCCTACTGCTCCCAGCTGGGTGCTGGTGCTGTGCTTGCTGCTGTCTCACAGTCAAACTGCACCCTTGCCCGGAATCTCCCTGGCTCTCCTTGGCATCCCTAACCCTGCCGCTCAGCCCCACTACCCTCATTTCCACAACTGAAGTTACACTAGATGCTAAATCATGAAATATGCTCCTGGTATGTTGAACACTCCCAGGAGCATTTCACTTTCAGTCTACATCGTTCCAAACGCCTACCTGAGTAACAATAGCTACATTTATACCCAGGTAAGGAAATGAGGCCTGCAGGGCACCACAGACTCCTTTCAGGACAAGGGAAGGAGCGACTGGGTACCACACCACACTGGGATTCTGTGTCTCCATGGGACCTTGCTCGACTGTGTCTTCCTCCTCCACTGAGGGTCCTTTATCTGGGTTGGGGACACTGGGATTCATGGGCTCCTTATGAAGACAGCAGATCCTTGACTACAGAGGTTGCTGGCTGGACACGTTCTTAGTCACACTTGGTTCGCCCAATCCCAGGCCCATTTTATAGATGGAGACAGACACAGAGAGTCAGTAAGCTATAGCATATGACACAGGCTGCAGTCACATAAAAGCGCTGCCCCAGGGGTCACACCAGCCCTTCGGCATCACGGGGGGCCTCCTGATCATGAAAGAGAGACCCACCATCCATTCTCCTGTTGGTGACGTCAAGCTCCTGCTGAGTGATTGGCCCCAGCGGGTACTGGGGAATGAAGATGGGTGTCTGCTCTGCTGAGACTCCAAGCTCAGCAGATGCCACTGGACACATTGACCATGGCTGTGGAAGGCTCGCTGGGAACTAGGCAAACCTCCAGTCTCAGAGTCCAGGCCTCTCCAAGTCCCTGAGGGGCTGCAGTTGTGTTCACAGGGACTCATGTTCTCAATACCTTGCAAAAGTAAAACTTGAGGCTCGGTCACTTAAGTCCTTTCATTGTACAGTCATGACCAGCAGTTTCACTGCCCTTAGAGACACACCTTTTCATGCCTTCCTCCCCGAACCCCAGCAAGCACCCTTCTTGTCTCCTTCATTTCACCTTTTCCTAACTTCCCAGAGCTGGAACCGTGTACCCTGAGTCTGTCCCTGTGAGCTCTGTCACTGAGGGCCATGCACTGAAGGCTCCAGGTTTTCATGGCCACGGGGCTCCTTTCTTCTTAGTACTTAGTGGCTCCCAAGGTTTAGAGATTGTGAATTAAGCTGCTCTACACCTCAGTGTGCAGGTTTTGAGTGACGTAACTTTTCCAATCTTTTGGAGAAATACCAAGGAGCCTGGTTGCTGACTGCAGAGTGGGAGTGAGGTTAGGTTCCTGAGAACCTGGCAGACTGCATCGCACATTCCCTCCAGGTCCAGCAGGAGCTCCCGTGCTGCACTCTCCAGCTGACTGTGATGTTGCCAGCGCTCCATCTTCAGCCTCGTGAGAGGTGTGCAGCGTGATCTCGTTTTAATTCTCATTTCTCTGATAACACATGATGGGGAATATCTCTTCACATGATTGTCTTCTGTGGTGAGGTGTCTGTTAATGTCTTTAATCCATTTTTTAACTGTGTTATTTGTTTTGGTTTTTTTTAGTTTTGTGAGTTCTTCATATATTTTGGATAAGTCTTTTATCAGATGTTTTCTTCAAACATTTTCCCCAATCTATGCCTTCTCTCTGTATTGTCTTGACAATGTCTTTTACAAAAAAAAAATTTTTAAAAATTATAATAAAATTAAGCCTATGATTTTTTTAAATGTACCAAGCATTTGGTGTCAGATCTAAAAAGGCAACCCCAAACCTAAGGCCATCAAGATCTTCTTCTGTGTTCTAAGAGTTAGAGTTTGGGTTTTGCATTTAGGTCTGTGGTCCATTTGGGGGGGTTTGCACTTAGGTCTGTGGTTTTGTAAGGCATCAGGGCTGGATCTGGATTCTTTTCTTGGCATGGGTGTCCTGTTGTTCCTGCACTGTTTTGTTGAACGATGCTCTTTTCTCAATTGCATTGACTTCACTCCTTTGTCAGGGATCAGCTGAAGCCATTTATCTGTGTCTGGGCTCTGTTCTGCTCCAGTGATCTCTTCACCTATTCCTGTGCCAAAACCAGCCTGCCAGGATTACTGTAGCTTTATAAGTAGTCATCACGATGGGGAGTGTCAGTTCTCCAACATTAATCTTTTATTTCAATATCATATTGGCTAACCTGAGTGATTTGCTTCTCCATAAAAAAATTTTACAATCAGTTTGTTGATATCCATGAAATAATTACTCAGAATTTTCACTGGGATTGCCCTGATTCTATAGATTAAGTTCAAAAGAACTGATATCTGCACATTATTGAATCTTTCTATCCATGAACATGGGATATCTCTCCCTTTTCTATGGCTTTTTTTTTTATTTCTTTTAACAGTTTTTTAAAAATCTATTTTATTTTATTATTTATTTATTTTTTACTCCTCCTTCCATAGAACTTTTACATAACTTGTTGTATTTATACCTGAGCATTTTACCTTTGAGGTATATAGTGTAATTGTTATGATTTTTTTTGTTGTTTTAAATTTTAGATTTTACCTTTTCATTGCCAGTATATTAGGAAGCAATCAACTTGTGTATATTAACATTATATCCTTCTTTCTTATTGTAATTGTTCATTAGTTACAGAAGATTTTTTTGTTGTTGACTGTTTTGGGACTTCTACATAGAAAGTTACATCATCTGTGAGAAAAGGCAGTTTTATTTTTTTCTTTCCAAGTTATACACCTTGTATTTTTTTCTTGTCTTTTTTATTGTCTAGAACTAGAACTGGTCTTAGTTCTAAAATGGTTAGAGGGGGATATATTTGATTCTTGACTTCTTTGTGATCTCAGTAGAAAAATTCTAGTTTGTCACTATTAAATGTGATGTTGGCTGTGAATTTTTATTTTTATCAAGTTGAGAAAGTTCTCTATTTCTAACTTAATGATTTTTTTAAAAATCAGAAATGAATATTGGGTTTTGTCAAATTCTTTCTCTGCTTCTATGATATAATCGTGATATTTTTTCTTTAGACTACTGATTTGGTGCGGTATAATAATTTATTTTTCAGTGTTGAATTAACCCTGAATATCTGAAATAAATAAATTCCACTTGTTTATGGTGTATAATTTATTGTTAGATTAAACTTGCTATTTTTTCCCATATGTATGTCTGAGATATATCAGTCTGTAGTCTTATTTTCTTAAGATGTCTTTGTTCATTTTGGCATTATGGTAAAAGTTACCATATCACATAAGTTAGGAAATATCTTTCTACTGTCATATTCTGGAAGTTATTGAATAAAATTTGTATAATACTGACCTTAAATTTTTGTAATAATTCTCCAGTAAGTTTGTCTGAGACTATAGTGTTTTATTTTGAAAGATTTGACAGTATTGATACAATCTCACATGCACATATAAACACACAGACAGATTGCCTATGTCTTCTTTTGTAAATTTTGGTAAGTGTTTTCTTTCAGGGGATTGTTACATTTATATTGAGGTTATCAAATTTGTGAGCATACAGAAGTTTATGGTATTTATTATCCTTTTAATGTGCATGGGCTTTGTAATAATGTGTCTTGTGTCTTCTTGTTTCTGATATTAGTATTTGTGAACTTTCTCTCATTTTTCTATTACCTTATAAAGAGTCTTATTGATTTATTGATCTTTTTGAAAAACCTGTTTTTAGCCTTGTTTATTTTCTCTGTTGACTTTCTGTTTTCAATAATTACTGCTATATATATATATATTTTTCTTTTATCTTTTTCTTGAACTCTGGGTCTCACATGCAAGAAAAGCACTTTGCCATGTTGTTATTCCTCGCCATTATTACTTTTTATATTGACACAAGGTAGTTGCCCAGGCTAGCCTTGAATTGGAGTTCCTTCTGCCTCAACTAGGATTACAGGTGTGTACCACAACACCCAAAAGTTCTAATTTTTATCTTTTTTTTTTCTTCTTCTTGCTCTGGATAAAATTTGCTATTTCTTTTCTAGTATATTAAGGTAAAGATTTATATGGTTAATTTTAGATATTTCTTCTTTTCTAATATATATATTCAATGATATAAATTTTCATTTAAATATTGCTTTCACTGATCAAGTGAAATTTGATAAGTTTCATTTTCCTATTCATTTTATTTAAAATATTTTAAAATTTCCTTGAGGTTTCTTCTTTGACACCTTTGTTATGAGAGTTTGTTGCTAAATGTTCAAGTATTGGGGGATTTTACAGCTGTTTTTTCATTATTGTTTCTAGTTTAATTTCCTCTTGTCTGAGAGCAGTCATTGTGGTATACCTCGGCCTTTATGTTTGTTAAGATGTGCTTTATGGGCCAGAAGGTGGTCTATTTTGGTGAATGGTGTGTTACAGCTTGAGAAGGATGTGTATTCTGCTCTTGTTTATGAGATATTCTATAGATGTCAATTAGGTCCAAATGATTGATGCTGTTGTTGAGTTGAACTATGTCTACATTTATTTCCTGCCTGCCTGTCCTGCCCATTTTTGGTAGTTATGGGTTGAAGTATCCAGCTATGGTACTGGTTTTGCCAATTTCTCCCTGCAGTGTTGTCAGTTTCCGTCTCGAGCCGTTTGATTCTTGTTGTTAGGCACGTGTACCTAAAGGACAGTTGTGTCTTCCTGGAGAATTGCCTTCTTTTTAATTATGTTATGCCCCACTTTACCCCTGGTAACGCTCCACCTAAAACAACTATAACTCCTCCCACATTCTTTTGTTTGTTGTTCTGCATTTTTTTATTTTTGGTTTTTAAGTCTCTTTACATTTAAAATGTATTTTGAATAGACAGCATATAGTTGTGTCTTGTTTTTTGGTCCACTTTTGCAATCTTTGTCATTTAACTGTTGTTTTAGTTCATTGACATTTCAAGTGATTAATATGCATAGATTAGTATTCATTTCTATTTTCTAATGTTTGCTCTCATTCTTTTTTTTCTATTTTTTTCTTCCACTATTTTTCTTCCCTTTATGTTTTAGTTAAGCATTTCATATGATTCCATTTTATCCCTTTTCTTAGCATGCTAATTATTTTACATTTCTTAGTGGCTGTTTTAAAGTTTGCTGTATATTTTTATGTCTAACCTAAATCCACCCTCAAATAGTGCTAAATCACTTTATGGATACTACAAGTATCTTCTAGTAACAAAATACTCTTAACTCCTTCCTCTCACCCTTTGTACCATTGTTACCATTCTTTTCACTTCTACACAAGCGCGCACACACACACACACAAGCTCACACACACAAACACACAAACACACACAAATGCACACAAGCACATACAAACACACACCCAAACACACACACAAACACAAACATATTTTCAAATGCATTGTTGATATCATTATTATGAATATAATATTGTTAGGTCAATTTAGAATAAGAAAAATGAAAGTTTTATTTTAGCTCCTTCTACTTCTTCTCTGATGTTCTTCCTTTCTTCAAATCTGTTTCTGATCTATTTCATTTTTCATCACTCTAAAACACTTAGCGTTTCTTGAAGGGCATATCTATCAGAAAGACATTTTCTCATTTTTTTTTTTTGCTTTGCTGAGGTCTTTACTTCTTTTTAAGGTTTGAAGGATAATTTTTGAGCTTCAGAATCACAGGTTGATGTTGTATTTTCTCTCTTAACAGTTAACGTATTTTGTTCCAGTCCCTTTTTGCTTTGGTAGTGGCTGAGAAGCCATACATTATATTACATTACTTTTGCTCCTGTATAGGAAGGTGTTCTCCCTTCTGGAATTCTGTCTCTGATTTCCTTTAGAGTGGATATAGTATGACAAAGAGTACTGTTTGCATTTTCTTTCTTTTTGAAATTTATTCTGTGTTGTGTTCTCTGAGTCTGGATCTGTGCCTTGCTGTCTGACATTAGTTTAGAGTAATTTCTCAGTCACTGTTGTTTAAACACTTATTTTGTTCCTTTCTTTCTTTTTACCCCCTTCTGGAATTCTCATTTCGTGTGTATCACATCTTTTGTAGACATCCCGTAGTGTTTTGTATACTTCGTTCTAGTTTTTTCTCCAGTCTCTCTTTGTTTTTCAGTTTTGGTAAACCACTGACATATCCTCAAGTCCACAGATTCTTTTTTTAGCAGTGTTCAGTCTACTAATAATCCCAGCATCTTTTTTATTTGTGATATGTTTTTTTTTAAAATTTAAATATGATAGTGGGATGCATTATAATTCTTATTACACATATAGAGCACAATTTTTTATATCTTTGGTTGTATACAAAGTACATTCACACCAATTTGTGTCTTCATACATGTACTTTGGATAATAATGATCATCAAGTTCCACCATCCTTTCTTTTTTTAAAGTTTTTTTTAAATATTTCCATTTTATTTTTATTTTTTTTATGTGGTGCTGAGGATCGAACCCAGTGCCTCACGCATGTAGGCAAGTGTGCTACCACTTGAGCCACATCCCCAGCCCCCACCATCATTTCTAACCCAGGCCCCCTCCATTCCCCTCCAACCCCTCTGCCCTATCTAGAGTTAAACTGTGGAGCCAACCTACATGCCCTTCAATAGATGAATGGGAAAAAAATGTGCCATATATACATGATGGAATATTATTCAGCAATAAAAGAGAATAAAATCATGGCATTTTCAGGATGGACTTAGAGAAGATAATGCTAAGGGAAGTTAGCCAATCCCCAAAAACCAAATGCCAAATGTTTTCTCTGATATAAGGAGGCTGATCCATAGTGAGATAGGGAGAGGGAGCATGGGAGGAATAGGGAACTCTTGCTATGGTGTTTTTGATTTGTCATGTGTTGGAATCTTTCCTATAACTTCCATCTCCTGCTTACATGGTTTTGTGTTCTTCTATACTGCTGACTTTGTCCAGTAGAGTTCTTGGCATATCAATCATAGTTTTAAATTCCCAGCCTGATAGCTTCAACATCCTTGCCATATCTGTTGGCTTCTGTGCTTGCACGGCCTCTTGAAATTGTGCATTTTGCCTTTTACTATGCCTTGTAATTTAAAAATAGCTGGACCTACTGTGCTGCATAAACAGAACTGCTGCAAATTTGGCCACAGGGCTCTGTTGGTGAGGTGTGGGGAGGGAAGCCCTCTGTGACCCCTTGAGTAGCTCTCTTAGTTGGTGACCTGTGCCTCTGACCTATGCATTTCACAAGTGCTTCTCAGTTTTTTCCTTCCCCTCCCGGCTGGTGCAAGTTGAGTGGAGTGGGATAGACTGAGTGTGTCTGTTTTAGTTGGCTTTTTTTTTTTTTTTTTTTTTTNTTCTACTTCTTCTCTGATGTTCTTCCTTTCTTCAAATCTGTTTCTGATCTATTTCATTTTTCATCACTCTAAAACACTTAGCGTTTCTTGAAGGGCATATCTATCAGAAAGACATTTTCTCATTTTTTTTTTTTGCTGCTGTGACTAAAAGATGTGACCAGAACAATTTTAAAGGAGGAAAAGTTTATTTGAGGGCTCAGTTTCAGAGGTCTCAGTCCATAAACAGCAGGCTCCGTTCCTCGGGGCTCCAAGTGAGGCAGAACATCATGGTGGAAGAGTGTGGCAGAGGGACGAAGCAGGGAGAGAGACTCCATTGGCCAGATACAATAGTCACCCAATTCCCACCTCCTGCAGCCTCCTCCTCTCAGGAGCTGTGAGGTGCCTGGGACACTCCTTCCTACCTCTCAGGAGCTGTGAGATGCCAGAGACCCACTTGCCTACCTCTCAGGAGCTGTGAGGTGCCAGGGACCCTCCTGCCCACTTTTCAGGAGCTGTGAGGTGCCAGGGACCCACCTGCTACCTCTCAGGAACTGTGAGATGCCAGGGACCCAGCCTTTCCACCTCTCAGGAGCTGTGAGTTTCCAGAAACCCCCCGCCCACCTCTCAGGAGCTGTGAGGTACCAGGCATCCACCCTGCCCACCTCTCAGAAGCAGTGCAACGCCAGGGACCCCTATGCCCACTTCTCAGGAGCTGTGAGGTGCTAGGGACCCACCTGCCCACCTCTCAGAATCATGACTGGGCCACAGCAGGGCTCATGGTGCTGTGGACTTAGAGTCAGGAAACATGGGCACATGGCCGTAGCAGGGTCACGGGCTGGTGTTCCTCTGTGCTTCTCCTCAACTGGGCCCTTTGGCTTCGTTTTCAGAAATATGATTGTATTCTGACAACCAGAATAACACCGACGAGGGAGTGTTGTAGACTCTGTGTTTGACTCCGTTGCTTTGGGTTAGGCATAGTAATCTGTCGTCCAATGTCTGTTGCAGAACTTTTCTGAGGTCCTCAGAATTTATCAAGCCTTTCCGGTATGCTTACTATTGACCCTTGATCCCAAGTGTGGTACACTCTTGCTTATAGGGAGGAGTCTCCAGCAACTCATTCCGGGAGAAAATGGAGACAATAATCCAGGATTCCAGATCGTTCTACAGGAAAGGAGGGAGGGGCCAGTGTCTCTCTGAGGTTGGAATTTTAGGGCTCCTAGGGTTGGGGTGTTTTGTGGGTTGTCAGCGATATCGAGTTTATTGGCTGTGTCCTCCCTGGACTTATGAGGACAGACTCCAGGACAGCCTGCGCCCTGGCATGCTCAGAGATCCAGGCTGTGCTGGCCCGGGGGCAGTCTATCAGCAGCCAGGCACGACGACAGATAATAACGACACGGCAAAATAAAAAACGTTATTTATCTCTGCTCCAGTGTCACCAACCTGTTATTTTATTGTTCTTCAGAATAATGGGATTTATGAAGGCCATTCATCCTCAGTCGCAGGGAGAGTGCTGTGCTCGAGTGAAGAGTGCGCCTGATGCCCAAACGCTCAGGCCCCTGAAGACGGTTGGAGGACTCCTCTCCAGAACGCCGTCTCCCGACCTGTGGAGTGAAAGCTGCCCTTCCAGGACAGCAGGGCGCCTGCAGTGCAGCTGGTCAGGCAGGGGTGGAAAACGCCACAGCTCCGTTTCTGCAAACCTGAAGGTCGCGTGGCCTCGATCAAATCCCAGATGCCAAGTGACATGGGAACTGCTGCAGATGCGGGAAGCTGCTCTGACACTGGGAGGCCACTGGACTCAGAAAAGGAAGGACTCCCAGGCTGTGATGATGGACGTGCCTTTGGGGAAGACTCAAACCCACGCAGCAGCATGCTCATCACTGAAGGGCTGTCGGTCACCTGCGTGTCCTGCACCCCAGTGTCTTACCCAGTGCTGATGCAAGGGAGCAGGGAGCTCATGGGAGCCTTCCGAGACTCGTGGAAGAGTCACCCCAGCATGCTGCGAACTCTGTGCTTGCTGTGGACTCTGGCTGCAGCCCCGCAAAATCTGATGGGCTCTATCTGCTGGCCGCTGGGTCACTCACGCCGTCCACAGGGTTTAGATGCAGCAGTAAATTCGTCAACTGCAGCTTTCTCTGTCTCTGAAAACACTGGGATCAGACAGGAGTTCTACTCAGGAACCAAGGACGACTCCTCTGGATACACTCCCTTCCCACAGCCCCTCTGTGGCATCACAGGCAGGGTGGACAGCGGGCAGAGCCAGGTGGAGATGGAGATGCTGGGCAGCTGGCGATGAGCTCTGGGCTTCAGAGACTGCATGTGTGAATGCCTGCTGCTTGAGCGCTGGCTACTGGCTCCGCTTAAGAGCGTCTGCATTCTTCTAAGGAAAGACCTCAGTCTGAACCTTCCCTCTGTGGCCAGGATGGAAGTGATTCCATGGAGCTCCTTTGGATGAACCAGTGGCGGGCCTGTACCTCCCCCGGGAGAGCCCTGCCACCTGTCAGGTTGCCAGCAGCGGCCACTGCTCTATAGCCCAAGGCGCCGTGACTGGGGATGCCCTCAAGTCTCAATTAGAAGAAAAATAGTGCCTGGGAGAAAACTCAAGATAAATACGACTTGTCTTGCTTTAATTAAGTTTGATCGGAGGTTATTCTGCATCCAGGGAAGTCAGAGCCAATTTCACAGTGTGGTTTGCAAACCAAAGGAAAGTCTTGTAAGACTTGGGGAGAACACCTGTCCCTAAGTGTGGCCCAGGGTTAACTGAAGCGTACCTTCAGGCAGATCACACAGAGAGCAAGTCGCCAGCCGCTCTTCAGGGCTCAGACTCCATGTTGGAGAAAACGGTCTTTTGGTCCAGCTCCTGGTGTTTCCAATGCCCTTGCCTTACATGGGCAGCACTCCTGGGTGGGTCCAGTTCTCCAGAAAAGTGGCCCCAGGTGCGAGGTCCAGGTCTGAGTCCAGATCCTCTCCAGCTGTCCGGGCCCTGCCCCTTCAGCTGGAGTGTGGGTATCAGGGGACACTGAAACCTGGGCAGTGGACCAGAGAAGGAGCCATGGTGAGGATCAGGGCAGGCAGAAGGACACGGGAGTCTCTGGAGCGTGTTTTTGGGACAGTGGCCAATTCCAACCTATAACTGGTATGCGAGTGCAGTTAAGGACGGAGGCCATGGTCTTCACTTGTCAGAGCTGATGAAAGTGAAGGTTTTCTCCACACACAAAAATAAACGAGCAGCACTTTTGCATGCAACTTGAGAGGGCACCGAGAGCAGCTGACATCCTGAGGTTGGGCAGAGCCACCTGTGGAACCCGTCAGGCTGCGGGATGAAGTGGGCACCCACCCTGGCCAGGTGTGTCAGAGCCCTTCACCTGTGTGTCCTCTGCAGCTCGCACAGCAACCCTCCGTCACCCCAGTGTCCTGCCCCATTCCTTGTGTGGGATTGCACTGGCCGGGTGTCTACTGGTCAGCTCCTTCATGGAACAGGAGGCTGAGTGCACCTTCTGGTCCTCCGTATGCTCCCAGACCAAACTAATCTCACGGAGCCTCAGCATCCTCAACCTATGATGTGGGGACACTGAAGGTGTCCACTTGGGGGGCTGAATCGTGAGGCTTAGTGTGTGTTGTGAGGCTTTAGGCCAATGTTTGTCTGATGGCAAAAACAAATAGAATGCTGGAGTATTCGCTGCCTGAACTTCCTGGAAATTTAGAAGAAGCTTTTCAAGTACAGTTGGACTGTGTGTCAGGTCAGGTCAGGCAGCCGATGTCCAGTTGATGGCCGGCTTGGGCGTCATTTCACATGGAGTCTCCCATGCAGAACATGTGCATCCTCCCGATGCTTAGATGGGGCTCACCAGGTCACTTCCTGGGCATCTGCTCTTCTTCCATGTCACTACGATTAGGATCTTTTGTGCACTGTACCTCAGGCTGACCCCTGCCGATGTGGCCACATCTGACCCTGTGACAGGACACTCTCCTGCATATATTTAGTCTTTGGGATTTCCTGTAAATTCTAATCATTTTTCCTTTAATCACCTTGATTTTTTGATATCATAACATCAGAAATGTTTTCCTTCTTTCCTTTCCAACACCGTCACTTTGGTTTCTGAGCCAGGGAGTTCACATACTTTAATTGTCAAATCAGGACAAGTGGTAAAATTAAAGGGATGGAGCCACCTGCCTGGGGTCAGAACTGTAAGAAGGGCCCCTGTGGGACAGGAGTTGTTTGGCCCTGGGGTGAGCACCTTGGAGGGGGTTCTGGGCACCAGGTGGGTTGTGACAGTGTGCTGGTGGGCCGGTGGTGTTCCTGGTTGTGTTTTGGCATCAAATGCCATGTCTGCAGCGGTGTTCTGACTGAGATGGCCACACGAGGAGGCACTGATGACACTTACACACACACAAGTGTCCAAGCGTGTATGTGTGTGTTAACACACATGCACACACAGGCGTGCAATGGACATGTGGAAAGTTGAAAATCTTGCCTTAATTCACTGAGGCTTTTTGAAAAAAAAATCAAGAGCATAAAGCCAATTGATCATCGACCATGGTACCAAACACATGGGAGAAAGGAAGCCTCTTCAGCAAACGAAGCCAGAGAGCAGATGCTGCACACAGAACATGGAAACACGCCCTTGTCTTTAACTCCCCACAGAAGGAAGCTCAAAATGGATCAAAGACCTGAAGTCAGACCTGGAACTATGAATCTACTGGAAGAAAAGAGAGAAAACACTTCAAGACATTGCAGTACACCATGCTTTTCTGGCCAGGACTTCAGAACTACAGACACAGGAGCTCATGTTGGCAAAAGGGATGACAGCAAAAGGGATGAAGCTTCTGCACAGCAGAGTAAGAAGAGACAAGAAAAGACAACCTTCAGAACAGGGGAACATGTCTGCTAACTATTCCTCTGACAGGTGAATTTCCGGAACACACAAGAAGCTCAGAAATCTCAAAACAAAAACAGCAAATGATCCAATTTGAAAATGAGCAAATAACATGAATAATCACTTCACAAAATAAGACATTCAAATGGCCAAAAATTTAGGAAAAAATCCTCAACTTCATTAGCCATTAGGAAAAAGCAAATCAAAAATCATAAGACATCATCTCTGTGGTAGAGTTTAAGGTCTGGTATTGTAATACCTCCTGCTTTACTGTTCTTGCTAAGGATTGCTTTAGCTATTCTGGGTCTCTTAGTTTTCAAAATAAATTTCATGACTGCTTTTTCTATTTCTATGAAGAATGTCATTCGGATTTTAGTAGGAATTGCATTAAATCTGTATAACACTTTGGGTAGTATGGCCATTTTGACAATATTAATTCTGCCTATCCAGGAGCATGGGAGATCTTTCCATCTTCTGAGATTTTCTTCAATTTCTTTCTTTAGTGTTTTGTAGTTTTCATTGTAGAGGTCTTTCACCTGTTTTGTTAGATTGATTCCCAAGAATTTTATTTTATTTTATTTTTTTGAGGCTATTGTGAATGGAGTAGCTTTCTTAATTTCTCTTTCAGTGGATTCATCGCTGATGTATAGGAATGCGTTTGATTTATGGGTGTTGATTTTATTTATATCCTGCTACTTTGCTGAATTCATTTATTAGTTCTAGAAGTTTTCTGGTAGAATTTTTTTTGATCTTCTAGATATAAAATCATGTCATCAGCAAATAGTGAAAGTTTCAGTTCTTCTTTACCTATTTGTATCCTTTAATTTTCTTTTGTTTAATTGCTCTGGCTAGACTTTCAAGGACTATATTGAATAGAAGTGGTGAAAGAGGACATTCTTGTCTTGTTCCAGTTTTTAGAGGGAATGCTATCAATTTTTCTCCATTTAGAATGATGTTGGCCTTGGGTTTAGCATAGATAGCTTTTAAATGTTGAGGTATGTTCCTACTATCCCTAGTTTTTCTAGTGTTTTGAACATGAAGGTGTGCTATATTTTGTCACGTTTTTTCTGCATCTATTGAGATGATCATATGATTCTTGTTTTTAAGTCTATTAATATGATAAATTATGTTTATTGATTTCTGTATGTTGAACCAACCCTGCATCCCTGGGATGAATCCCACTTGATTGTGCTGCACTATCTTTTAAATATGTTTTTGTATACAATTTGCTAGAATTTTATTGAGAAATTTTGCATCTATGTTCATCATAAATATTGGTCTGAAGTTTTTTTTTTTTTTTTTTTTCCCTTGGTGGGTCTTTATCTTGTTTTGGTATCAGGGTGACACTAGCTCATAGATAAGTTTGGAAGGGTTCCCTCTTTTTCTATTTCATGGAATATTTTGAGGAATATTGATGTTAATTCTTCTTTGGAAGTATTATAGAACTCGGCTGAGAATCCATCTGGTCCTAGACTTTTCTTGGTTGATAGGCTTTTGATGGTGTTTTCTATTTCATTACTTGAAATTGATCTATTTAAATCATGTATGACCTCACCATTCAGTTTAAAGAAGAGTGAAATTTTGGCATTTACAAGTAAATGGTTGGAGTTGGAAAATATTATGCTAAGCAAAATAATCCACTTCCACAAAACCAAAGGCTGAATGTTTTTTCTAATATAAAGTTTGCTAATTCACAGTAAGGTGGGAGGCACAAGGGATGAATAGCGTTACCTTAGATTAGGTAGAAGAAAGTGATGGGAGGGGAGGGGAGGGGAGGTGGGGATAGGAAAGGTAGTAGAATGAAACAGACATTATTACTGTATGTATGTATGTGACTGCATGACCAATGTGATTCTGCAACACATACACTCGGAAAAATGAAACTATATCCCATCTATGTATGACATGTCAAAGTGCATCCATGCATTCTACTGTCATGTATAAGTAATTAAAACAAATAAAAAAAGATTAAATGGGGGGCATAAGAGTGTGGGAGCTGTTCAATATTACCGTGTCCTCATAAGACGAGGACAGACAGCAATGAATGCATGTACACAGAGACAAGACAGAGACAAGAGTGCCGTCTGCCGGGAGAGAGGCTCCAAGGGGAAGCATTCTGATGCTCGGCTCTTGGTCTCCCAACACGCAAAACAAAGAGGAAATAAATTTCCACTGTTTTTTAAGAAAAGAAAAAAAAAAATGATCTCATTCCAGTTAGAGTCGATAGCATAAAAAAATAAAAATGCTGGCAAGGATGTGGAGGAAAGGAACCCATAGCCTGCTGGCGTGAATGTGAATCAGGGCAGACACTGTGATGAACAGTGTGGAGATTCCTCAAAAACCTAACCTGTGTCTGCCATGTGACCCAGCTACCCACTCCTGGGTGACCATCCAGGAGACATGAAGTCTGCACAGCAGAGGGACACCTGCATGTCTGCCTTTCCTGCATCTCTACTCACAGTTGCCCGGACATGGACTCGGCCTAGGTGCCCACCCACAGGTGAGTGGATAAAGAAAACGTGTGCATTGTGTACCACGGAGCATGCCTCAGCCGTACACAAGAATGAAGTTCTGACATTTGCGGGAACTTGGATGGACCTGAAGGACATTAAGTGAAATAAGGCAGACACAGAAAACCAGCCCCGCACCTTCTTTCTCCTATGTGGATGCTAAATGTGTCAACTTGAATGTAGAGTAGTGATCTCCCGAGGCTGGGAGGGGTGGGATGGGACAGAGGGAGGGCGGGTAGCAGGCGCTGGAGCAGGTCGGACTGCAGGAGCGAGTCCTGGTTCCTGCAGCACAGTGTGGCTCCCTGGCTCACAACAGCCTGTTGTATTTGAGGAAAGCTTGGCAGCTGCATGCATGAAGGACTGATAAGCACAGGAAATGCTTTTACCTCCATTTGACCAACACACATCGTATACATGTGATGAATTTCCATTTTGCCCCATATTTATGTACAATATCGTCAATCAAAATTTTGAAAAAATTTTGAGATAAAAATACTAATCACCTGATTTGATCATTACACATTATATATACATGTGGACTTATCACACTGTACCCCATAGTTAGGCAAAATTTAAATGGTAATGATTAATAAAAAATTAAAAACCAAGAATCTATGTAGAATCTTACCGCTGTTTCATATGGCTTTTATCCTTTAATCTATTAAGGTAGTGCTTTGGGTGAAGAGTTTTCTTAGCCCGGGGCACTTGCTACATCCTGCGACAAACCTTACCTGGTTAAAATATGCCAGTCTTAGCCCACTCGCATAGGTGGCCAGTGCTCTGTGGGAATTTGTGTGCCAAGCTCAGAAGCAAAACGGTCCAGGAGTGGTCTATGGGTGGCTGTGTGTGCATGTGTGTGCATGTAACCTGCATGCTGTGTGTGTGTGTGCCAGGTTTGACGTGCTGTCTGTTTGTGTTGTAGAAGAAATGACAAGTTGTTTTCCTTCAAGACTCATAGAATAATGATGATAGGCACATGGTGATAGGTGACAACATGGCCACAGTGAAGTCACCCAGGTCTTGAACCCTTTATCTAGGGTGACCTTCAACCCTTCAGTGTCCTTGGGAATAAGCCATCTGCATCCCCACAGGATGGAGCTATGTGTGGGACGTCAGTCTACTTGCAGGTGGCTTTGCTGACAATGTCCCTTGCTTGATAATCCAGTCCTGCGTTCCTTGATCACTGCTGATGATAAGGCTCACTTTTTTCTCAGCAATGACATCAAATGCCATCTGCAAACAGGAAAAGGTCAGTGCCTTAACCTCCCCTCTATTATGAGAAGCTGCCACATTTCTGGATGCCAGTGGACTCCAGGTGGGCATAGAAACAAAGGCTCCCTCCAGCATCCCTGCAGCATGGCCACTGCATCAAAACCTCAGCCTTGCTGAGCGTAGCCCAAGTGGACCTTGTTGACATGAGTCCTGTTCTGCCCACCCGCTGTGCCATGTCTGCTAGTGACGCCCGGCATCCTCAGGTAGCCTGGGAACTCAGCCTCTGCTCTGCATGCCCCAGCCTGGGTGCCCCGGCCTGGACAGGTAGCTGGCTCCCCAGGCTCCTGCATTTCCTGAGCTGGTGTGAGGGTTGATCTCCCTCCATCAAGCCTGCTCTCCCCAGGCACAGTGGGGTCTTGATAGTTTGATGTTCCTAACCCCTAGCGCAGTGCTCAGCTCTCAGGGCCTGTAGCTCTGGGTCCACACGAGAATGAATGGCACAGGAGGGACTGTAGGCTCTGTCACTGGGAGCAGAGAAGCAGACCTGAAGCTGCTGTTGGTGGTGACTGAGGCTCTCAGGGAGGGCCCCCTCTTCCTGCAGAGCTCACTGAGTTCTGAGGTTCAGTAAAATTATAGCCCAGCCCTTCCTTATCCCAAATTGCCACATTTTTGAGCTCGGAAGTATACTGGATTCCCAGTACAGCTTAGAGTATTATTTTTATGAACTATGAAGTGGTTATATAAACTCATTTACATCAACAATTTATAAACTCCAAAGATACAGCAATGCTTTGGGGATGTCAGAAAAATGTTATTTACAAGTCACACTCCACCATAATTTATAGAGATTTACCCCCCCCCGGGTAACTGGAATTGAATTGGAAAGTAAGAAGAGCATTCCGGAGCCCTCATTTGCATACTTATTGGCACTTCTCTGCACTCCAGAGTCTTTCCCACTCTGCCTCCGCCTCACCTCGCTGCTGGTGGAGGTGGACGCTTATCATGTGCCCACTGTGTTCCAGGCACTGGACGCGGCCCCTGGATGCAGGGCCAAGAGGACTCCCACCTGCCTTCTGGCACCTCCTTTTGAGGGCAGACATGAGAGGCAGGGAAGGGAAAGTGGGTGAGATGGGGAGGGCAGGTGTCTGCCTTCTCCACCTGCACACATGCACCTCCGTCCTTCTCCTCCTCTGAGACAATGAGTCACCAGGGCTGCTGCCCCTGTCTGGAGAACCCCCTTAGGGGGACCCTGCTCAGGTGACCAAGCTGCATTTCCCTGGGACCTGCTCAGGGCTGAGCTTGGCCTCAAGTTGGGCAGGTACCTTGGACTGCTCTGCTCAGTGCTCAGCATTACTGTCACCAAGGAGAGAGGAGTGGGATGTCCCCAAGACCCCAGTGTACTGGAGGTGACTGGGCAGAGCCCAGTGGGCAGCACTGTTTCTGCCTTGGCTGTTTGTGCCCCCAGCCCCAGCCCAGCAGGACTGGGTCCCTCCACATATACTCTTAGGGTCATGTTCTGTGGTCATGGTGGCAGGTGGGTCCAGAGGCAGGGCATGACCCTCACCCCTGCTGCTGTGGCCCCTTCAGCCTGAGCTCTGAGCAGAGTGCAGACAGGGCTCCATCGACTGCAGCATCTGTCGTGTGTAGAAGTGGGCTGGGATGTGTCCTCAGGACTCTGCCCTGGGTCCGTCTTGAGTGGGTGAGCCAGTATCACTCCGCGGAAAGCCCGCGAGAACCCAAGTGGCCACCTCATCACACCTGTGGATGAACTCACCGGACCTCAAGGGCTAGAGCCTGTGGGTGAGGGTGACGATGTCTGACACGGGCCCAGGGGGCACAGGTGGATGGAGGCACTGTGCCAGGGAAAGGATATCCCTGTGTCAGGAGCATGTAGGTCAGAGGTTTCTGTGGAGGGCTAGGGGTTTGCCCACCTGGGGGAAGACACACGCCTTGCAGCCCGGCCTGCGGGGATTGTCGTGCCTTTCCATGGAGGTGAGTCAGGGACCACGTAAGGCAGGCCGTGCAATCGTCCCCATTGCTGTGAAACCCTCCTCTGCTCCCCCATTACGGGCTGCATAAGCTCCCAGCCTCTGGCTTCTCTGTCAAGATAAACGTGGTGGCCACTCTGAGTGCTGTCCCACCCAGCAGCCAGCAGCACCCTGTGCTTTAGGGAGGCTGCTGGTGCGTGCCCCTCTCCCTCTGGATGGATATCATGCTCTCCGAGAGCGACGACCTTGAACTTGATGAGCTGATGGTGTGGGTGGTCAAAGGGCTGGACTCATTTCACCTCTGTTCCTGAGATCAGAAGGTCCTGAGTGACCACGGAGTGGGGAAAGGCAAAGGGGCTCCCTCTCTCCACCTGTCACGCCTCTCTCCTGTTCTCCATGGGCTCGAAGCCTGTGTGGGCATGAAGTGGTGGGGGGAGGCCTTATATATGGGTACTGGGCTTCAGGGTCAGCAGGCAGGGCAGGCAGGTGGGGGTCTTGGAAGCCTCCTGACGTAAAGGAGGGCGGCTGGGCAGGGGCTCAGTGTGTCAGGAACATGGGCGTCAGCATCACAACGCAGAGCGCATTCTAATATCATAATAGGTTAGAATTGAAAGAATTTATTTTGTATCTGAGGAAGGCTTCTAATTTTTCTGGCCAGAGGGAGGCCACCTTGCCCTTTGGTCAGCCTGTGTCTGGGAGACCCTTCTACACCTGGGGTGGGGCCTCAGCCTCTCAGGCCTCCCGCCCAGCACTCCCTGCCTCTGTCAGGTACTGCTCTTCCCATACTTAACTTTTTTCAGATCCCCATCGTGAGTCAAGAGGATGCCTGGGTTTTCCAAGGGCACCATGGGGCCACATGGAGAGAGGGCTGCACACCCCGGCGTAGGGTCCTGCTTCTCCCACGCGACGGTGGGTCTTGAGAGCACCCTCAAACCAGACTTTATTTTTTTCTGCAGTGAGTCTCTTTCCCCCAGGCCACCCAAACGCATGGAGAAGCCAACTGGAGCGTGCTTGGTTTCTGTATCGCAGCAGGATTCTCTCCTTGATCTTCAGACCAGAACAGCTACTGACTGGCACATGTTCCCGTATCACCGATGACACTGGTGCCCCTCAAGGCCAGCCCCTGTTGAAGACATGAGCATCGGAGGCAGAGGCGATCTGAGAACATGGTGAAGATGTGAGGGACAGCCCACAAGGCAGAAAGCCACTCTTCCATGACCGAGGGCCACTGTGGGGACAGCAATGAAGACCCAGGTTGGAGGGCCGGCAGTGGGAGCTCCCCGTGGGGCTCCCGCATGAGCGCCTTGGAGAGAAGCTTCCCTCTGTCTCTCCCTGAGATGTGTGCAGGGTTGGGACTCAGGCTGATCCTGTGCTGACCTGGTCCCCAGTCCCTCTAGCTTGTCACCTGTCTCCGCGCTTGCCCGGTGGGGACAAGACCCGGTGCTGCTATTCTGAATGCCCTGTGCCATCCTGCGCCTCAGTGATATGTGTGGGGTAGACAAGGTGGCCTCCTGGCTTCAGGGGTGTTCTGAGAACTCAGTGAGCCAAGTCAGATGAGTGACCAGGAACCCAGGAAGCCAGTTGGCCCACAGAGCCCTGGATTTTGTTTTCCATTGTTATTTTTCAGTCTTCAGAACGTTATATTTTCCCTATCTTTATTGGTGTGTTATGATTCTACATAGCGGTGGGACTTGTTGTACCCCTATGTCCACACAGTATAACGGTATGATTTGGCCAATACCAGTCTCCTTGGCCCCTCCTGGATCCTTTCCTCTACCTACTGATCTCCCTTGATGTTCAGAAGACCCCCTCCTCCTTCCTTTCCCTTTTCCTATCCAGCTTCCGAGTCTGAGAGAACACACGTGACTCCTCACCTTCTGAGTGTGACTTGTAGCAGTTAGCATGATGTTTCCCACTTCCATCCATTTTCCTGCCAACGACATGATTCCAGTTTCCTTATAGCAGAATAAAACTCCATTGTGTATAGAAACCACATCTTTTTTTTTATCTGTTCATCTGTTGATAGACACCTAGGCGAGTTCATAATTTAGCTATCATAATTTTGCTGCTATAAACATAGTTAATTGCTATAGGATCCTGACTTTATTTCTTTAGGATAAATATCAAGAGTAGTAGGGTCATACGGAGGCTCCATTTGTAGTCTTTTGAGGAACATCCATATTGATTTTCAGAGTGTGTGTACTAATTCACCATCCCACCAACAATGTAAAAGTCTTCCTTTCTCTCCACATCCTCTCCTGCATTGATTATTGTGTGTGTTCTTGGTGGCTGCCACTCTAACTGGGGTGAAATTAAATCTAAATGTGATTTGGGTTTGTATTCCCCAGCTGCTAAAGATGTTGAACATTTTTTCATACATTTGTTTGCCATTTGTATGTGTGTGTGTGTGTGTGTGTGTGTGTGTGTGTGAGAGAGAGAGAGAGAGAGAAAGAGAGGTGTCTGTTTAATGCATTTGCCCATTTACTAATTGGGTTATTTGTTTTGGGGTGTTAAGGTTTTTGAGTCTTTATATAGTCTAGATTTTAACCCTCTGTCAAAAGAGTACCTAGTAAAGATTTTTTTGTACTGTTTTGCACGTTTTCTCTTCACATTACTAATTGTTTCCTTTGCTGTACAAAAATGTTTTAATTTGATGTCATCCCAATTGTTGACTCTTGGTATTATTTCCTGAGCTTTAGAAGTTCTATTGATAAAGTCTTTGCCTGCACCTGTATGCTGGAGTGTCGGCCCTACATTTTCTTCTATGAGCTGCACAGTTTCTGGTATAATTCTTAGGTCTCTGATTTATTTAAGTCACATTTCATGCCCAGTGAGAGCAAAGGATCTAGTCTCATTCTTCTACATAGAGATAACCAATTTCCCAGCACCATTTGTTAAATGGGGCTCTCTTTTCTTGCTGTATGTTTTCAGCACCTTTGTCAAGAATCAGACGACTATTCTGTGTGGTTTGTCTCCATGTCCTCTATTCTGTCCCTTTGGTCAATGGGCCTGTTTTTACCCCAGTACCATGCAGTTCTTGCTACTACAGCTCTGCAGTATGATTTCAAGTCAAGTATGGTGATGTCTCCAGCATATTTTTTTATTGTTGTTTTTGTAGTCTTAGAATAGCTTTGCCTATTTTGGGTCTTTTCTTCTTCCAAATAAATTTTAGGATTGTGTTTACCTAGTCCTCTGAAGAATGTCATTGTTAGTCTAATGGTGACTGCATTGACTCCGTAAACTGTTTTTGGCAGCAGGCCCTGTTTAACAATGTTGATTCTGCCTATCCATGAACATGGGAGGTCTTCCCATCTTCTGGGTCTTCTTCATTTTCTTTCTTCAAGATTCTGTAAGAAAACTGGCTTTGTAAAGAACATCCATCCTTTCTCTCTGGAGCTGAGAAAGCCACTGGGAGGAGCAGTGGAGAGTGACTCAGATGTTCACCATGCCTGTCACATGCCCTCACCAAGTGGCTCTGTCTCCTGACCAGCTGGATGGGCTGTAAATGTCACATCTGAACCAGGAACCAAACCTGTCATCACTCCATCCAACGGAAGATAAGGGTTCAATAATGAGGGCTCAATTTCACTTAATCTCTCTAGTGTTGGGAAATATGTGTTTTGAAAAACTTTGCCACTGTTTTCTTTTTGACAGAACTTCCTGTATTTAATTTTTGTCACATGTAGAATTTGACTTGGGCCAGCTACGCCCAACACAGTCCAGTTTTCTTTGGAACTGAGCTCAGCCACACTGTGTTATTAGCACTTTGATCTGGCTGGCAATGGCACAGATCTGCCGAGGGGAAGGCAGGCTCTTATTGATTTCAAGCTGCAAAGTACCCAGATCTCCAATTTAAAAACACTGGTGAGAAGGAGTGACAGCTGAAGACTTGAAATAATTTTCATGCTTGGCTGTGATGTCTGATGAGATGATCAGATGAGGATTTATCCAATACTCCACCCCCCGACAGTTTTATGAAGTGTTTTAGGTCTCATTTAGGAAAAAAATTGGTCAGAATTTTGTCTTATTGATCATGAAAACAAATAGAAGCCTCTCTAAGGCATCCACATTGGGAAATGAGAGGCCCTGTGTTTTCAGATGAAATACAAACCCACTGTAGAGTAGATAGAATTCTACTCCAAAGTCAGAGGCCTCGTGTGAGGGGTGTGTTCCCTTGAGAGCATGCCTGCTGCAGGAGAGAGGGTGGGGCTGAGCACGTGCCTGTGTCATGATGCAGAAAGAGGAGGTCACAAGAGCCTCGGTCTATCTCCTTGTCCTTAAAAAGAGGGAGCTGCAGGAGATCATCCAACACCCATCCAGCTGCAGACTCCCTGACCTGGTCTGGTTCCCAGGTTAGTCTGCAGCCAGCCTCCTCCTGCACACCTCATCTGCAGCAGCCATCAGGGAGCATGTCATCATCCCCTGGAAGGTTCCCCCGGGTGTTGGGAGGAGCTCCAGATCCTGGGATGGGAGGGCGTTCTGGCATCACCCGTCTGGAGGGGCAGCAGATCCCCTGGTCTCCCAGGAATGAATGCTGCTCTAAAGGGCCCCCTTCTAGGCCGGAAACACTTCCGTTCCCCTGGTGGACTGAAGTCTCTCAACTTCAGGGCTATTGACTGTTAGGGCCGGTAACTCTTTGGGGATTCTTGTTCATGTAGGAGAGTCAGCAGCCCCTGGATTCTGCCCACTGCATGCAGTGGGCCCTTGTAGTGACAAACAAATATGTCCAGACACAGTCTAGGAGACCAGGTCACCCAGGATTGAGAACCACTGTGTTAGAATAATAGGTTCTACAATTGTTTAAATTTCACCTCCTCTCTCCCCTATGAGAGGAAATGAAAGTAAGCAAAAATCTCTAATATATGAAAGACTATTTCTGAATTATATATACAAACTACTTGCTATTATAACATCAGGGAAATTCCAAGTCTCTCCTCTGTAGCATTTTCCTTTTATGCTGAACCTTAGCTAACCTTCATTTTGGAGAAGACTTTTGGAGACTGTGACCAATGGCTGCAGATTTTTAGAAAGAAATATCAGAATAAAAGCGAGTAAAGGGAAATATAATGTCAAGAAAGAGGTTGGACAAAATACTATTAATATTATTTGGGGCACAAGATGAGGATTCACCCAAAGGTCAGACAGGCCCTGAGTCTGTCTGAACTGGGAAATTCTGCTCCTTCCCCTGGACCCAGGTGGTGTGGACTTCAGTTAGTTCTGGAATCATCATCTGCCACAAATACTAGAGGTCACTGCAGGGCATGGTGGTTGGTGGCCAGTGGTTCTGCAGGACATAGAAGGGTTCTCCTGAAACACCTGGAGCTCATGTCCCAGAATGTCCCAGGAAATTCTGCCGCTGAGCACTGTGCTCACGGTTTGCTGGGCTGGATTCTGGAGTTCAGCTTCAGTGTCGGTGAGGCCTTGTGACTGTGCAGAGAGAAGGCTGCCCACTCCCTCAGGCCCCCACGAGTCTCCTGCAGCGGACAGGCCTGCGTGGCACCACAGTCCTTCCCCAACACCACTTCCCAGGTCGCTTTCTAGACTCAGGCTTTCTCTGACTCTCTGAGATGTAGACTCCCAAGACTGGAATCTGGACAGAGGAGGGTGCTTTGCTGCCTTCAATCTTCTCTTAGATCAAGGGCTGAGCATGTTCCCATGAGGGTCCAAGAAAGCCCCTGGTGAGCCCCATGCACCATGGCAGAGGGGCCGGGGGAGTCTCAGAGCTCAGGGCTTCTGCTGTGCACCCAGAGGACCAGGAGTGTGCCTGGAGGCCCTGCCTGGGGACCCTCACAGCATGGGGAATTCCTGAGGCTCAGGGCTGCCTGCTGGGCTCCTCCTAGTGCAGTGTCAGGATTTGTCTCGGGAAGCTCAGGCCTCACTTGCCTCCTGAGGGTCCCTTTCTTAAATGCAAAAAGCTGCGGTTGCTGCATCCCCACCTCAGCAGGGCAGGACTGTGTCTGTCTGCAGAGATCACAGTCCATGGGTTTAGAAACGACCCAGCACACCCCTCCGACCACAAGGGCACACTCTTTCAACAGCATTTACTTGGCACCTCCTGGGTGCCCCGTGGGAGGGGCCATCCTGATTCATCTGAGGATGGGCAGGGACACAGGAGCTGAGCCAACCTCCTGGGCATAGGCATGGGGTGGTGGCCCATCTTCCTCTCCAGAGCAGCATTTTTATATTGTGGCCACTGAGTTAAATTCTTTAGAAATTCCTTGCCAATCCAACAAAACTTATCAGTGCCCAGAATTTAGGACCAAAAAGAAAAAAAAGAAGAGAGGCACTCTAGTGCTGCAGCTGGAATTTCAGTCATGGTGGCATTCCTGAAATTCCAGCCCCAGGGCTGGTACCTGTCTGCTCTGGGAGGCTGGAGCAGCCGCCTCTCCTGGGGACTTCTGCTCCGACTGGCTCTGAAGCCAGGCTCCTTTGCCTGCTCAAGTCAAAAGCACACTTCCCCTTGCCCAGTGGCTTCCTCAACGTGTTCTATCTTTTTCCTTTTTGCCCGTTGGAGTATCTTTCATGAGAGCGGCGGCTACGGACAAGTGCCTTTCTATAAAACCCAGCGAGGTTATTCAGTACAAATGCAATGAACCTGATTTTTTTTTTTTTTTTTTCTGATCAAAGCAAAACCCTTTTGAAGTTTAGCTATTTGATAGAAAGTGGCTTTTATAACAAGCTCATATATGAGTTAATAGGACATAAAGATATTTTATTAAACTGCAAACCATTATTAATATTGCAGTTTTAACTTGAAAGAAATATGTACAATGACACCGGAAGTTAATTAGATTATTTCATCATTCTTTTACATTACAAACTTTGATTCGCTTGCATAGATATATAGGTACATTGATAAAAAGACTCAAAGACAAACAGAATTTTAATGAGTGAGGAGCTTTTATCTACTAGCACTTTGTGACTTAATTTTTTCTGTTTATTCTGCCTATTGATTCCAGTTGAAACCTGCTGTTTTAATGTTGTTATTGATATTCTCTCTGGGTTTTCTTCTAATTCTGGCATTGATATTACCTTGATCGGATTTAGTTTATTTGAATTGCCTGTAGGTTTTGGTCTCCGGAGTTTTCCACTGCTTATAGACATGCAAAGATAAAACCTGTCTTTTTATCTAAAAATCCTTGAGAGACTCTGAAAGATACAGCCGTTTTCTGAGAACATTAAAAAGCAAGAGACAACAGTCAAAAGGAATCTACTTCTCACCCAGTTTCTCAAGACTTCATTTTTATACTCCCTGTGTATTCTGACACCCACTGACTTCTGATCCTAAGTTCATTTGCAAGCCCTGCAGGAAGCAGAAGCCACATACACTCTCCAAAGTGTCTCCAACTTGTTAGGCCTTTATCTGGGAAGTGGCTAATTTTGCAAGAGAAGACTGTGCCAAAAATACTTTTATTTTATTTTATTTTTGGTGCTGGGGATTGAACCCAGGGCCTTGTGCATGCCAGGCAAGAACTCTACCAACTGAGCTATATTGCCAGCCCCTAAAAGTGTTTTGACAGGGTTGTTTATTTTTGTTACTAAAGAAGGCATCAATGTGTGCATTAATTTGAACCATATGAATTTTTTAAGGGTCAAACAGTGCCACACCAAGCCCTTTCTTTTGGTTCATCCTATTGTGAATAACTACTTTCCAAGCTGGGAAATGAGCAATTTTCTAATCATTGACAGTGGGAAACAGCATGAATTAATTGGTAATGAGCTGAAGTGAGAAGCTTTGGGTGGAAGGACTTGGAGGGTGGGATTTAAAGGCAGCTTAAAGGCAGATGTTACAACCGAACCAGACATTTGCCTAGTTTAATTATTTTTATTCAAAATATGCTATAAATTCCTGAGAAAAAGAGTGTAGCTAACAAAATAACTGTCCTACTCCAGTTCAATGTCGTGTTGGCTTTAGGTTCCCGTGTCCTGGGTTTCCACTGGCTTCTATTGGGGTTTCTTCCTAACCCCTCCATAATCCTTTGAGGCTGGTTTTCTATTTCACAAGGCCCTATGTGCTCCACCCGCCCCCACCCACCCCCACCTTACTTTAACTTTTTCAGACTTTTTGCCTTAAATAATATTGCAAATGGAGACATTAACTCTCCTGAGCTGTGGACCCTGTCATGCTGACAGAGTGGGGGTCATGCACGATTTCTTCCTACATTTCCAGTCACCAATATATTGGTCTCTCTTTTCTGTGACTGTTGGGACTTTGGGATTCAGTGTTTTGTCTACATAGAAGGTGCTCAGGGGTCTATTCTCTGCCCAAGTGGAGGGGTCCTGGCCACAGAGGCTGGTGACGGAGGAGGGTGGGGACAGGGAAGGAGACAGCCATTTGTCTGCAGCTTTGCTCCCTGGGTAACCACAGTGCATCCAGTGCCGGGTGGGTGAGCAGTACAACTTGATAAGCATCTCCACAGACCCTCAGCTCTCCTTCTAGGGAGGAATACCTCCTCCCGTTGCTTTAATTATTGGAACACTTCATTCTGCAGGTCCCACCAGAGAATAAGCTCTGTGAGTACGGCATCTTCTAGAGAAATCCTGCCCTGGTCTAGGAGTCAAAGCATGAACAAAAGTGAGCCTGTCTGACAATATTCTTCCCAAGTTTATCAGATACCTTCATGTTTCCTTCAAAGCATCAAACTGGGTCTGCTCTCTAATTTCCACGGGTCATTCGCCACTGGGAGTCCTGTTCCTGGAGATGCTTTGGGGTCTCACAGGACCTGCTGTGGATGGAGTGTCCAACACTGTGTGATCTTGAGTTTCTGTCTCCTGGTTTGCATTGCAGTGTCTGCAGTGGAACCATCCCAGCTGTGCTGGACAGGGAAAGAAATGTAACATGGGTGCTGCCTTTGGGATTCAGCACCCTGAGCATGACACTCTTGTGCTGGCCCTGAGACACATCCTGATAACTGCAGCATGTTGAATAGTTAACTGCTCAGATATTTGTGCACTTATGACCTGTATTTTCAGTCTTCTCTAAATGTGGTAGTCATCAGCGGGGTGTCTTCCTGTGTGTCCTTCTATGTCTTGGGCTGGTCCTACCTAACTCTTCACCTTGCGAAATCCGTTTTCAGTGAGGAAGACTGCAACAGGGCATGCTGGCCTTTGTTCCTAATGCTGTCACCTGGCCGATTGGGGCAGCCACAGCCTCAAGATGGTGCTGTCTCTTTCTGCAGAAGGGACATTCTACATACTGCAGCCAAGGAGATTGCTCCTGAGATGTCAGAACATAGAGTGAAAGTTAGAGATGGCCTGAGGGAGAACAGGGTGAGGACAAGAGAGTGCTCAGGGGCAGATGGGCTGGTCACGGGAGCTGCTACCTGGTTCATGTCTGTGCGTCCTCTCCAGTGTGGCAGGCACATCTGTTTGTCCAGGGACATGGCCCCACACAAGGAGTGTCTGTCCCTGCAGGGCTTACCCCAGTTACCAACACTGGGAAGCACCTGGCTGGGCTGGACTTACTGAGCAGGAGCACAGCAGAGAAACACGCTGGGTGATCTGGAACTTTCTGCAGAACATGACCTTCTCTAGGCCCTGACCAGTGTGGGAAAGGCTTTGCAGCTGACGACTAACAGATCAGGGACAGTGTTCATGGCCTGTACGTTGCCCAAGTCCTGTGGTTGTTTCCTGAC
Source organism: Marmota marmota marmota (assembly GCF_001458135.2). Classification (NCBI taxonomy): domain Eukaryota; kingdom Metazoa; phylum Chordata; class Mammalia; order Rodentia; family Sciuridae; genus Marmota; species Marmota marmota. Next base: position 2,475,323 of record NW_026000068.1, on the reverse strand, counting down.
CACGCACACAGAGTGGGCATCTGCAGCTTGGTGTCTCGAAGGATCTTGCCTGCTGCATAGTGAAGTGTGGATCAGGGCACTTTGTTGGGCCTGGGCAGGGCTGTTGAGATGGGGTGGAGTGGAGGGTTTGTCCTGCTACAGAATGAAGCACTGGGGTTTGGGACAACCAGTCACTTCTGGAGGGATCAGGATGGGTTTGAGGAAAGAGAACACCAGGATATCAACAGGAGTGAAGAGAAAGGAGAAGACCCACCTCCCTGTGCCCACCACAGTACTCACGAGGCCATCCTGCCCTCATGTGCAAACCACAGGCCATCTGGGAGGCCGTAGATAAAGCAAGTGAATTCAGTGCAGAGGACATTCTGGACTTAGTGCCCTGAGGAAAGAGTCCTGATAAACTCTTCTGAATCACATTCTTTCATTATGTGAAAGCCATGCATTCTGGGAGGGCGAGAGAGAAGGGGAGTTGGGAAAGAAGAACGTCGTTCTCCAAAAGTTTCGCTGCAGTCTTCTGCCCAACTCTCAAATCTGCAGGTGGTGACATGGGAGTGTCGATGTTCCCGGACACTTCCCTGTAGGGAAATCAAGGTGTTTGCAGGGGTCACAGATCTGGACACCACCAGTCAGTAATCATGATGGGGACATGGAATTGACTCACCTGTCACAGGAGAGGGGGACCACGTCTGAGCAGCTGCAGCAGTAGTCTTGCACCGCCCAGTGATATCTTAAGACAGTGGCAGAGGGTGACTTCTCCCTGTGATCCCCTGGAGTGTGCTTTTCTCCAAGATGGGGAGGAGGCGGTGTTGAGCGCTGCTAACAGCAAGGCGGGAAACTCAAGACCTTAGGAAGCCCCCCTAGTTGAGGACATCCACATGGGGCAAATTAATGAGCAGGGCATTCAGAGTTCATTTACTCACATGAGTAAGCACTTCATAGCCATCGGGCTGCTTGTCACCTGCAGAATCAGCTCCTTATGTTTTCTTTATACGATCGAGGTGAAGGGATGAGCAGGGCTGCAGGTGACCGGAGAGAGCCGCCCTGTAGCTGCAGTGGGTCACTCTCCGCCTGCAGGGACCGGGGAAGAGCAGAGGAGGAAGCTGGTGGGGCGTCTGGCTTGCGTCACCTGAGCCCTGCTCTGTTCCCCCCCTCTGCGGCAGTTTGGTGCCCACTGGTGTGGGGCACTTGGTGAGCTGAGGTGCCAGTCCTGAAGGGCACTGTTGAACCACACCGGAAGGCCATCAGGACAAAACCCGCCAGGATCCTGCAGTGTGCCCCGAGCTTCACTGTTAATGAGCCTGGATTCTGGTGCCCAGATATTTGGCTTAATTTCTTTGTGTGCGGTGTTTGCAGAAGGATCCACCTTCAAGTCGTCAGACTGAGCACCACAGATGGCCCTTCAGTCTGAGGACGCTGTGGCCTCATCTAGTCTGTCAAGGACATGAGAACAAATGGCAGGAAGAGGGTTTGCTCCCTGCCAGGTCACGTCCAGCTTTCCTGGGGAGGCAGGGTCCAGGGTGGACAGAGCCTGCAGGCCCCCAGCAGTTCCTCACCACCACCGTCTCCACCTCTATGAGCCTGTGTGTGTCGTCCACACAGGTGCACGCGTGTGTGGGGTGTGCACGTGAGTGTGCAAGGGCATGCACTGGTGTCAGCTCTGCCTCTCTGGGGACCCTACGCCGACCGCTTGAGCAGAAGTTGGCAGTCCTACCTTGTCTCCAGCTCCACAGGCCCGCTTCCCTCCCTCCATCCCAGAGAGTGCCGGTGACACCCGGAGCTCACAGGGCAGGTCATTAAGCTTCCACGAGACAACACAAAAACCCCACAAAAAACCCACACAACCCTACAGGATATGAAGTCAGCTTAAAGCTTCGTGTTCCCAAGAACATCAGCACTGATCTTGTTCTCATCTGTGGCTTCCAAACACAGCCGTCATCAATTCAGGGTGTGTGGGACTTCTATTTCAAAAACTTAGGTATTGTTAATCTCATAAAGTATCAGGTATTGATTACCTCGATTAAGCTAAGCAATCTGCAGGACTTCACTGTGGTTGTCTGTGCTTTAAAGTCAAGAACCCCAGGGACCTAAAGGGGCTCAACTGACAAGGGGTCACAGCACCAGGCGGCGGAGCTGCCGATGGAGGCCAGGTTGGTGTCTCAGAGCTTGACCTCTGACCTGCTGTTCCCCCAAGTTGGAGCCCAGGGGCTGTGAATGAGGCTCCCAACACTTGTACAGACCGAGTCTGTCTTGTCCTCAGCTACTTGATCACATCAACTCCGCCCTAATGAAATGACGGGACACAAGGACACAACCAAGGATGGAGGAGGCTTCGAGTGCACTAGGAAAAGTCCACAGACCCTTGGCTTGTGTGTGTCTGTGGAATGGAATATCCTGAGTGCTGAACGCTCCTTAGGATGAAACTGGGGCCAGACTGAGCCAGTGCGGATCTCCACTTGCTGCTATAACAAAGTGCACCAGCAGGTGCTTAGATGCAGAAAGTTGCTCTCTCAGTCCTAGGGGCTGGAAGTTCAAGTGGGCAGGGCTGGTTTCTGCCAAGCTCTCTCCTTGGTTTGTAGATGGCACCCTCTGCCTGTGTCTTCACATGGTCTTCTCTCTGCAGGTGTCTATCCAAATTTCCCCTTCTTATAGGAACATGGCCATGTTGGATAAGGGTCCACCCTAACGATCTTGTTTTATGATAACCATCATGTCAAGGACCATTTCTAAATAAGGTCATGTTCTGAGGTGCTGGGGTGAGAAAGTCAACATGTGGGTTTTGTGGTGGGCCACAGCTCCGCCCACGGAAAGGTCACATCCAGCTGGGGTGGCACAGGCCGAGGCTCACCCAGGCTGTCTCCCCACCTGCCTGCCTTGGCTGTTGTCCCACGTTGTCATTAAAGAGAGGGACACCCATTCCACTCTGAGGCAACACTAGAGTAAAGCACAGTGGCACATACTCAATAACAAGCTGTCAAAAGTGTTGTTCTCAGTGACGTGCATGACCCATGTGGGCTGACAACAAGTCCCCTGTGAACAGCTTTGGTGGCACATTGATGAGATGCTCATCCTTGCCCCTGAGCCCCAGGAGCAGTCCCAGGACGTGGGGGGCGTGTTCCTGCATCCACAGGGTCATCCACACTCTGGCCATGGCCCCGACCAATGCCCCTTGGGTACTCCTTCCACTGGCTACTCTCCTCCTCCACTTCTGGACCATCTCTGATGCCCCCAGTCCACCTCTGGTGACCACCATTCTATTTCACTTCAAGGTCAACTATTTGAGATTCCATATCAAAGGTAAGATCATGCAGCCTTGTCTTTCTGCACCTGGCCTACTTCACTTAACATAATGACCTCGCTTCCAGCCATGTTGTCACATGGGACAGGATTTCATCCTTGCTCAGTGCTGAATAGCATTCCACTGTGTATATACACTACAGTTTCTTTGTTCCTTCACCCACTGATGGACACTTAGGTTGCGTCCATCTCTTGGCTGCAATGCACATGGGTACAGAGGCGTCTTTATGACCTGATCTCATTTCCTCCAGTGTGATTGCTGGATCATGTGATAATCCTATTTTTATTTTTTTGAGGACTCTCCATATTGTTTGGCATGATGGCAGTAGTAAGGTTCCTTCCCTCCAATAGTGGGAATTTTTTCTACCTCCTCCCTGCACTTGTTCTCTTCAGCCTTTTGATGACAGCCCTCTAACAGGTGTGGTTTTAAGCCCTATCTTCCTGGTGGCTGGTGCCGTTGAACATTTTTCATCTCCCGCCGATCTTTCTTGGGTCACTGTAAGTTAACATGATGGCAAACACCCTGCATCAGCAATAATGCTGTGACGTTCTGGATGGAGTCACAAAACTCGGCAAAAGAGACTGTACCGCTGCTCCCCGTGGGGACGAGACCTGGTGGGAGCCGGGACAACACAGGAGCGCAGCAGAGGATGAGAGGGATGGAAGGGGCAGGCGTCAGTGCAGCGTCCTCTCCAGGAGCCTGCCCTGCTCCTGATTGAGGGCCGTGGCTCAGGCAGGAGGGAGTCTGGGCTACAGGATGGAGTCAGGGTCCACTCAGCAGCACACAGTGGGAGGAGCCACCTGGGAGGCATCAGGAGGACAAGGGGTGGCGGCCCCGTAGCACCACCAGGCGCAGGGCAGGAAGGGTCAAGATCAAGCTGAAGCCCTGGACAGGATCAAGGGAGAATGGCACCACTGACCGAGAGAGACTGGCTGAGCCACGCTGGGTGGGGCTAGGGTAGTGAGTCGACTCCGGGTATTGAGGGGCAAGTGGAATTGGAGAACGGACACTCTGTCAGGAAGAAGCGCCAGAGAGTGGACTCCAGAGGATGGACAGGCATGAGTACCAGAGGGACCGCATGCGCTTTCCCAGGGCCCACGGAGGAGGCACTAAGGAAGGGATCTGCTGGACTCCCACCAGTGTGGACGGGGCAGAGGCAGAGCTTCAAGGACAGAACACCAGGTCTGCAGCTGGAACCAGAGCCCCTGAGGCTGCAGACACAGCATGGGGCAGGGCGGACGTGCGGACCAAGGGTGTGTCGGAGCAGCATCAGGAAGGCAGGGTCAGGAAGGCAGGGTGCTACCGTTTAAAGGAAATGGGTGGTTGGGGCCTCGGTTGCTGCTGCAGGGTCAAAGGCACAGGCAGAATTCAAGAAGATGAGCGCAGATCAGAGCAGAGAGAGGACGGGGCAGAGACTGGGTGGAGGACAGGGGAGAGGGAAGGACAGGAAGGCCAGGCATTGGGTAGGAGGGTGGGGGCTCAGTGTCTCCCACCCACCGCTGTAGCCATCACAGGTGTGGTGTTGAAGGTCAGCAGGTGCCAGGTGACCCCTAGGTGTCAATTCCGATCCCCTTTGCCCATTTTCAGCAGTGTGTAGTGGTCCAGGCTCCTTCACCCTGCGTGACAAGTGTCCTCGCACTCGTCCCCTGTGCCAGTTTCCCAAGGCTGCCGTAGCAGGCCAACACACACCCGATGGTTAAACAACAGAATGCAGAAGTCCAAAGTCAGGTGTCGGCAGAGTGGTTCCCATGCTGTCCCTTAGCTTCTTGGGACAGCAGAAGGGACTAACCCAGTTGTCCTCTAGCTTCTGGTGGCCCCTGGCACCTTGTGAGCCGTTGCCACTTTATTCCAGGCTCTGCTCTGTCTCCCCAGGACCTCACGGCAGTGGGGTCTCCTCTAAGTGCGTCTTGGAAGCTGTTTTCTGTTAGGTTCCACTCGGCTCCAGTATGACCTCGACTTAACCTACATCTTAATCACATCTACAAAGACCCTGTTTTCAAAGGTCTCACTACAGGGACCAGGGTGAGGACATCAACCACGCTCTGCTGAAACACAGGGGGCCGAAATCATGCTCCTGCGCAGCTGCCCTGGAGGCAACACCTGGACAAGCCCCAGATCCAGGCTGAGAGGCAGAGCTTTGTCCTCCTGCGGGACAGTCCCCGTCATCCCCCTGCCCCAGGTCCAGGAGGCAGGGAGACCACTCCACTTTCCCCGGTGTCCTCCACCCTGGAGTACTGGGTAGCACATAAGTGCTCGCAGAGGGACCTATCCTAATGCCCCCTGCGGGGCTCAGGACCCATGGTGTCTCATCGGACGAGACAGGCTTGACTCCAATCCTGCTACTTTCCCCCATGAGTTCTAGTGGTTTTGTTTGTTTGTTTGTTTGTTTGTTTTTAAATCTTTTTCTTCCTCTAAAAGACTGTTTCTGGGCTACCTATCTCCTCCCTTCAAATCCCCTTCCCAGAACAACTCACCCTGTTTCTGGAGTAGGAATTCAAAGTATCTGTATTTTGGCCTTGAAAATCCACTGAAGCTTGAGTTAGGTGGCGGGAGGCAGAGGAGAAAGGCAAGCCCCAGCAGGATGCCGGAGCCCGGGGCCAGGGAGCCCAGTCCAGGGAGGCGGAGGCTGGACTGCACTCCAGGCCGAACCATGGCAGGTCCGGCTCTCCGTCTCCGACGGTGGGCCCTGCTTACCCCCGAGGCCGTTGCGGCACCAGCAACACTGGACCTGCATCATGGACTTCACTGCTCCCGCGAGGGGTGGGCCGTCACAGTGTCCCGTTTGTTCTCCTGACCTGTGCTGCTGAGCCAGGAGGGCCAGCTCTGAGAACCTGGCCCCTCACTCTCTAGAACATGAAGGTTCCCCTCTCCTTTGGCCTCCCCTGTGCTTTATGGAGGAATAGTTGACAAATACTGACTACATGTATGTATTGCACCACGTGATGATTTGATGTGCAGGTGTGCTGTAAAATGAATGCACCTCAAGATAGCTTGCACCTGTCACTCCATAGCTACCTTTCAGATATATGTTGAGAACACTTAAGATCTGCCTTCTGAGCAAATTTCAAACACATCATCCTGTACAGTTAACTAGAATCACCACTCTGTATGTTAGAGCCTCAGAACTTACATAACTGAAAGCGTGTGGCCTTGGATCAAGATTCCCTTTGTCCTACCCTGCCACTGGAAGGGCGTTGGATCTACCCCTGGGAACCATGTCAACTTCTCAGAGGTCCCATGAAGTCACAGGTTGCAGCCACGACATTCTGCATCAACTATGAGCTCCTGCAGGGACACTGGGTTCCAGGGCCAGCAGCAGAGCCGGGGATGGCAAGCGATGGTCTGCAGAGTCAGCTGGATCCAACTCGGACCCACAGACACCCAGCTTCCTGCACGGGTCTTACAGAGGTCCTGTGGTCTTTCCTTTTGGGTGTGGCCTGCACTCTGGTCTCAGTGGGACATCACAGGAGGAGGCTGGTGAGCCACAAGAGGCCTCTGTGTGTCCTCCTTCACTTTCCATCAGTCCTGGAATCAGCCAGGTGCACAGCAGCCCTGGCCTGGGACACAGGCAGTGGTGAGGCCCTGGGTGGCACCATCCTGCTGCCCTGCTGGGGCCTGTGAGCTGGAAGTACCAGAGGCCTTCACTTATCTGCTCTTTGTAAGTGAAATACGTTGGTTTTTCACAAGTATATTTCGTATTCATATGTTTTTCATGATGAAATTAAAATCAGTGAATCTTTTATGTGTAAGTGCCATTGCTCCGTGTAGAGACGGTTAAAGAGCTCCCTTGGAAAACAGAAATGTATTCAGAAGCACCAGCAACTTGCTCTCCGGTGGTTTTATATTTCCCAAAGCGTCGTGCGTTGTCGAGCATTAGGTGTGACTTCTCCTGTGGCAGAAACTGGAAGAGGTCTCTTGTGACAGTGGATCTGGTGGGTGAGGCGTCACACCAGTGTCCACTCTGAAGGTTGGCCCAGGAGGCAGCCATCCTGGGGCAGTGGTGAACTCATGCAGGACCCTACCTTTCCCCTGGTCGTGATGACCTCCAAGAGGCACGGAGCGGCTTTCCTGTTTTCCAGAACAAAAGTCATGGCGCAGAAGAGCCGGCCCGGCCTGGATGCCCACACATAACTGGAACATTCTGTAACTGCGTTTGTCTAAGGCAGAAATGTCCATTGACGCCTCTTCAGAGAGAGCAATCCTAGAGCTGAGATTGCCTTATGAGGAAGGACAGCTTGAGCCCAGAGCAGGAGCCTCCTGGCCGGGGCACTCCTGAGACTTGCGCCACGTCATTACAGCTCCTGCTCCAGGTGACTCCTGGAGCGCTCCATGTCATCCTCTCTGTGGGGACAATAGCTCTGCATGGCTTTCCTGCATCCCCAGCCCCGTGTCTAGCCCTTGATGAGAGCTCTGCAAGAGGCCCTTGAGTGATATCAAGGGAAGGACTGTGTGGCCTGCAGACGTGCACTTAGGGAATAGGAGAACAATCCGACACACAAGGAGACGTCACTGCTGCTGCCGGTCTTCAGAGGCACCTGGGCAGGGCTCTGTGAGCCCCCGTGCACAGGCCCTTTGGCCCAGGCGTTAGAGCCGTCTGTGCACACAGAGGCAGGGAACCGAATGGGGGAGGGCTCAGCATGCACGATTCCCGTTTTAACGAGTGGCCTGAGTTCACCACTGTTTTGGGCATCCTCAGATAAACAGGGGTTTTTCTTTGGGCTGAAGAATCAGCTAATATGCTTTGAAGATGATGTTGTGTGACCTGCCACCTTTGGATTGGTTTGTTCTTTTCATTGGAGGATGATTTCTCTTTTGAGGTGGCTCTAAGCCCCCGTACAGTGTGCCCAAGCTCCGGCCTTGGTTCGCGTTCCTGCCAACAGTGACGAGGCCGTACCTGTTAGTGCTGGAGGTGGTTGGGCCATTATCAGTGTGGACGCCTCTCCAGCTGTGAGACTAACTTGGATTTGGGGCAGAAACATGGCCTGATCTCCCTGGTGACTGAGTAGAGGCCTAGCAGTGCCTGTGCCCTGCACTGCGAGGTGCTACCGTTCAGGGAGGCCCCTTCACTCATCTCTAGAGGACAGCACAGGAGCTGAGGCCAGTCAGGAGCCAAGACCAGATCCAAGAAAAGTGGCCACACCTTGTCACTCAATAGGGCTCAATTTTAAGTTCACAGCAGACACATATGAACAGTGCGTTGTGGCATCTCTAACTCATGGTGAATAGTGAATCATTCTAGTGGAGGCTCCTCTTTGGTTTATATCACACCTATCAGTACTGGGAGAGGAGAAATGGATGCAAATGTGTCTTCCATCCCTCCTGTGCTGTGGGTGTTTCCTTTCTGCTGTGCAGACTCTATTGTAATTGAGACATAAATTTCAGGAGGATAAAAGGATACACATCTGGACCATTCTCTCCCTGGCATAGAGTTTGAGATCTTCCCCCCTCAATTATTCTTTTATTTGGCAGAAATTAAAGGGATGAGACTTGTGACTGAGCATGTGGCAGCTCCCTGGTTTCAAGCCCTGCCAAGCCATAGAGATGTCCTGGGTGCGTCCTTTCCTTCTGCACATGAGCCTCTGATGAGCGAGCTGCCCTTGAAATCAAAGACGCTCTGATGAAGGGCCTAGGAGAAGGAGCCAGGCCTGGGAGAAGGGTGGCTCACGGTCTCCTGGGCCCCGGCCTCACCATGGGAACCATGGCCCTAATGAGTACATCCAGTCCCTCTAGGTCATGGGACATGTCCACTTGGCACAGGGCTGTAAGATTAGGTCAATTGCCATATCCCCACAGGAAGGACAGAACCCAGAATCTGGGCGCTAGCCTAGTCCTTGGAGTGCAGTTTATACAATTTACAACAGAAGAAATGATTTCTAGGTCCAGACCTCAGGCATCAAGACAAATTAACTTTCCATTATGACATCTTCCTGGCAGAAACATACAGGGCACATAGTAACACAACATTTCTAGAAGCTTAACCTTAAGGCTTCTGAGAAAAGGCCCTTGCAGAACTGGGGCATTAGCTGTCTTGTGGTCTCCTGGTACATGGAAAAAGAGATGATTGCGGCCCAAAGGTGGCTCCTCCTCAGAGCATGACCAGCCAGCATTCAGTCCAGAACCGGAGACCAGCCCTGGCCCATCCCGAGTGCCCTGGCTGTGCCATTCCTCCTTCCCTTTGGTTAACCAGAGTCCCTGTGGACCTGTTCTGCTTCCTGAGGCTCACCTTTCCCTCTGGTCAAGGCTGCTGGCTGGCCCCCTCATGGGCCGTTGGACTCCTTATAAACCTGCAAGGGTTTTGCAGCTAAAAACGAAGAGCAGAGTTTGGGGATTGGTTTGTGATTAACTGAGAACTGATCATTTGATATCGGTATCTTGATTGAGAACTGGGCACTGTCTACCAATGGAGGTCTGCCCTGCGCACCCCTTTGGGCCACTGAGAGGACACGGCTTGCCCTGCAGTTGTTGTAAGCTCACT
>NW_026000068.1:2455556-2460556 GCF_001458135.2 Marmota marmota marmota | reverse complement strand
TGAAATATCCAATTTGGTAATTCATCAAACCCAGGCCCCTTGCACGAGGCAGGGCAAAGCACTGCGGTGCACACACAGCATCTGGATACAGCAAAGAAGGGGGCAGGGTGGACACGAGGGCGTGGGCGGGCCCATCTCAGGTAACAGCCCTTCTGGGCAGCAGCACTGGGTTTCCGCAGATGTAGGTGATTACTGTGCATCTGCATGAATCACTCTGCTGCGTTCACAATACAGGCACTTAGAACCCAAGTGCCAGAAATGACTTTCAATTCTGGGGAGAAATTATCCTTCAAAAATAGAGGAAGACGTGCACCTAGAGTGCCATCATGAAATGGTCGGCCTGTGGTGAATTGCTCCCCCAAAAGGCAGCCATAAACATGCCCTCTTTCCTCTTCCAACCATCTTTAAAATACGGAAGGCTGTGCATTCTGCAGTCTCCTGGATGTGGAACGGGGGCAAGGTAGGATGGTGCTGGGGCCAGTGAGTCCCGACATTCTGAGTGTGTGCTCCCTCCCAAACCCCCTCCTTCTTTTGTGCCCACTGGTTTCTCTACTGGTCACTCAGGAAGCACGTGCTGGTCACTGTCCTCCATGTGTCTTGGCTCTTGCTACCCACATCACCTATGGCCTGCCCTAGGACCTTGTCTCACGATCCACCTGATGTCCACCTCCTGCTCTCTTCCAACGTCCAGGAGCCCTGGCCTCCCCTTCCTGGTCACTGTTCATACTCGGTGCCCCTCAGTCATGGTTCACACTTTTGCAGTGCACAGCCAGTGTTCGCCGTCCACCAGCAGGAGCAAGAACCACAGTGACCACCCACACTGCGGGGCGGATTCTTAGGCTGGCCTTGCCCCTGGGTTTCCTGAAGTCAGACTAGAAGCTCGCCGTCAGGCAGTGTCACAGTGCTCAACTCAACATCGGCTTGCACCAATTTCTTCTAAATTATCAGCTGTGCCCAGAGGTCCCTGCCACCCAAGGGCCGTCCTACCTCTCTCACCATAGAGTATAACCAGTCTTGCTTGATGCATGTGCGTGGGTACAAATATCCAGTGCACTGTAAGCTCAGTCCCACGCCATATTCTCACATGTTTTATTATTTACAACACAGACATACTGCACACACTGTAGGTGGAAATGAAGTCACTGTCACAAGTCACATGGATGGCATTCCAATGGAATATTGAAATAGGATTGTGTCACATTGCCATGCATTGAGTGGTCTCCTCACCTCTGGGGTTTCTCTGTCCTTTCACTGGCTATCCCATAACAGAGACTGTATGTGTCCTCATAAGAAGGCCACTTCTGTCTTGGGAAGATGCAAGGTTATAAGCGAGGGCCCCACAACATCTGCTGGACCAGTTGGCCAGCAGGAGAACCTGTTGGAGCAGCACTCAGGATGCCGTGGGAGGAGGAAGGAGCATGGTGATGGACAGGTTCATGTGGCCCAGAGCACGGTCTGGGCACAGCATGGGGTCATGTGTGCTCACTGATCAGCTTGGACAAAGGCTGTATGGGCCAACCCTCACCCATAGTCCTTGGTGCCTGTGCCCTAGTGGGTGTTTAGGTTGTTTCTGAAGATACACAGGTGGCTGTGGCCACCACCGGCAGTCATCCCATAGTGCTTGGGGTATGCCAGGCTCTGTGCCCACCATGACGAGCAGTCTTTGACTTAAGCCTGGCTTGATGTCATGCTGCTGTCCAGGGGAGATGGCCTGGGGGAGGGCAGCCTCTCGGGGCCCACCCCTGAGTGCTGGCATGGCAGAGTCTGAGCTTGCAGGCTCGCCTGGGCTTCTGCTTCACGTTCTGCAGGGCAGCGCTCTGGGAGATGGGCATTTAGACCCCGCTCTGGCAAGGAGGTAAGTTTCCACACAGAAGCAAGCTGCTCCATCTCCCTGTCCCTCCACTGCCCTGTCCTCAAAACAGGGTAATGACATTTACCTCACTTGGTATTGTAACTATTGAGGGGCCGTGAAAGTTTTACCAAAGTACAATCAGTGCAACACAGACATGAATTCTGTGCAACTAGTAATGTAGTTGTTAATAATCAGATCCTGAAATGTCTCTCCAAAATGAGGCATGTTAATACACATAAAGAGGGAAACAGGACTGAAGGGAGGGGAGGAGTATGGGGTAAAAAGGACAGTAGGATGAATCGGTCATTATCACCCTACGTGCAATGCGACTACAAGACTGGTGTGATTCTACACCACGTACAACTCAGAAGAATGAGAAGTTACACTCCATTTATGTATAATGTGTCAAAATGCATTCTGCTGTCACATGTAACTAATGAGAACAAACTGAAAAAAAAAGAATGTAAAAAGAAAAAGATTTGAAGTCATTAAGTCAAAGAGATGTCTGCGTTTCCGTGTCCATTACAGCATTTTTTATGATAATCAAGATATGGAATCAACTAAGTGCCATTAATGGATAGATGAATACAGAAAATGGGGTATACAGACAATGGAATACAATTCTACCTTTAAAAGGAAGCAAATTCAGTCATTTACAATAAGTGAATGAACTTGGAGGACATTACATTATGTGAAATAAGCCAAGCATAGAAAGATAAATATTGCTTGATCTTATATACACATGGAAACTAATAAAGTCAAACTCAGAAGATGAGAGTTGAAAGGTGGTTACTAGGGGATGGGGGAGTGAGGGCAGAGGTTGGGATTGGGAAGATGTTGGTGAAAGGATACACATTTTCAGTTAGGAGAAACAGATTCAGGAGCTAGATGGACAATTCAGTGACCACAGTTAATAAAATCGTATTGTATACTTAAAAAAAAAAAAAGAAGAAACAGGTCAGGAGACAAGTGGTGGGCTCCCTGTGGACCAGTGCTCCATCCACCTGAGGACACCACATTTTCTGCTGGATGGAAGGGTCTTGAAGGCAGAAGCTGCACAGACCTGGGCCTCAGAGCTTTGCCGTGGGAAAGAGCAAAGAGCTACAAGATGCCAGGTCTCCTTTGACAGCCACCCCAGGTCCTAAGTGTGTTCAGTTAACTTCTTGAACCTGGAGATGAAACTTAGAAAGATTCCTCCTTGTTCAGACATTAGCATTAAAAATGCCACAGGCTCCCTACAAAGTCACTGCTGTCTAGAAACCATGGCGAAGTTCATCTCTACGGAGCGTAGGCTTCTTCTGACATTGTCTGGAGGGCCTGCTGACCTGTTCTGAGCAAATATCAAGCCTCCTCTGCTACTGAGCTGGGTCTCCCAACCTTCTGACGATGGAGGACACACAGATTTTCAACCTAGAACTTGGAAGGTGCTTCACTCCAGTGAGGAATTTGTGTGTTATGACAAAAATTGCAGAAGTGTCTATGAATAGCCCCTCCACACAGAGCACCAGCTCACGCTGATTCAAAGACTCATTCAGCATACAGGCTGCTTTGGTGTCAAAGTACATTCTTAGGAACACTTAATTTGTATAATATTGACAGTTAGATTGCAACTGTTGATGAGATTGGTGTGTTTTAAATTAACATGCTCTCTTACCAGCTTATTATACAATATTTGAACAGGTTTAAATGTATTTTCTGGTCTAATTTTATGTTGTGATACATACTTTCAATAAAATTGGGTATTCCCTACAGAAAAATGTGGCTGGATTTTTAAAGTTGGCTACTAATGGAAAATGTTGCATGTTCAAATAATCAATAAGCAGTCCTATTATGTTGTAGAATGTAAATCATGTGAGTGAAAATAAGTTACTTTTTATTTTCAGAAGTTTTATAAATGTTGAGTAGCCACAAGATGAGCCTCTGTGAACATTATATTATTGTGAAACAATGCAAATATCTTCGATTTTAGATCTTTGTCAAGATCTAAAAGTGTGTTTCTGACCAAATCAAAAGAACTTGTTAAATAAAAAGATACCAGACCAAAAAAAAAAAACAAAAAACAAAAACAAAAAAACACCCAAAACAGACAAGGCAACAGATTGCTGAAGAAAGCCGGGTACATTTTTGGAAAGGTCCACCCAGACTCCTAGTTGGATCTGTGAGATTAAAGCCAACAATGGCACCGAAGGGCTTCCCAGAGCTGGCTTGTTGCACCCACACCTGAGCTGTCTCTGCCTTGATCTGAGAAACTGGGGCCCACGGGTCTCTGACTCATGGATCCTGTGCCAGAGACTTGTTCCTGAAAAGATGACCTTGGATGCACCCCTTCCCTTTTCCAAGTCACTGGATAAAGTGATACTCAGCAGTTATCCCTTCCACCACTTCTCATTCATCCGCTCCGATTATTTTATGGCATTTGGATAGCTGGTACCCAGTGAAATTCAATAAAGGAATCAGGGTTAATTTGCATTCACTTAGACGTGAAAAAATACTGCACTCAACACCTTTTCTCCCTCAAGGTGGTATACATACAGACATTCGTACATAAAGTAGAACCATGGAGCTTTCCTTCTGATGTCCCAGAGATAACACTGATATGTAATTTGCCTCTGGCTTTTTGTACAAAAAAAAAAAGTGGGTATCAGATTTTAACCCTTATTCTCATTTAAAATTCCAATGTAATACTCTTGTAGTTTGAGTTCCTACGGATCAATCATTTTTGAGGTAGATCTCAAAGGCTTTTTGAGGGTGCCCGTGGCTTGTCCTCATGACAGCATTGTGGCTGACACCTGCCGGCACCTCACAGGTGAGGATGTGGAGCTGAGGGTGTCGTCACATTCTAGCTGTGCTTTCTTTTGGGAGAAATGTTGTAGTTTGGATGCAAGGGGTCCCCTCAAAGCTCATGTATGAGACAACTTAAGACGGTTTAGAGGAGAAATGACTGGATTCAGGGATCCTTAACGTGATCAGTGGATTAGCCCCCGGATAGGGAATAACTGGGTGGTAACAGCAGGAAGGCAGGGAGTGGCCAGAGGAGGTGGGTTCCTGGGGCTGGGCCTCTGGGGTTTATATTTTGTTGCTGGGAAGAGAATCAATCTCTCTCTCTCTCTCTCTCTCTCTCTCTCTCTCTCTCTCTCTCACTCTTTCT
>NW_026000068.1:2428707-2455531 GCF_001458135.2 Marmota marmota marmota | reverse complement strand
TCTCTCTCTCTCTCTCTCTCTCTCTCTCTCTCTCTCTCTCTCTCTCTCAATCTTTCTCTTTCTCTGTTTCCTGATCATGTGCTAAGCCGCCTTCCTCTGCCACACTCTTCCACCATGATGTCCTGCCTCACCTTGAACTCAGGGAATGAAGCTGGCTTCTGTGGACTGAGAGCTCTGAAACCATGAGCCCCCAAATCAACTTATTCTCCTTAAAGTTGTTCTTGTCAGGTCTTTTGGTCACAGCAGCAAATAAGCTGACTAAAACAAGAGAGTAGCATTATTTTGCTTCTAAACTTAAACATCTGCCTCATGTCCAGTCGCTCAAACTCTTGGATAAAAAACTGGCAATAAGAGCTGGATGTGGTGCTCACACCTGTAATCTCAGTGGCTCTGGAGGCTGAAGCCCCAGGATCCTGAGTTCAAAGCCAGCCTCAGCAATGGCAAAGCACTAAGCCACTCCATGAGGCCCTGTCTCTAAATATACAAAACAGGGCTGGGGATGTGGCTCAAATGGTTGAGTGTCCCTGAGTTCAGTCCCTGGTAACAACAACAACAACAACAAAATTGGCAATAATAAGAACAACAATAATAAATCTGCTAACCCTAGGTTTCAACACTTCAAGGACCAGTGAGAGTCCAGACTGAGGCCCAGAAGGAACTGTCCTGAGGTGCAGTCTAACAGAGCCAGCAAACCTACCTGGAGGCCGGTTTCCCCAGAATCTGTCCTCCGCGTTACTTTTTCAAAATAAGGCTAACCGCCCTGACTTTGCAACGGCCACAGATGCTGGAAATAGCAGGTCCCATAGAGAGTAGAAAGGGCCCGCAGCCGTGCCGTGTGCTGCATCACGTTTAAGGTTAGCAGAGTGAGAAATGCATACGATTAAACTTGCCAAGGCCTGGAACCATAATTAAGGGACCCTCCTTGAAAACTGCTCGTTAAGGATTGTCTTTTAATTGCTATCTTGCTGCAAGAGACTAGAACGGATGGAGCTGCCATCATTTCCCAGTCCATCTTGAATGTCCCGTTTTCCTAGCAGTGAACAAAGGTGTCAGCTGAGTTCAGGATCTGCCCCTTGCCCTCAGCCAGGGTTGGCCTGAGTGCTTTTGGGCCGTGAAGTCTGCAGGCTCCCAGCCCATGCCCTCCACACCCCAGTCTTGTGGCTGCTCTTTCTCTTACCCACGACCACACTTGTGAAAACCTTCCTGCAGGACAGTCTGTCCACCAAAGCCACCGGGACCACACGCTCATTTTATGCCTTTCTCCTGGGGTCTTCAGTGGGTTCATCTGAGTTTGGAAGTAAAAGGTTTCCCAGCAAGGAAAACTGGAGTGTGTCCAGCACAGACCGCACAGTTGCACCTGCTGCACCTGCATGGCTTATGCATTTATGCACGTGGGTGATTCGAATGGCATTCTGTCTAATTCCCCCGTCTGCATCTTAGTCTACCAGTCAACAAACTGCAGCCTGGAACATGGGCAGGATGCCTGGGGTCACAAAGGAGCAAGTCAAACTTGGAACTAACAAGACTTTTCAAATTTGGGGGATGGCTGAAAAACAACAAATGAAAAACACTTTTTGTTATGAAAAAGTTCTCTGACATTCTGTTTCCAGTGTCCATCAGTAAAATTTTGTTAGAATGCAACAACATGCATTCAGTAATGTGTCACCTACAAGTGCTTTGCCCTAGAAATGCAGACTGCGTAGTTGTGACAGAGACAGGGTGACCTGTGAGTCCTCAAATCTTTACTATAAGACCCTTGACCACACTTTAGCCAGCAGTGCTCGACCTAGTGTATTTGGGGCCATGAATTGAAACAGGGGTGAAAGCTGAGGAGTCTAGCGTGGACCCCAGGGACCAGCCAGCTCCATCCACTCCAGCCCATAGTTCCCGTGTGGAGCTGGCTCCGCGTGGCTGAACTTGGTGAGTTTCCAAGAAAAGACAGTGATCGTGATTTTTGTGTGATTTCTTTTCTTAAATGTAGATCGTGGGAGACACTGCAGACTTGCTGTCTCGTGGCGTCAGCCCTCCAGTGGCCTCAGGACTGATGGGCAGCAAGTGAAGCTTCTGCAGCCCAGTGCTGAAAAGTAGAACTGGAGTCTCTTGAAGAGGACTCTGTCCCCACCACCTCCACGCATATGTTCTTGTATTTTCATTGGAGGATTCAACCTGCTGTTCTCCAATTATTAACAAGTCTGAGCTGTTTCCCACAATATGATTGATATACATCTATTATTTTTATAACTGAGTTGTTTGGCTAAAGTTTATAAGAGCACTGTCACTTTCAGAACATTAAATTTAAAACGGAACCTCAGCACCAGGGTGCTCCTAAAACAGACTTATATGTACACCAGTTAGAACCCAGCAAACAGCTGATGAGCATGCGAGAATCCAAGGAATACGTATGGATATTGAGGTACGTGAATACACACATGTTCAAGAAAGAAGGAGACCCATACAGAGAGACAGAGAGACCAAAGGAGAGTCCAACATCACCTGAAGTGTGTGGGGCTCTGCGCCCAGCTGCAGTTCCACAGAGGTTTCCATCTAACTCCTCTGTCCCACAGGACCTGGGACCTGCCTGCACAGTGCCAATTTTGCACCTGGAATTGCTGATTTGTCCACTTAATGTGCTTATATAACAGAAGCAAAACTTCCGATGTGCATTATCAGACACCAGGTCCAGGCAGAAGTGTGCAGGTGAGGGGCTGGGTTGTGGCATGTCCCGCTTGAGCCATGGCAAGGGCTTCAGGCAGAAGTTATGGAGCAGAGATATTTACAAGCACCTGGCCACCTGGCCACATGGCCTCAGCAGCTGGGAGCACACTGTAGCCTGGGACATGCGGGATGCCTGGGGTCACTAGGGAGCAGGCAGGAGGCTGGTCAGGGTGCTCTGGAGCATGCCTGCCTTAAGGCAGAGCCGGACAGCAGCAGCTGGTAAGGCCCCGAGGAAAAGCAGGGAGAGCAAAGCTGGGCAGCCACGGAAGTCCAGGGCCAGTTCCCACTGATGTGACAGCCCAAGAGGTGGCTGGGGACAGGACAGCAGCGTCAGGGAAGGTAGATGTTTTAGTCAGCTTCTTCACTGCTGTGACTAAGAGACCTGATAAGAACAACTGTGGAGGAGGAAAAGTTTATTTGAGGACTCATGGTTTCAGAGGTCTCAGTCCATAGAAGGCCAGTTCCATCTGGGGGGGCTCGAGGTGAGAGGTGAGGCTGAGCATCATGGCGGGAGAGTGTGGCAGAGGGAAGCAGCTCACATCATGGTGACCAGGAGCAGAAGGAGACTCCACTCTCCAGATGCAAAAATACATACCCCATAGCCACGCGCCCAATGAGCCACCTCCTCCAGCCTCACCCCACCTGCCTCCAATCACCACTCAGGCAATCCCATCAGGATCAATTCACTGATTATGTTAAGGGTTTCACCCAATCACTGCTCCTCCAAACCTTCTTGCACTGTCTCACATGTGAGCTTTTGGGAGACACCTCACATCCAAACCGTAACAGAGGGGAACAGCTGGACCTTTAAGAGAGGGAAGGTCCGGGAAGACAGATCATTTCCCCCCAAGCTGGCTGCGAGGGAAGGGGAGGGAGAGAGGACCGCAGGGCTGGGTGGGGTGCGGTGTGCACGTTCACATCAGGAACGCTTGCTCTGGAGGCTGGCAGGGTTCCGAGGAGGGTCAGGACAGGTGGAGCTCTGGGTCTGTATGTACCGATGTGGTCCTTCCATGTCGGCAGGAGGGGTGCATCTCCAGCACCCGTTCCATTATTCCACAGTTGCCTCTGAGGTTCCAGCTGGGGTTTTCTGAAGCCACTCAGATTATAGTCCCCTTAACATGAAGTCAGATGACACGTCAGGGTTTTGGGGTTTGCAGAAATTTTTGAGTATCTCAAATTCTCCTGCCCCAAGAGTGGAGGACATAACTTCAGAGAACCCCCCGAGGACAGTGCTTAAGAGCCCTCACTGTCTTGCAGTCCTGCTGGCCCATTCCGGTTCCCGTCTGTCCACGCCCAAAGCTCCCATGCACCACGCTGTCATTTCCGAGCTTGAGGCAGTGGCTAAGAACTGCAGCCCAAAAAAAAAACACTTTGGTTGCACGCGTGGTCCCTGGACCATCCCTGGACACCTTCATTTCCCTGCCTCTCACCACATACTGCTGCTCCCAGGTCCCAGTCCCCTCCTGTGGTGGACCTGCTTCTGTTGGAGGGCTTTCTCTTCTTGCCTGATGCTGTTGGGTCCTGGATTTTTCTAAGATCTCTTCGTCAAGATATAATGTGTAAACAATAACAAGCGCTTGCCTCCTGAGGCAGGTGAGCCCACAACCACATCCTCCACCCAGCCGCCTCCATCCTCCCTTCCCAGCCAGTGACTGCCCTTCAGTCCCAAAGCACCCACAGGTGGATTCTCTGTCCCTTAGATCACATTTTCTATCCTCGTTTGAACGGCAGCTCTGTGGCTTTGTGTGATGTTTTTGGGCAAATAGTGTTTTTCCTATCCACTGTATTGCAGGGGTCAGAAATTCACCTCCTACTGGGGGGCATTCTATCCCAAGGTCTAATCCCCTGCTGGAGGATATCTAGGTTGGTTCCAAGGCCTGTCAGTGACATGGTTGGCCATGAATGTTAATGCACAAGACTTTGGGTAAACACCTATGAGTGGAATTGCTGGACCACATAGTGGACCTCAGCTGTATGGGGAACCACTGGGCTGTTCTCTTCAACTTCACACCCCATCAACCACATGTTGCTTCATTTTTACCAAAACTTAATGCTGTCAGTCTTTCCAATTCTTGCCATTCAACTGGATATGGTTTTAATTTGCATTTCCCCAGTGACTAATGATGCTGAGCATCTTTCCGTGTGTATATTGGCTCTCCCAGGTCTTTGGTGAAGTGTGTGTCCGATCTTCAGCCATGCCTGTATTTATTTATTTATTACGGATGAGCTGATGTCCCCTTGTTGTTGGCTTGTGATGTTTCTATTTGCTCCGGATAGAAGTGATTTATTATGAGGTAGTCCCCAGTCCTTGACCTGACATTACTTCAGAGCTGGCATCGACCTGCTGGTCTGTCCTGGTCCCTCAGCTCAAACCACCCTTGCACTCCCCTGTCCCAAATGCATTTAATCTTATGCATTTGGAAGGATAGAAGTTTTAATTATGATGAATTTCATCATATATTTTTTTTACTTTTTTAACAAGTGTTTTATTTGAGAAGAAATGTGGATTTACAGGAAAGTTGCAGAGTTTAGTGAATCACACTGAGTTTCCCCATTCACCTGTTACCTCAGTGCGACACATCAGCCCAACCAATGCACCGCTCAGGATAGGTTTTCACTCATTAATCTCCTGCTGTGTTCAGCCTTCCTCTGTTTTTCCAGTTGTCTTTCTTCTTGGTAGGACCCAGCTCAGGGTTGATCCTCCTGCTCCCTGGACTCCTCTTGCCTGTGACAGCTTCTCAAACTAGGCTTGCTTTGGGTGACTTCAAAAGTTTTGAGGACGAATGCTCACCCCAATGTGATCTAATTGTTTAGCTTGCAACTAACTAGACTGTCGTTATGGGTTTGGGGAAGAAGGTTATAAAGTGGTATTCAAAGAAGTTGATTTTATAATTTAGTTTTCTTTAAGGTCTTGTGTCTTAAGAACTTTGACTATGTTCTGTCATTTAAATCTTGAATGTTCCCGAAGGCCCAGGGCTTGATTGCCATCCTACGGAGCTCTAATGAGGTGGCCAAACCTTCAGGAGGCGGGGCCTGGTGGGAGGAAGTGTGGTCACTGGGGGTGTCCTTTGAAAGGGGTTTGGGGGCATCCCTGCTCTTTGTTGCTTGACACCACCAAGCCCTGCCTCTCTGATCTGCCACAGGCTTAAAAGTTGGGTTAGACCAACCAAATTTTGGAATGAAATCTTTCAAAATCGCTAAAATCAACATTTCCCCTTGAAAACTGATTATATCAGGTATCTGTTGCAGTGATAGAAATCTAAATAACGCATCATGATAAATTAAAAAAAAACTTTCGTTTTTTTTTTTTTTTTGTCTAGAAAACTTATATTTTTGGTTTTATTTTGGAGTTGATGCAGTTTTGAAGCAATTTTGAATGTGGTGTGACTGGTCAAGGGCAGTTTTGTGTGATATGGATATCCAGGTTCTCTTCATGGTACTTCTGTAAAAATCATTTCACTCTATACACATGGTTCTTCTATTGAATTCTGTTCTGTTTCATTCATCTGTAAGTCTATTCATATGCCAGTAACACATCATTTTGATTTCTGGAACTTTATAGCATGTCTTGAGTCAGATATGAAAAATACCTTGACCTTGTTCTGCTTTTTAAAACATTGTTTTTGCTATGCCAGGTCCTTTCATTCTTACATGCATTTTTGAATAATCTTCTCATTTTCTACAAAAACCACTTGATGGGAGTTTTCCTGGAATCCTACTGAATCTATGCATCTATTTTAGCAGAAATGTCATGTCATAGTCAGAGAAAATACTTTGCATAATTTGCAGTTTAAAAAAATCTTTGGAGACTCTTTATGGTTCCATCTCAGTGAGTGTTCCTCTGAAAATAAGCCATTTCTCCCTCAGTTTTGCAAGTTCCCTTTGCTGGCTGTAGGACTCCGCAGATGGCCACCACCCTGCAAGCATGTGGTTCCTCAGCAGCCTGAGCAGCTTTCTGGGCAACAGCTGGGTGGTGACCAGTGCCTTCCTCTGCACATCTGTGGGCTCCGCTCCTTCAGATCCCACGGAGGAGCAGATTCCATGTTCCATGGCACAGCACGGTGACTGTGTTAATGAGAATGCATTTATATTTCAAAGTGTAAAAGAGAGTCGATTTTATATATTCTCACCGTGAAGAAACTTTAAGTATCTGAGGCAACGGATACGCTAATTAGCCTGATCTGGTTATTACAAAATGCACCCAGAAAGTGACATGTGCTGGGACCGTATGTACCATTATTATTGGGCAATTAAAAATAAAACTTCAAATTGTCTACTTTTATGGGTGAGCTTTGGCTTCCATACCTTACCTTAGAATTCCACCTCAAGCTTCCAGTCATCTGTGAGGAACTGTCTGTGTTCTAAGTGGGTTTCCTGGCATGGCTCATGGATCTTCTCGGAGCTTCTCCCTGGACATTGCTGCACACCCTGGCTGGTCAGCAAGGACTCCCAGTCTTCCTGCTAACAGGAACTCGGGTGGCTCCACGGCTGGACCTCACCGCTCACCTCTGGTCTCTGCCACACTGCTGGAGCTCCTCCTCATGGTCACCCCAGCATGCGGCAAGGCTCTAGGCCCCTCCCATGAAACATGTCTTCTGTACAGCTGGGAATATTTTCTTTCATAGATTTTGTTCAATTTTCTGGTTAAAATCGAGTTGGGCACCTCAGAGCTCGCAGCCTGTATCTAACGAGCCTGTGTGCTAAATAAAGCAGAAGTATCAACATTTGTTCATAAGGTTTAAACAGGATGGAGAATTTTTTGATGTAGTATTCACAAAGATCCAGAGTGCAATCCCAAATTCCCTGGCATAGAAGGAGACAGCCGAGTCACAGCGCCTGGCAGGTGCTGCAGCACTGGGCTTAGCTGGCCATACCCCTACGGCAGCCATGATGCATGTGTGCGCAGTCTGTCGTGGGCCTTGGGGACAAGATCTGAATGAATAAATGAAAACATTAGAAATGTTAAAACAAACAAAAAAAATACAATAAGAAATTTATAGGTCAACCATGAGTTTAAAAAATAACTGTGAACCTGGACAGATGATGATAAAGTGCTGACATATATGCCATCAGAGTCCCAGGGAAGAGAATCTGGTGTTGAAAAAGTTCTCTGAGGTATTAGAGCACAAAATTCCCCGACTTTTACGAAGGGCACAATACACAGACTGAAGACCTTGAGGGACGGATGAGCAGTCGCAGGCCAAAGAAACCCCCACCAAACGTCACCGTGGGGAGACGCTGAACACGGGGAAAGAAGGATGGCTTCCCCATGGGGGGACAGCAGAAGCCGCTGTGTCAGAAGGGAACTCAGAGGATGTCTGGCGTGCTGGAGAGAAAGAATCAGCCACCCCCGACTGCCCGTCTGGCCAGAGCTCTCAGAACAGAGGCCAGCTGAGGGGTCACACCCAAGAACCTGCTCCAGCAGGCCCCAAAAGCCTTGCAGGGAAGATTCCCCCAGAGGGGAGGGCGCTTGGAGGGGCACTGGAGCTGAGGACGAGGGAGGAGGACGGGGTGGTCACTTCGGGGCGCGTGGAGGCACTCTTCTCCCCTAAAGTCTTCCAAACACATCTGCCCTTTGAAAGCGAAGCTCATGATGTTTTCTGCTGGGGATCATGGCACCTGCAGATGTCTTAGAGAAACAACCAGAACACAAAGAGAGAAGGCGGAGCCACGTGGTCAAGGAGAAGTACTGAGGCCAAGTGGAGTGCGAGAAACCAATACGTGTGCAGTCTCTGGGAGGTCTCGATTACACACACACACACACACACACACACACATGCATGCACGGACATACAATGTACATGAACCTGTGAATGTTTGTGCATACAACATAGATATAGATACGTAGGATAATAATTGTAGTAGACAAAAAAGAAATTTTTGTAGATGAACTAAAATGACTTCTAAAAATGTTCAAATAACCCAGCAATGCAGGAAAGGGGAAACTGAGGAATGAAAATAAAACAGACTTTACTGAGAGAAAACAGTAAAATCAGGCCAAATCCAAAAATATCAATAACTACCATAATTGTAAATATTCCAAATATAGCAATAGAAAAGATAAAGTTTAGTGCATTGAATTTTTTAAAAATGACTCCTCTCTATCCCATCTGTACCACTCACTGCAAGTACGATGACGTAGACCATTTAAAGGGAAAGGGTGGAAAAAGACATAGTGTGGAAACACCAATCAGAGAAAGCCCGTGCACCTACATCAGTGTCTGAAGAAGATTTCAGAGAAAAGAAAGAGACAACAGCAGACAAGGGACACTGCATATCGTAGAGGAGTCAATTCGCTGATAACGTAGAGCGATGTTAAATATGGATGCCCTGCAGCAAGGGATGCCGAGGGCACTCAGAGCAGAGCAGACGCCATGCAGGTGTGGTTGGCCCTGTCAACACCCCCCTCTGGGATACACGCTGTACCCAGAGAACCATCGAGAACACGGAGAACTGAATGGCAGCCCACCAATGGGACATGGAGGGTCTTCAGGCAGCTCTCCCCCCAGCAGCAGATGCACCTGCTGCTCTCAACAGAATGGTGCATCTTCCTGGGCGGAAGACAGGACTCGGTGAGTGGAAGAGAATAGGACGCTTTACAACAGCAGAATCCACCCCAAAGGCAATTGCAGAAAGCTGATGAGCAGACCTCCAGACTTGTGCAGACGAACCAATCATTCTACACAAGCTGTACGGAAGAGGAACTTCAAAGGACAAAAGATGCATTTTGAATAAAACAAAAATTAAAAATAAGCGACATCAAATTTGCAAGGTGGGCTTGAAGCAGTTTTGGAGGGAAGCCGCACAGTGTATATGAGAAGCTAAAACACTCCCGATAAAGACGCAAGCTTCCTCTCTAAGATGCTAGAGGAAGAAGAGCACAGCCAACACTCACCTACAAATGAAAAACAATAGGGACAAACAGCAGAAATGAAAGAAAATGGAAACAGCAAGAGCAGAGAGGGGATGACAGACACCCAGAGAGGATTTTTTGAAATGATGAAAACGACTGGTGAGCTTCCAGCTAGAGTGATCAAGAAAAACCACGTGGTTGTCAATTAAGAAGGAAAGACCAGGTCCACCTCACAGAAGTGCAGGCAGAAGAGCATCAAGTCCTCACCAAGATCACTCTGAGTGCTCAAAGATGAAAAGCTTTGCTGTGAGCCGAGCCTAGAGAAAGGCCGACAGTGCAGATGGAGAGAGAACCTTGACTCCACGCGCCTGACCGCGGGCTCATGCCCATGTCACACGGGAACACCCAACCAAAAAAATTCCAATAAAAAATGGGAATGGTTTGTAAAGACATTTCAGCAGAGAGAACATGGGGTGTAAGTGAGCACAAGAAGAGGTGCTCATTGTCGTTAGTCAGCAAGGACATACAGAAGGAAGCGTGGTGCACCATCGCACACGTCTGTGTCATGGCTCAGGGCAGGGTAGCTGAGGACGTGCAGTACCTGGAGTGCACTGGAGGCTTCCTCCAGGACTCCGCTTCCCCTGGAGGACGGGTCGCAGGGTCTTATCAAGACAACCATGTCACCCAGGAGCCACAGAGTTGGGGGGTGATGCTGGAGAAATGAAAACTTGGGTTCACACAGCAGCTTCATCTGTCACCACCTAACAGAGGGCAGACCCCAGGCCCTTGGCCAGGCTAGTGCATTTGCCAGCCGAGGTGCGCCTGTTCCTCAGAACACCACCCAGCGATGAAAGGGGGCTGCCACTCTGCACCATGTGACAGTCTCTCAAAACCAAGGTGCCGAGGGGAGAAGCCAGCATGGAGAGTCTCACAGGCCACAATTCCATTTATACCTGCATGATGCCCCCCAGTGGACACCACTCTAGTGGAAGGTGCACAAGGTCAGGGCGAAGAGGAGGAGCAGCTCCAGGGGACAGAGGGCACGAGGTGGCACCTTCTGTGTGGTGAAGGGGGACTTCACAGTCTTGCCTGGTGTGCAAGCAAGGCCCAGCTTGGCTGAGGCGTCTCAACATGAAAGTCAAGGGGAAGCTCCAATGGCTAGGAACGACTGGGTAGGTCTTATCATGCCCCTCCCCACAACACCAAAGTAAACACTGCAGCTGCACGACCCTCACAGTCGTCACGATATTACAGGAAATTGATCAATTATAGAACCATGGGTTGCATCTCATCTTGCATCAGATTTCCCTGTGGTACAAATGAAGGGAATAGACAGCGAGAGACGAGCCACTTTGCAGGATCACAGGAGGTTTTCTCTCGCCTTTTTCCAGGATTGCTACAATGATGGGATATCACGTTAACCTGTGCAGAGTCCTTGGATAAATATAGACTGTTAGACTTCACTGTTACTCACACAGCACACAGTGAAACTCAGGCAGGAACACTCGGAGACATAAAGGGCGTCCTGTACATTAAGGATCTCCTGACTTCTGCAGCTTCTCCACGTCACAGCCACAGAGCTGTGGCTCACCATGAAGTGGCTGCTAGCAGTGACCCAGGGGAGAAACGCAGGCAAGCTCTGCTCGAGCCAGGGGACCTGGGTTAGTAATTCTACAACAGGTGTTCTTGGCAGAAATGATGACATCTGGGCCAGCTGAAGTCACATTTCTAAATCTAAAGATTTATCCAGGAATAGAACATAATTTGATAGATTTCACCTCCTAAACCTCCTTCCATTCCCTCCTCCCACCCCTCACTCCACCACAGTGATCTCCTTTCTACTCCTTTTTACTTCCACTACCTCCTTTTAAATTTTTTTTTCCTTTTCTCCTCTGGCTTCCACACATGAGAGAAAACGGAGACCCTCAACTTTCTGAGTCTGGCTTATTTTGCTTAATGTGATGTTCTTAAGCTCCATCCATTTCCCTGCAAATGACAGTTTCTTTCTTTGTTGTGGCTGAATAAAACTCCAATGTGTATATTCTCCTTATCCATTTATCTGTTTACTGACACTGTTATACCACCCCGTGGTGTTTTTCTGAAAGAATTAAAGTCACATACTTTAGAGATGCAAGCATCCTCACGTTTACCCACTGGGTATTTACTTCTCCTGTAGAAGACAAAGGGGCAGGGTAGTGTCAAGTTGCAATAATTTATTCATCAGTTCAACACCCACAGTGCCTCAAAAATCCCTGTATTACAGAATTCCCCATTAGTCTTTGGGAGATGGTGCAGTTAGCCTTAGTCACAGTGCACCTTGCATGGTGACACCTCAGGGGCAGACCTGAGATGGAAACATTTTCTAAGCACAAAACCACCAGTGGC
This sequence comes from Marmota marmota marmota, assembly GCF_001458135.2. Taxonomy (NCBI): domain Eukaryota; kingdom Metazoa; phylum Chordata; class Mammalia; order Rodentia; family Sciuridae; genus Marmota; species Marmota marmota. Next base: position 2,443,578 of record NW_026000068.1, on the reverse strand, counting down.
CACAGGGCTGCATTGCTCCTTAGAAGAGCAGTCCTGGGTGGTGGCAGTGAAGTTGTGCTTGGAGGTGTGTGTGTGTGTGTGTGTGTGTGTGTGTGTGTGTGCGTGTGTGTGCGTGCCTGTCGTGAGCACAGAAATGCCACACGTTTGTAACTGCACACCACTCCTGCTGTCTGGAAATCACAGATCCAGAGCTGGAGACCAAGACACAAAAATAAAAATTAATTCAGATCACCAGAATCAAAGAAAGCACAGAAAAGCATCTGTGTGGGCCAGAGGCTAAGTCCATAAAAACAAGACCAAACAAACCAAGCCACAGACGCACAGCCCCCAGAGCATGCATTTGAGCATCTGGGGGAGCTCCGCGTGGTGGCGGAGGACAGCTACTGAGGTACAGGCGTTTGTGACCTTTCCAGCCCCATCTTCCCCTCGGTCTTGCTGGTGTTCGGTTTAACAAGAGCAGTGTTGTGACCCATAATTGTGGCAGATCCTCAGCAGGCTTCGAGGGCTTTTAGCACTGCAGAGCCCAGCAGCCTCCATCTGCTGCAGCCTCCTGTGCCTCCCAGGGGGCAACCTGGCTAATTTTTCAGTCAATTAGCAGAGGGCTGCTTTTGTTCTGCCGCCCGCCCCCTGGGCTCTGCTTACCCCGGGAGCCCTGTGTTCAGATGGGGCAGGTTGAAGAAGCATATTGTGTCAGTTTTTTCCGTGACCCTGTGACATTGTCGGGCAAACGTTATCTCTGCCATCTCGGGGATTTGTGGAAAAGCGCAGGGCAGCTACACTGTCACTGTTGTGTCTGAGCGTGAGGGCGTGCATTGGTGTGGCCAGGGAGGCCATGAATGAACTGTTTTGAATAAACCAGACATTTTGTGACCTGCCATGTCCACTGTCAAGTTTATTTATTTTTTATACAGTCAAATTAACTCGGATCCTAAATCATACCTGATGTAGAATAGCCCTGGGAAGGAAAGGGTTGATCCGTTCAAACCTGCTGGAAGTGGTTGAGTCCTGTAGGGACTTTGATCTTGCCTTGGGACGATCTGCACAAGAGGGTATCTCTCTATAAAGTCCTCTGGGAATCCAAGAGACTCTGTCACCTCTTGACTCAGCTTCCCCAGAGCAAGAACAGAGAACTGAACATGGCAGGGGCCAGGCGGCGTGGAGAGGGCTCTCTCTCCCGGCTCCTTCCTCCCCTCCCGTGTGCACCCTGCTTCTGCTGGGTGGCTCTGAGCACCCTCCTGCTATGGGAGGCCATGCCGCACCACTGGTTGCTGTCCTTTCTGTTGGACGGATTGGAAACCATTGTGAGGTTCCCCCGGTGACGTTTTCCCAATCACCTGCCAGGTAAGGAGTTCAGGGTCTTAGCCGGCCATTCTCCAGCACCAGGCACCAGGGATCCTTCTGGGCTTACCACACTCGGGCAGGGGCTGCTGGTTCTGGCAGAGCCTGTGATCCTAAAGCATACCTCATTTTCCACCAAAGTAAAAACTGTCTTTCCTTCTGTTAGGATTTAAAATGATCGGAGTCCAAGTGTGGCTTCTCCTTTGTGGGAGGAAACATTTCCAGTGGCAGCCCAGCCCCTTGTGTCTCCTCTGTCGCAGGAAGTGCAAGGCCTCTCTGGGAGCTTGTGGTGGTGTCTGCCTGAGCACCCTCATGAGACACTCAGTGACCGGAGACTGAGGTGGGCCGGAACTCCTGCTCCTTCTGGGCCAGACCCCCTCCGGCCTCTCGTGCTGGACTTCGGCCCTGGTATGAGCGTGGTGGGCTCCTGGTGCTGAGGTGCTCCTCGGCACCCTGTTCACCCTCTGCAATCCCCCTGGAGGGCATCCTGCAAGCTGGGCCCCCTCCCCTTCCTCTGCCCAGCCTCTCAATCACATCTTCCTGTGGTTAATAAACATACTTTTTCTCCACGTTGAGCAATAACATCTTCACTGGGTCTGAGCTGGGGTTAACAGATTTCTGGAAATTTCATGGCGTGACAGCCTGTCCTGCGTAATCCCCTCAGCGCCCTGCGTTCCGGGGCAGAAGTGATCCTAGGTGTCACTCTAGAAGCACACTTGTGTCACTGTCGCTGCGCATGGGGCTGTGTTTACCCCTAGGCCCAGCTCCCTCTTTCACGGCTTTTAAAACGATAGCGTTTGGCAAAGCCAGCTCCAGCAGAAGGACCCTCCTTCCTCAGAGGTGACAAAGGGGGCCACCAGGGGCCTGACCAGAGCAACCTATCATGGCACTCTTTACAGGTAATGAGGGCTCCCTCATCTTCACAAGCCCCATGCCACTGGAGGCAGAGGGCTGTCTACTTAATTATGCAGTCCACAGAGGGCTTCAGCTGCGCCGGCCGGCCCAGGGTTCTCCCGCCCCCTGAACAAACATCGATCGCTGGACAGCCCATGGGGCCCTGAAGCCCAACAAAGATAATGCAAAGGGAGCACTCAGGTTGGCCACTCTGAGAGGACGGTGAAGGAGAGGGAGGTGGAGTGGCAAGACAGAGAAGTGTGGGATAGAGGGGCACAGGGCCTCGGGAGACGGCCAAGGCAGCAGTTGGGGCAGCATCTGGGTAACAGGGATCCCCGAGTTCCTTCTGTATGAGAGCCATTTACACTAACTGGGGTGGAGGGTGGGGAGGGAGCAGAAGCCCACAGGAATACTAGGGTTCAGTCACCCAGAAAAAAGCAAAGGAAGAAAGCAGAGGAGTTGGCACCCAGGCCACACCCACCATCCCCAGCCCTGCCGAGTGGAGGAGGATGGCCTCGCACACCTGCCCTGGCTCAGTGCAGTGTGACCTGTGCCGAAGCCCTGTCCTTGATGCCCAGCTGCAACAATTCAGGACAAAGGGCCATGGGAGCTGCCCACAGGCTGGCCACAAGTCCTGGCCCTCCCTGGCCTCCTGGTTCTTCCATTCTGCCTGCCTGTTGGCACCCCACCATTGTGGGGAGCAGGCTCTGTGCTCCTGTCTGAGAAGACGGGGTTCTGCTGAAACCTGCTGTTGGGGTCCTCCAGCTCCGAGTGCGCCTGAGCAGCTCCCCCTGAACAGGCTGATCTTGGATTTGAAGATCACATGCCCCTTGTCCTAACACGCTGGGGAGGGCTGCAGTCCTCCAGACTCGTGCCCCGGGTCCTCCTGGCCGAAGGTGGGCACCACGTGCAGCCCTCGCCTCCTTACTGTGCGGCCCAGCCTGCTGTGTCCTTGCCTCCTGAGCTCGTGGAGGACTCTGTGGGTCCTCAGAGAGTGTCCACCGGTGCACTGTGCCATCCCCTCTGTCCTGAGCCCTGAGTCCTGTTCCTCTGAAGTCAGCCCGGCCCTTGTTGGCTGCCACTGCCACTCTGTGCTCTTGATCAGGGTCCTGCCATTGAGTGCCACCCAGGGAGAGGGGCCCAGCAAGACTTAAGAAGCCAGCGCTGACATTTGTGGGCGGCTCTGGATTTCATAAACCCAACAGAGACACAAGGAACAAGAGCAGCCGAGGTGGCACCAGAACAGGGCCACTGCCTGGCACACTCCCTGGGGCCGGAGCACCTGGAGGGAGGGCCAGCCATCCTCACCCATCCTCCCCTCCTCAGGAGCAGACGAAGAACCTATTCTCCAAAAATTGAGGTAAAACAAATCATTTACCGAGAGCAATTCAGTGTATTTAACATGCAAGATACATAAGCTCCACCTCCATCAAGTTCCAAGACCCTTCCCATCATCCAGAAACACATCCTCTTCCAATGAAGCAGTTTCTCCCCCCTCCTCCCCACCCCAGGCCCCTGGTGCCCACTGACTGCTTCCATCCCTGTGGATTAGCAAACCCAGCATCATGCAGTCTGTGGCCCTTGGTGTCTGGCCATCCTTGCTCAGTGTCATATTTTTGACACTTATCCTGGTTAAGCATGTGTCAGGACTTTGTTCATTTTATGTGTGGATTCTCTTGTGATGTGACATGTTTTGTTTACATACTCCTTGGGTGATGGGCAGTCTGGTTGCTTATTTCCCTTGACTGCTCTGAATGATGCTCTGAGCACTCTTGTGGGGATGTTGGTTCCAGTGTCTGCTTTGGATTCTTGGGGTATGCCTCTAAAGAACCCTGAGGAACCTGAAATCCAGCACTGATGACCTCTCCCTTGCAGCTCTGGGAAAGGAGAATGTGCTCCAGTCTTGTTCCTGAAGCTCAGGTAAAGGACGATTGGCCCTGATGCAGCCATGCAGGGTGGCTTGGCCCTGCCGCAGTCTGGCTGGGCACAAATCAGGAGCCACTCAAGCAGGAACAAACTTTATTTCCGAACTCCCGGGAACGCCACCCAGGCGGCTTTTCCGAGACACACCACACACCAACGGGAACTCCCTCCACCAGCACTTCACCCACCAACGCGAACTCCCCAGCAATCCCCGCGAGAGCTCAACCGGAACTCAACGGGAACTCCGCGAGAACTCAAAAGTACTGGCCAAATGCCAGGCGCCATCCTGACTCGGCTGTGGCTCTCAGCATGGCCCTGTTTTGTATCAGCTTCAGCCATGGTTTCCTGGTTCCCTCGGGGCCAGGACCAGGTAGGGGCCTGTGCACGGCATGGTCACCTAAAATGTTGGGCAGGGCTCGTGGGCAGGCTCCGTGACTTGAACATCACCAGGGGCTGGGTGCTACGCTTTTCAGGCTGTGGAACTGGAGCCCATAGGAAAGGCAGAGAAGCCCACCTGTTTTACAGCTAAGAACCATCAGTGCAGAGTGAGTGCATCAGGACAAAACGCCTGGCCCCCGGGATGGCTGTCTAGTCGGCTAGGCTGACATAACATTATTTGCACTGTGGTTTTTAAGTCATTTAAAAATTTCCCACAATCTAAAGGATTTTGTGGAGTGGTTTATTTAGTTGATTTTCCCCCTGATGGATAGAATTATAGCATTATTTATCATAAAAATCACAACTCTAGCCAATTTAATTTTTCATGCTGTGATTAGATTTTAACAGGTGTCTGTAAAATTCAAACTTTCATGCCTTTGAATGCTGAAGATTGAACTATTGTGCTTAGCGGCTCTATCAAATGGGACATTGCTTTCCCAGCCATTGAGGAGGGCCTGCTGTGTTTAGGCTGTGTCCCGTGGAGATCAACGCCAGCACTCTCCTGCAGAAAGAGAGAGAGGTAGGCTACGCAGAGTGTGGAGACAGCCTCGAAGATGATTTCCAACCAACAGGCTGGAGTTTGTGCTGCCACGTGAGTGCCATCCCACCCTGATGGCTCCGGGGTGGTCCCTGCCTTGCTCCAGTGTCAATGCTCAATCCTTCAAGGTACTCCCAGCAGCCTCTTGGGATTGTCGTCGATTCCACATCATTTGGATAGATTTGGCATTGGCCAGTGTCTGTCCTTGAAGAATATTTGCAGATATCTCCAATTTAAGGAGGATGAAAGAAGAGCTGGAGTGATCAGATAGAACGTGTGAGTGTGAGTGTGTGTGTGTGTGTGTGTGTCTGGGCGTGAGTGCTCTGTGTGGGAATCTGTATGTGCGCCTGTGTGTGTCTTTGGGAGGAAAAGGCCAAGGGGTGAAATCATGGCTCTACTTTTCTGCAGTTTCCTCCTCTGCACAGGGACCCAGCATTGCCATCTGAGCATGGTCATCAAGAAGAGATGGATCCATGGAGGCCCCAGAAGCCCCACGTCCTCAGCTCTGGCACCGAGAAGCCTTGCGCACAGTAGGGATCAGTAAGAACTTGTGGAGTGAATGAGCAATTGAGCATGGAGGAAACTGTGAGCTGGAGCACGAGGAAGGGACAGAGGGCTGCCGCGCATTCTCACCACTGAATCTGTGCTTCAAAGCCCAGTCTCAGTAGGAGAGGGTGCAGCTCTGTGCAGACAGGGTCATCATCCTCAGGCCTTGCCAGGAGCCGAGCACGCTGGGTGACAAGCAGCACAACCCCAGGAAGCACGACAACCAGCGCGTTAGTGAATGCTAGATTTCAGATTCAGCTGTACAGGATAAGACATTCAAGCTTAAAAAACAGAGCTAGCTTATTTTTATTTAATTCAGTATTTTTTTTTAAGAATCCAGTCCAAAGCAGGGCACATACTTATAATCCCAGGAGTTAGGGAGGCTGAGGAGGGTGATGGTGAGATGGAGGCCAGCCTGAGCAACTTGGTGAGAAGGTTGTATGGAGCTCAGTGGCACAGTGCCTGGGGTTAGCCCCCAGTGTCACAAAATACCAGCAACAGTAACAGACACCCCCACCATGGAGAATACAGGACAAAACCCCCCAGTCCCCTCCCTCAGGAGGCTCAGATTACAGGGGAAGCCGCACACCATCCCCTCGTCCCAGGACCTTCCCATGGATTTCGTGAGGAAGGAGCCTGGGGCGTCTGCTCCCTGTGAGAGCCTCCTCGTGTGTGCAAGCCCATGAGGACATCAGGCTCACAGGAGGTGAAAACGTGTGTCACAGACATGGCCACCTAGAAATAAAGAAGCACGGAGACAATAAGAATTCCTAAGAAGAGGCTGCCCGTCCACCTCCTCCAACAGGATCGTTGTGGTGCTTTGGGGAAAAACTGTGCTTTAGCCCTAAGTTTTGTAACTTGCTATTACCAAGTGAAGACAGAGAGTCTCCACGTGAAATTAGAAAGAGATGAGGAGCTGTCCTCCTCCTGTGCCTCCTTTCTTGGTCTCACGCGGAGGCTTTCAGTGTCTGGTGCAGGTATTCACCTCAGAGCTGAGCAGGGCCTGGCCCCACCTTGCAGCCGGCCCGTCTCCACACGACCACACTCAGCCACAGCAGAGCAGAGGGGTCACAACACCAGGGAGAGCACCACAAGCCGCTGTACGAGGAACAGGGTACACACCGGTGAGCACACGTGTGTGTGCATGGAGTGCGTGTGTGCCTGTGTGTGCACAGGTGGGGTGCCACACGGGTTGAGTAGGGCATTACGGTATACCTCGCAGCCGAATCACCCAGGCCCGGAGCTCAATGCACTCCTCTGCAGGCCTGTTCCACCCACCGCCTGACCCACCCGCCTCAGCTTGGCCCCTCCTCTACTGATCTTCCTTTCATTTATTTATTTTTGATTGGGCACTGCACAATGTAAAGCCATTGTTGACCACTGAGAGTGTGGACCATGCGTGACACAGGGGACACTCGGCTCAATCTGAACAGCTGCAAAGGTCATGGCTGTGGACTGTATGGGTGAAGCTCCATGCCCAAGTGACTCTGCCTGGACCAAGGTTAGCAAGGATAGAGCAGGACCTAATCAGATGGCTCTCCTGTCCTTCTAAGAAGAGCAGAGGTGTGCAAGTGTTCTCTGGGCTACGTGAGGAAAAGGTGCAAGTTCAAGCCAAGAAGAGAGGCTTCGCAGCAACCTAACCCTGCTGGACCCTTGAACCGGACTTCCAGTCCCAGAGCCATGAGAAACCAACCACCCACGTGTGGCCTCTTCTTATGACAGCCCTCATAGACTCAGACTGCCCACCGGGTAGAGGACGTGGCTACTCCAGAGGCTGCTATAGACGCCCAGGGGTGTACTCAGAGAGGACTCCCCTGCAGATGAGCCGTCCTGTACTTCCTGAGCTGCAAGTTGCTTTTGCATGTGTGTCACTCTGAGAGTGACTCTCTAACACATCCCAGGAAGAGCTCCTGTTCCTGGCCCCTTGAGAGGATCCAGTATTGTGGCATCAGCCTGCAGCTGCCATTACACAATACGCTACCAAGACCACCTTGCTCTCTCTGCACCATGAAGAGGGTGACATTTTGAGAAGCTGTGGCCTCTTTGAGGACCTGTCATGTGAAGGTGAGGTGCAGGCCATGGGAAGCAGGCACTGGTTGAAGGTGACAGTGTTCCCAGTGTTCCTCTACGGGCCCCGGGAAGCCCTGGCGCCATTGATCAACACTGAGAGAATACTTCTAGTCACAGAGAGAGCATCCTGCCATTGCGCAGGTGCCTGGGGGTTTGACTCAGGATGAGTGACTGTTAGGTACAGTTGGCCAGCCCTTCAGAGGTAAGGTTTTGCCCCGTATTCTTATTTTAATAGACAAACTCCCTAATGTATTGCCTCCTGTCCTGTCTATTTGGGGAGGAGGAAGCCTGGGCCTCCCTTTTGCTGGGCTCCCACACCCCCATGGTAAAGCTAAGGCATAGCTCTATAGCTGATACCTACCTACTGGTTCATGGTTGCAGCTGTCTGCAGTCAGAAGGTTGTGGACAGTTCTTTTATTAATTTATTCAAATTGGAATCAAACTGGTTCTTGTTGTTGCCTAATGATCTATTTATTCCCAAGAGTAGGTGTGCATCAGCTTTGTGGCAGTATTTGAATACAAGTACGAGCTTCCACGGAACCACAGGGTCAGGATTGACGTGTTCTGTGGGACAGGGAAAGAGGCGCATCTGACCAAAGGGCAATCGGCACAAGACACAGGGCTCAACCGTGAGAAACGCCTGAGTGAATGAGGTGGGTGGCCCTGCTAATAACAGGGAGGGCGAAGGGGGCCGGCTGGGCCTGGAGTGGCCGTGGGGGTGGCAGGGGGAGACCCGCTCTGCTCAGGGTGGTGTGAGGGTAAAATCACTGCTGATCTGGCAAAAGCACGTTGAATAATAAAATTGAAGAATGAGAAGAGCCAGATCAAGGAGAAAAGACGGGCAGAGAATGTTGAGGATGTTCGGTGTAAGCTGAAGCACCCAGGAAGAGAGAGGAGGAGGGAGAAGGAGAAACAGAGGGAATTCTCCTTTTTTAGCCAAGCACCAAGGCATTCTGAATTCAGGGACAAAGGGTAGAGAAAAGGAGAAGATGGCACCAGGTTCCAACTGTCCATGGCCACTTCAGTGTGGTCTGTGGGGCGCTGGGAGCAGGCGTCCTGGACCTTCAGTGCACTGGAACAGTCTTCTGTTTCGTATGACGCATGGGGTGCCCTGGGGGGATGAGGGGTCCCCAGCCCACGGTGAGCCTCAGCACAGAGGAGGAGGACTGGGCTGCGGTGCCAGACAGCTGTTGGGTAGTGGGGGAACACACCCCCTGGTTTGAGTGGCAGGACAGAGTTTTCTCCTTGTGCATGTGTGGCCCCAGGAGCACCCCAGCACTCTCACACCATTGCACGCTCAGTAAGTAGGAAACACCCTTCACCCTATTCTCCTTGAAGATCATTGAACATGTGTGTTGACAATCTGGCTTTGAGGAAGACCCTATGGATGAAGGGGTTCAATAACTGGAAAGGCAGGGACAGTCAGTTAAGGTGGCGTCCCACCACTAAGTGTGGAATCCGTGGGCACACTCACACATCTTGTTAGAACATGAAGGCGTGTCTTTTCAATAGCGGGAAGTCGGATTCAGCTCATCCAGGAACAATACTTGAAGACTGACCATGCCACTTGGGCCTTTGGCTCGTGAACCTGTATGACTTTCATTTAATACTATTGTGTTGCTAGATGATTTTGAGGCTTCCAATGAATGGGTTTATGTAATAACAATAAATTTCTGTGGGAAACAGGCTTTAACAATAGTCACTAACAATGTGTGCCAAATGGATGTCCATCTGCCATGGACATGGTCTCTCAGGCCCATACTGGAGGCCTTCCAGGAGTGGGGGCAGTGGTGTTGGCCCTGGGGTCTGCCTTGTTTCTGCATCTGGGGACCCAGATCCTTGATTTAGATAATGTTCATGTGCACCCACCCAAGTCTTGTGGTGTTTAAATACTCAGTAGTCACCTGAGGCAAGACCCCTTGTTTTTAGGAAGGAGATGGAGCCACACCACTGTGCCCTTGAGAGCCCAGGGACACCTGCTGAACTATGTCACTGCACTGTGCTCCAGTGCCCCAGACAGGGATGCCCCGTCCGTCTCCTCCTCTCCTAGGGGTGGATCTGGAGGTTCTGGTGTGTTTGTTCAGGTGTCCAGTGGAGTAAAAGCACTGGTGATTTTAAAAGTTAAAAAAAAAAAAAAAAGAAGAAAAAGAAAAAGGTTGATTTTTTTGACTTTGGAGAAAACTTTTCTATTAAAAAGTCTGTTTTGGTCAGCTATTTCACTGCTGTGACCAAAAGATCTCTCAGCACAAGTAGAGCAGGGACAGTTTCTTTGGGGACTTACAGTTTCAGAGGTCTCCGTCCATGGAGGGCCAACTCCATCCTGCAGGCCGGAGACAAGGCAGGGTGTTATTGCAGAAGAGTGTGACCAAGGAAGCAGCCCAGAACACGGCTCCAGGAAGCAGGGAGAGTTCTACTCACCAAAGGCAAAATATCACCCCAAAGGCACACCCCCAGAGACCCTGCTCCTCCAGCCACACCCCACCTTCCTACAGTCACCATCTGGTTAATCCCTGTCACGGGATTGATTCAATGACCAGACGAAGGCTCTCATAACCCAATCATGTCACCACTAAACTTTCTTGAATTGTCTCACATGAGCTTTTGGGGGACACCTCACATCCAGACCATAGCAAAGCGTATCCCCAAAAAATGCCAAAGATTTTCATGATAGAGCAGATACCACTTTCCCAGGGCAACCTGGACTCACTTCTGGGAAGCCATGGTGTGTGCCACCATGCAGCAGGAGGCTGTTGACAGGGACAGTGTGGAGATAAAGCTCCAGGCAGGAAGCACAACCGGGCCTGGGTGGACTTTTCAGAAAGACAAGACGTGCCAACAGCAAAGAGACACTGGGAGGTGGGAATCAGGATTCACACCAGCAATGATGCCCGAGGGCACCTGCGCTTCCTATGGGAAGGACTCTGGCTGGACCTGGGGCTGTCCTGGCCTCTGCCCGCTGTGCTGGCCCTCCCAGTGCCTCAGATCCTGCACAGGCTGCCCTACAGCAGAAGCCACACAGCTGAAGGCAGACTGCACCTGCGAGAGCGTGTGAAGGGCAGGTGGAAGGGTGACCAAGAGAGGCCATCTGTTCCACCGCTGCCGGGTCCCTCTGATCAGAGAACAGGGCAGAAGGTGAACTTTTGCATTTCCTCTCTCTCTGCAAGAACTTCACCGTTGAAAGCACACGCCCATCCTTTTCTACCTCCTGTTTTAAACTAAAATTCAGTCTGTTGGGAGGATGGCAGGTGGGAAGAGAGGAGGAACCAGGTGCAGGGTTCTGCCTGTGCCTGTCACGCGTGTCTGGCCGGTCTCTGTCGTTTGGGTGCATGTGCGTGTGTGCTGGGGGGTGAGGAAGGTTGGGAAGCCCCAAGCACTACACAGCTGTGACCTCACTCCTGTGCCCTGAGAGGGGGCAGAGCCAGATGGCCCTGGGGCTTGGCTAAAGGGAAGGCGGGTCACTGGAACCTGAGCTCTGGACAAGAGCTTCTGGGAAGGAGGTGGAGCAGACAGAGCCAGCTGCTCCGGGGACCACGTGGTCCAGCAAAAAGAGGTGGCCACTGGAGAGGACCTTGTTCTGGGACGGCCACCTGTCTATCCTCTCAAGTCCTAGTCAGAGCAGGGCCTAATCCTTCCCCAGGAACCAGGGATGGGCAGAGTCCCAGGAGTCAGAGGGCAGAACCTCATTCCATTCAAATGACACGACCTTAGAGACATACCTCACCAAAAAGTGTGATCATGCTTTATATACAACCAGAGGTACGAAAAACTGTGCTGTATGTGTGCAATGAGAATTGTATTGCATTCCACTGTCATTTATTTTTTAAAAATAAAATAAAATAAATTTAAAAAGGAGGCAAGCATGTGTTAACTTACGCATGCTCACTAATGCACACATGCCCACACAGACACGCACGGGTACAGACACACTCACAGATGGACACACAGAGCAGCCTTGCACGCAAATGAAGTGTGCACCTCAACTGCAGGCTCACTGGGGTGGATTCAGCGTTACACCAAGAACTAGGAAGTCTCTAAGCCTCAGAAGAACTTCCACCATAAAAACCTGCCCCTTGCTGGGGTGCCTGGTGTGGCCTGCACCCCTGGCCTTCACACAGGTGCAGGTGGGCCCTCCTCTGGGCTTGTGGGTCGCTTTACCTTTACCACATAGATATGTCAAGATCCGTTTGTTGACTCTACATCGGTGAATTCATGGGCTGGGCTGTTCCAAAGGCTGCTGGACTGCTGTGGACACAGTCGTATCAGACGGTGATGTGCTTGGCTGGGCTGTTCCATGTGCCGCTGGATGACTGTGGACACAGTCATATCAGACGGTGGTGCACTGGGGTGGGGTTTCTCACGGTAGGCACCTAGGACTGTGCTCTGGGTACAAGATGGCTGTCCATGCAGATGCAGCCAGACTGAAGTTGGGCCAATTCATGCTCCAAACAAGATGGACACAAGCGTGCCCCCACTGGCCCCACTCTTGCCAGCACAGGATGTTTGGTCTTGACCTCCATTGCTCTGTCACTCTGGTGAGTGTTCTAGTGGCAGCATGGCTTGTGGTCAGTTTGCATGTCACTAACACGTCTGTTAGTGGCCTGCATCCTTCACAGTTCACGACCATTTGGATATTGTCTCTTATGAGATGACGTCAGATATTTTGTCCTTAAAACCAAATTGGTAGGGTCTTATTTGGTGGTAGTTGTTGATTTTCAGGTTCTCTGTCTTTCTGCACACACACACACACACACACACATACACACACAGAGAGAGACAAGGATCTCGTTCTGTGTTCAAATAAATGCCTTTTCCTATTCTGGGCTTGCCTTTTAGTCTCTGTAGTGAAATATTTCCAAGAACAGTGTTTTTCATTTTGATAAAATACAAATCAGTGGTGTTTTTATATTTTTATGTCTTTGCCTAAAATAACTTGGCTCCCCCAAAGATGTGAAGATAGTGTGCCATGTTTCTACATGAAGCTTTGTTATTCTACTCTTCTTAATTCTATGGCTTAGAAAAATAAGGTGTTTTGTATATGAACCTTGTATCCAGTAACCATGTAAAATTCACTTGTTCATTTCAGCAATGTGTTGTGGATCCCTTTGTATTTTCCGTATTCACAATTGAACCTTTCACAAAAATGATTTGCCTATTGCTGTGCAAACTTTCTGTTTTTATCTTGTTTTTTTTTTTTTCAGCATTGAGCTGTGATTTCCATAATAATGTTGATGAGCAGGATGATGGATGACCATCTTGTGTTTATCCCATCTTGGAGGAGAAATGTTTCATATTTGCCATTCAGAAATCAGTTAGCTGTTAGTATTTCACGGCTCCTTGACATCAGGTTGCGGTGGTGTCCTCCATTCCAAGGGGGTTGGAGTCTGCCTCATGGCTGGTTGCAGATAGTCAGCTGTTATTTTTTTTCTTCTTTTTGATAATAAGATGAATAACTTTACATGCTGTTTAATTTAAATGAATCTTACATCCTTGAAAAATATGCTTCACATGATTATTTTATTCATTTTGTTAGCATTTTGTTTAGCATCGTTGTCTCTGTGCTCCTAAGACAGACTGGCCTCTGGTTTCCCTTCCCTTTAATGCCATTAGCAGGTTTGGGCATCAGTGACAGTTATGCTGACCTCAGAAGTCATTTCCCATGTGTTTCTGCTTCCTCTATTTCCTAAAAAGAGGATGGATTTCACATCATTTCATTCATAAACAACTGGAAGAGCTCCGTATTGACAACTTCTGAACCTGTAGATGTTTTCATGGAGATTTAAAACCAGATTTAAAAACATCTTATCAAAATTAACACAGAAACTAGCAAAAATTATTCATATATATATATGAAATTTGTTCATTTCCTCTAAACTGTCAAATCTAGCATAAATTAGTACAATGTCTTTTAATTACTGTGACATTTTTGTAGTGCCTAAGGGATTTATTGTGATATCTGCCTTCATTCTTTAGGCTGACCATTTGTTTATTTCAAATCTCTCTGGTAGCATTTATTTGTTTTATTAATCTTTTTAAAGATGCACCTTGAGACCCTGTTGACGTTCTCTCCTGAATGGCAGTTTTTCATCTCTGTGGCTTCTGCTTTTTCTTTTATTTACTTATCAATATTTTCCATCTTATTGAGTTGGTATCCCACATCATTAATTTTATGAATATCTTCTTTGCCAGTATAGACTCTTGAAGGTATCAGTGTCTCTCTCTATGTGGCAGCTTAGTACATCCAATCAGTTTTTCCTATGTGTATATTCAGTACATTTAAGATCAAAATAATTTCAATTTTCCCTTCCGATCTCTTTTTTTACCTGGGTTTGTTTGAAAAATGTTTTTTGATTTTTGCAAGGTCATGGAATTTGTTTTGTCTTAGTTATTGATTTCCGGTTTGTACTTCTTTCCCACAGCACAGCCCTGTGTGCTCAGCCTCTGACCTGTGCTGGCTCTTGCTTTCTGTCCCTGTGTGCTTTCATTCTGCACGCAGTGAGGACGGTCTCTGCAGTGTGTTGGGCTTGCTGTCTGCTCACGCTCCTGTCCCCCTTCCTGAGTCAAGGAATGAGGAAGCTGTGCTAAGTTCGCCCCAGTATGATGGACTTTCCTTTTCTCCATTTAGTCCTCTCAATTTCCACACTAACGACTTTGAGGCTATGTGTTCAGGAGCCTAGGAGTTCAAGGCTGTTTCTCTGTCCACCTCACCCATTGTCTCCTAAGGTGTACCTGTGTCTAGAAGCACTTTGATTGTTGAAGTCACCCTTGTCTGTTGTCACTGGCACTGCCTGGTTTATATTTCTCCCACTGTTCAATGCCTGCACACCTGTGTTTAGTGGTGTGTGTGTGAAGAGCTGATGTCCACACCTTGCTTTCCCTCCCCACACCCTCCTCTCTCCCTCACCCTGGCCACTTCCCACAGGGGTCTCCCACAGAACACCCCCTCAGGCACCCGGTGCCCTTCCCCATCATGCTCACCTCTGCTCTCCAGGCTGCCAGGGTCTCTGCACCATCAGGGCTCCATCTAGTACCAGGCTCTGTGAGCGGAGACTGTCTTTCTTTGTTCCCTTTCTCTCTCTCTCTCTCTCTCTCTCTCTCTCTCTCTCTCTCTCCTGTCTCTTATACAC
>NW_026000068.1:2244578-2428179 GCF_001458135.2 Marmota marmota marmota | reverse complement strand
TCTCTCTCTCTCTCTCTCTCTCTCTCTCTCTCTCTCTCTCTCTGTCTCTCCCCCTCTCCCTCCCTCTCTCCTTTATAGATTAAATCTCCAGGAGATGAATTCACTCAATGCTTTGTTTTTAATCTAAATCGTCTTCATTGAGCACTAACATAAGCCCACTAAACTTCCCCCATCTGGAGTGAAGCCATGATATGACACTGTCTTACACCCCCAAAACCCATGTGCCTATCCTGAGTCATTTTCCTTCTTTTGTGTCCACCACTTGAAACACACCGATCTGTTTTGTCAGTGCTGTGATTTTCAGACTTCCCGCGTTCTCTGTCATGGAGGGCAAGGCATTGGAGATCCACCTGCACTGCTGTGAGGTATAGCATTGTTTCCTGCTTCTTGCTGACTATTTTATTGTATAACTATACCTCAATTTGTTCTTCCATTTACCAGTTAAGTGATAACATTTCGGTGTTTTTAGATATTAAACTTAATGAACGAAGTCGTAGGAGCCTGTATGAATAAAACTTTTGTGGACACGTGTTTTTGTTTTCACTGGCAAACGTGTAAAAGTGAAATTGCTTGGATAGGCATCAAGTTTTACGTACAAGAACAAAGTGTTTTCCAATATATCTTCCAATGGCTGTGCCACTTACCTTCCCCTCAGGAATCCTGAGAATCAAGGTTCCTGGCCTCCTGACCACCTCCACACTGCCAGTCTTGATCAGCGTTCCAGTGGACGAGGAGAGGGCTTTCTCCTGCTTTGCTCTGGATTGTACCCCATAGCTGATGACAGCGAGCCACTTCCGCGGGCTTGTTTTTATTTCCTATGCCATTTTTTTATGTGAATCTGTTCAAGACTTTTTCCCTTTTAAAAATTAGACAGTATGTCATATTATCATTGTGATAAAATAGACTTAATATTTTCTAATATCAACCTTTTATCAGATACATATTTTGAGAATTTTTATAGTTTCTGGTTTTGTCTTTTCATTTTCTTAATGGTGTTTTTGACAAAACAAGAAATAAATGCTATAAATTCCAGTTTATTATTTTTTCTTTTATGGTTTGTGCTTTCCTAGCATAAACTCACAAATGTTTTTATGCTCTTTTATATTTTGGTATATTATTCATTTCTAGTTAAGTTTTGTGAATGGTGGGAAAGGATTGTTTATTTTCCAGATAGTTAGCCAGTTTTTCTAAGACAACCTTTTCAAGACAATTCCAATTCCCCATTGAATCTCCTGAGCGTTTTTGTGAACAACTAGCTGATCATACATATGTGGACTTACTTCTAAACTCTTTCTCATGTTCCATTAATTTAGACATAAATCCTTATATAAATACTATGTAGTATTAACTTCCAACTTTATAATAAATAAAGTTGAAATTATGTATTATAAAGATTTTATATTCTTAATTTCAAACATTGATTTCATTGCTGTGGTCCTTCTATTTCCATATAAGTTTTTAAATTAATTTGCCAATTTCTACAGAGAAGTTTTACTGGGATTTTTTGGGCAGATTACATTAAATATATAGATTCATTTGGGAAAGGTAGCTGTATCAACAATATTTAATCATGCACCTATTTTATTAAATTCCACTTGAATATTTTATATTTTTAGTCTATTGTAAGAGGTGATTTAAAAACATTTAATATCCAATGTTTATTGCTTGTAGATAAAAACATAACTGACTTTATTATATTGATCTTTTGTCCCAATACCTTCATAAACTCACATATTAATTCTAATAATGTTTTGTGAATTCCTTAGGATGTTTGCAAGAATGATTGTATCTGAGTGACGGCAGTTAGGTCTCTTCCTTTCCAATCTTCATACTTTTCATCTTTATCTCCTTGCTCTGGATGAACCCCCAGTAACTCTGCATAGGGCTGGTGAGAGAGTGCCATGGTCCGTTTGGCCTCAGGGTGATGGTGCACAGGTGTGGTGTGTGTGTGTGTGTGTGTGTGTGTGTGGCACAGTTCAGGGTTTCCTGTGACTGGATTAACAGATTTCATTTTTCTTGCTTATTTGCTGTGTTTTTTATCAGTTTCAGGAAGTTCTTTCCTATTTCTATCATTTTTTTTTTAATCATCAGTAGATACTGAATGTTGGATTCTTGTCTGCTTCCACTGGGGTGATGGCATAGCGTGAATGTTTTTAGTCAGTATCACCAATGACTTCTACTGACTTCCCCCTGGGCTCCCTGCAATGGGCCAGGTGTGTTATGAACTAGTGTCTTTTTCATCTATTCCTAGAGTCCGTTGGCTTAAAACTGTGATTAGAATTCCAGTGCACAGCTCTATTTTCTTGAACAGTGTGTCTGATTTTGGTGTCAGGGTCGTGCCAGTTTCACATAATGTTCTGGAAAGTCTTCCTGTGTTTTCTGTTTCCTGGAAGAGCTCTTGTAGGGCTTTGGGACTTTCCCTACCCTTTCTTACAACTCCTCTTTGTAGTCATCCCAACATGGATGTTCTTATGGAAAGTCCCCAAATACATGTTCAACTTCTATAATCATTTTAAGACTATTAATGTAATTGATTTTTTCTTAATTTTTTCTTTTGGAATATAATGTTATTCAAGAAATTTATCCGTTTAATCTTAGTTGTCAAATACACTGCTACCAATTGGTTTCTAGTATTCCCTTATGACCTTGTATTTTTCTGTGTGACCTAAAGTGATGTCCTCCTTCATTCCTGATGTTAGTATCATACTCTCTCTTTCTCTCTCTCTCTCTCTCTTTTATTTCACTTTGGCTCAAGGTTTATGAAAAATTCTACTGATCATTTCAAATGACCATTTTTATTCTATTGGGGGTTTCTCTCTTTCTCTCTCTCTCTCTCTCTCTCTCTCTCTCTCTCTCTCTCTCATCAACGGTGGAATTTTCTCTCTTTGCTTATTGTGGTTTTCATTTGCATTTTTGTTCCCAAGACCTTTGGGCTGGAAGATGAGGTCACTGATTTCAGAGGTTTTCTCTTTCCTTGTACAAGAATTTGCTGCTCTAAGATCCATCCACTCGTTGTTGTAGTTGTGTCCCTGAGGCTTGACGTGTTGCTTTCTTATCTTTAGTAAGTTCTAACTGTTTTCTTCAGCAGTGGTTTCCTCTTTCACCCATATAGATACTGTTGTGAATTGTTTAACTTCCAAACATCTGTGGACTCTCCCAGATATCTTTTCATTACTTTTTTCAGTTGAATTTCACTGTGGTCAGAGGACACAAGCTTCATTAAGTCCTCCTAAACCCACTGAAACTTTTTCCTGACCACATGGTCTGCTTTGGTGAATGTGAAATAGATGCTCTGAAGGAATAAGTTCTGCCATTGCTTAGGGAAGTGCACCCTAAAATCAACTGGTTGAAATTGGTGGACGTTTTACTGGGTCTTATATTCCTGTTGATCATCTCTAAATTGACTGACGGTGGGTTGGGGTTTGTCCTAGTCATTTCTGACTTGTCAGTTTCCTTGAGGGTCTACCAGTTCCTGCTCCACCTCAGTTGAAGTTCTGCTATACTTGCCTGCGCCTGTAGGACTTGTATGGCCTCTTGATGACCAGCTGCCCTTATCATTATGAAGATTTCTTCTTTATTCCTGCTAATACTGTTTTGTCCTGAACACACATTCAACTTCTATAATGGAATTTTCATATTCAACTTCAATAATAGACTTTGTCTCACATTAATGTGTCTTTTTGACTTGCCCTTTAACTTGCTGCCTATCTTATGCTTACATTTAAAATGCAATCCTGGGGACCACTGGCGCTGAAGTCTTCATTATTTGAGCAATCTGAAAAACAGTGGTATCCTATGTGCAGTGCAGGGGCCATTTTTGTTCAGTGGAGTTGTGCTGTGGTTGTGCTCAGCTGTGCCATCTTACTAATGTCCCCCTTTAGCTCAACTGTCCTTGGTGCCTTCTCCCCATTTCTTACCTCTTCTGTGTGGTGACCATTGTACGATTCTGCTTTATCTCTACGGTTTCACAGCTTCACCTGGGGCCACCAACCCTGAGTGAGTACACGTCCTCTCTCCGTCTCTGGTGACGTTTAGTCACACATTTGAATTCTCACATTTATAAACCTATGAGATTGTAGTGGTTTGTCTTAATATGAAATAGTTTTGAATCTGTGTCGGTGTGGAAGGAGAACTGTGTGCACTTACCAGGTTTCTCCTTTCTGGTTCTCCTCATCACTTCTCCAGTCTCAGAGTCCTCTGTGGGATAGTTTTTCGCCGCCTGGACATGTTCTTCCAGCATCTCCTCTTGTGCGTCTGCTCTTCCCAAAGCCTCCAGCTTCTGTTTACTTAGGAAGTCCTTATTCTCTTTTATTCAGGAAAGAGATTTTACTAGGTAGAGAATTGTCAGTTGATCTTCCTCCCTCTCTCCTTCCTTCCCTTCTTCCTTCCATGTAGGTTACACTGCGTTATATTGGCCACACATCACCAATACGTCTGCGTAGTATTCCAATCCTTTTGGTTTCTGCTGGGTGCATGTTGGTTTCCAATACTATGTCCTCAAGTTCATGGCAATTCCTCTGTGTTGTCTGTTTTGCTGTGTCCTAATCTAGTATCTTCATTTCAGATATTTTACTACTTACGGGGGTTTGTATGCCTTTTAGGAATCTTTTGCCATATGCCTTTTATCTCTACACAGTGCTACGTGTTTTTTTTTTTTTTTTTAATTCTTGGGATCCCAGGAAGCATTCTAGCAGGTGTCTTAAGCCCTTTCTTTGCTAGTTCTGCCTTGTGTGTCTTTTCTCACGTTGATTGATTATTTCCCAGTTGGTAATGTGTTCCTGGTTCTTTGGACTTATGGCCATTATTTATAACGTACTTATGTTGTGAATTATTTATTCTTCATGTTGGTTTTGTTGTGCTCCTTGGAACACTCTTGAATTTGCTCCTGAAGCACACTGCGTCACCGGCATCCCGTGGGTCTTCTTGAGGCCTCGCCATGCTGTGTCCAGAGAAGTTCTGCTCCAGGCCTGTTAGCTCCACTGCTGGGGGATAAGCTGAAGGGATCCAGCCCTGGAAACTCCCAGAGCTGTTCTAGCTCCTCCTTCTGAATTGACGCCAAGTCCCTTCAGGTTTCTCTTCACCCCAACGGAATCCTTTGAGTTGGCCCAGAGGACTGTGAAGATGAACTCACTTTGGGAGGACTGCTGGCTCTCTTACAGTCTTCTTATCCTTAGTGCATCCATGATCCTCAAATACCTTTAAAATATTATTTACCAATTCTTCTTATTTTTATTTCTAGCATTTTAGCAAAATATTAGCTTTCATGATCTATTATAACCCACCAAAAATAGAATATTTCTTAAATGTCTGCCGGCAAAAAACTGTACTCAATACATAGTTATATTCTCAGTGAATATGCCATTTATTAACAAGGCAGGGTTGATCTGTTGATCTTATAAACGAGTAGTGTTAGCGAGGTGCCACGTGAACACCAGGAGGAGTTAGAGGCTCTCCATTCAATGGGTTCTGCAGTACTGAAACGCCGAGAATCATCTGCAACTCCCAGCCCCGTGTCCATTCACCTTCTCATCCCCCTGGTTTTCCTTACTCAGATGTGAAAAGTCACAGAAATGCTCGTAATGAAGTGGAACATGATCATCTGGGAAATGCAGAACCCTACATGGACAGGGAGCACTGGATCGGCTTGAGGCAGGTGTGTGGAAGTTGGGAGCAGAGCGAGCCATCATGGAGCCCTGTGAGACCAGAGCGAAAAATCAAGCAGGGAAAGAGGTATATTAAGAGTTTTGGAGGGCTGTCCCTGTAGGAAGGACTTTGGTGACCCAGGAGAATCCCGAGTGCTTCTCTCCTTTGACTGCCCTGGGCCAGAAGCCACGTCTCGGGTCGTGCTTAGCTGAGTCCATGGCGGTGTCTCTGTGGACATGAGTGAGCTGGGCTCTGAATGCTGTGTAGGCAGGTGAATTGTGCACCAAGGAATTCATCCTTGGAAACCTCTTTATTCTCCTGCAAAGTAAAACACCATTTCTTAAAAAGCCCTCCAATGTCACTGTCCTTCAGCGCTGTGGCACTGGAGAGTGGAATGAAGGCTTGAGGGTAAAGTCACAAGGCATGCAAAGCTCATGGCTGATAACTAGGCAAACCTGCTGTACCTGGACTTGTAGTAGAAGTGCACCTGCAGGAGTTTGGTAAAACTCACACATACTAATTGCATGTAAACCAGTTTCCTTGGGATCTGCTGATTTGGGTTGTGGCCCAGACCCTGCAATTGCTGAGGTCCAGAGGGGATTCTCATGACCTCCAGGTCAGAGGTGCCTGAAATTTAGCTCATGGCACAGACATTTTGACACATCTGACTAGTGAGTTGGTTTGAGTGCCAAAAGCATCTGTGGTGACAAGAGGCAGAGCACATGGCTTGCATGACAGGAAGGCTGATGGAACATCACTGAAGGAGGAGCTCAGACTCCAGCTGTGTCCTGTGGAGGGAGGGAGGGCTGCTGGGTCAGAGCGTCATGGTGTGTGCAGCTGGAGATGCCTGGAGGACAGACCCAAGCAGGTGGGTGCAGGGAGCGTGGGATAGTTGCACTGAGAAAGGTCCACATATATCAGGTTTGAAACGCGAGTAGGACAATATGGACTTAGCTAGAGATTAATAAATGGGTGGATGGTTTAGAGGAGCCTGTGGGGTGGACACTACTGCCATCATATCCTGGACCATCTAAATTGCATTACATACATAAGGGCAGGAATGACTCAAACCACAATCTCTTCTCTTCTAGTAACAGCATTTGACCTCTTGGTTCTCATGGGTCCTCAGGGTAGGGGTAGTTGGAACCTTGCTAAGCATCATCTTATGTGGTCCTTATCACCTCCAAATCTCTAGAATGTCTTTGGAACGAGTATATCAGCATGATGCCAAGGTCATTCCATTGGGCTAGTGACAGGTATTCATATATTTATTGAACATTAACTGATTATCTTCTAAGTGTCCACCATATTATGAAATATCAGATCTGAAAATCAACCAACACTGGACTTAAGCTGACAGTATTAGAGTTTAGTCCCTCAGGATGACAAATCACAATTTCAATTTTATTTAATAGGAATGGCAAAGAGAATAATGTAGTGTTTCATTTGCACAATGGCTACTTTTCAATATCTCATTATATAAAAGTAATTCATTAAAAACCATGCCACGTTTTACCTAATTATTTCTTTTTTTCCTTGAAAGTTACACAATTTATTTTTATAGTGTTTTAATGCAAAAATAACACCATATTGTAAGCAAGACTTCATAGCATACATAATTCCCTTGGATTTATTGCTTGTGGTTCCATGTATAAATCATAACAATATCATAAATTAGAAATTGCTTCTCTACCTTACCCATTATATTTATAGAAAGGTCTGTAATTACTGAAGTATTCATTTCCAAAGTCTCCCCTGGTTTGACTCCAGCCTCATTTATTACGACTGCATTATTTCTGCAATGCTGCTTATTATTTGATGCCAGTCAATGTTATAGTACACGTGCAGTGCTGGTGCCAGGCTGTGTGGGAGACACCGAACCCTGGGAGTAGAATGCTGGGCTCCCCTTCAGTTGTCTGTGAATGAAACCCCTTGAGGAATTCTCCCACATGCATTCAAAAGGTGTACTTACTTGCTGTGGCCTGCACAGAGTAGAGAGGGGGGAATCGAGACATTGTTAGCATGCAGTGGGCCTCATCTTTCTCATTTGTAAAAGCAGATCTACACAGGCCAGCTTTTCACTGTGTGAATACAGAGCCCTGGGTTTCCCTGGGGACTTGGGGGGTGGTTCTAAGAACCTGGATTCTCCTCCACTCATGCCAATAAGAGCAGATGCACTTGCATGATGGGATTGTGCACATTCATAGTTGAATAAAACTTCTTTAGTTCCACTCTTCTGTGATTCTGTGAAGCACACTTAGTTGCTATGAATATGGAGCCGGGCACCTTCCTAAAGGCCCGTGCTCGGAACGTTGCTGCACTGGCTTTCAACACTTGAGCCTCCGGGGGACAGTCCAGATCCAAACTATGACAGAACCCTGTCAAAGCAGTGAGACCAGGGCATGGACAAATAGGTTGGGAATCCCACCACATTCCTGAAGCCAGTGTTAAAGGTGTTGGTGCTTGCTCAGCTCAGGCCTAGTGCAACGTCGGGCAGCAGTGCAGACACCTGCTTGAAGGTGTGCGTGAGCTCCGTAGGCACGTTAGGGTGTTCACCTGTGTCAGGGAAAAGGAGGAGGAATTTCTCTAAATTTAGGCAGCTGCTCTGTACTGATTTCCAAGTCACTAATACTACAAGTAATGACCGAGACCAACAGCCACAGGACCCTGAGGAGGGCTGTCTGAGAAATGGCACAGGGAAGGTGACACCTAAAGCTGGCAGTGCAGGTGCTGGGTGCTTTTGTGGCCCGGTGGCTTGCTGGGCTCTTCACCAGTGCAGCCCATGGCACAGCAGTGGAGCCTACGTATGGCCCAGCGAGCACCTCCCAGAAGGTGGAGCGCCACACAGCTCTTCACGCTTTACCAGAGTCCAGACTCACCCCCTCAGTGAAAGAGCAGATGGAGATAAAGGACCTTGACATTGAGGGCCTCAGGGCAGAGTGAGCACATGCATTGCTGCACAGTGGTGTCTACACCCTATTTGATTCTTCCTTATGCTACAGAAGAAATGGGAGTCATTCTGTAGGACTGAGCTGCTAACCAGTCTCGCTCCCTATCTGAGGACTTTGACCTTCACCTTCAAAGTCTTGAGGACCAGAGCTTGGAAGCTCTCTGTGCAGTTTACTTCATTCAGTGTTTATTTGTGAGACATAGAAGACTGATAGAGGCTCGGCAGCATCTGCTAACCTCTGCCTCTACACGCCACGTGCCTGGGCACAATTATAGACTCCTCTGGATATCCTGGGGTTGCAGAATCCCCTCTCAGGATGCAGGGCTCGGCTCGGCTCTGCCTTCCTCTGGCAGGTGTGCCTCATAGAAAGGCAGGACTCATGCTGCAAGCCAAACAAACTGAAGTCATGTATGTTTATTCCAGCACTTTCTCTAAATAGATCTAAACCATACCTTTGCTTTTTTTCTGGCTCGTTAATTTCAACAATAATGCAAATTCCTATTAAGCACATTTTCTCTTCTTTAGTATTATTTCTTTATTAGTTTTGTTTCTAACCATCTCATTTACACTACAGTCACACCATTTCTGTTTTTTATTTGTTTGTGATTTTGTTTGTTTTGTTTTGTTTTTCTCCAGTAGACCATTTCCACCTCCCTTTCCCATGGATTTTGCTCTGCTGGGCAGTTTAAAGCATAATTTTCTATCATATCTACTTGTGTGTTGAGCATCCAGACCTTTGTTTTCCGATCTAGTTACCTGTCTCCTACCTGTTTTTTATATTTTTGATGATGTCTTTTCACATCTTTTTATTTGTTCTGATTAGTTATACCTGATTACAGAATGCATTTTAACATATTGTACATAAATGGAGTATAACTTCTTATTCTTCTGGTTGTACATGACGTAGAATTATGGGGATTGTGTGATCACATGTGCACATAAGCGAACAATGTCCAATTCAGTCTACTATTATTCCTCTCCCCTCCTTTCACTCCCCTCTGTCTAACCCAAAGGAAGTCTCTTCTTCCCTAGACCCACCCACTTATTGTAAATTGGCATCCACATATTGGAGAAAACATTCTTCTTTTGGTACTTTGGGATTGGCTTGTTTTGCTTATCACAATATTCTCCAGCTCCATCAATTTCCTGGAAAATGCCATCATTTAATTCTTCTTTAAGGCTAAATAACTTACTATAGACATTTCCCAGTTGTGTGCAGTAACTTTCTCTTAGGCCAGTGGTTCTCAGGTGTCCCTGTCTTGTCCACCTCAGACATCCTGAGATGCTCCTCAAGAGGACTGGGCATTAGATAGCTATCATAATTGTGAATAAATTCAAGAATACAGTATATGGTGGGAAGATGTGTGGCTTTTATCCTGTATTCCAAAGTTTCGTGTTTAGCTTGGAGAGAGTGAATTACAGGAGATCAGGTGTTCAGGAAGCTGTCAACCCGGATGTCATCATTATTTAATGCAGGATGTCAGATCCCTGACATTCTGGCATTGAGGTTGGTAACCTGTTGTCTGGGGGTTCCTTGGGCATTATAAATCCCTGGTCTCTATATCCTCCTCCTCCTCCAAGTGTGATGACCCACATGCTTCCAGATATTGCTAGGTGTCCCCACAAGGGGGGAATGCAGTGACAAGATCACGTCTGGCTTAGAAGGACTTGTCTAAGAGTAGGTACTAATTAAGGACAGGTGTCCAATGCCAATATATAGAAAAAGGAACACGTAGAAATAAAAAGAGCTCAGAGCCCCACATGTTGACGACTGTCAGAATACATTAAGTGCTTCACATTATTCTTAGGCAAAACATTCCTTTTGAGTGATTTTGGTATGTGTCTGCATAACAGCAGTTTCAAAGGAAAATAGTTTTGCTTGAAGTGAGAATTTATCCAAAGGTGGAACGAGAGGATCACATCCAGCATTTGCCCTGGAAAGATTTAGAATTCTTATTCTCTTGACAGTAGGGGGAGGATTTTTTTCTTCGTTTTTAATTTTTTTTTTCACTTTTGGTCCACCAGGGATATCTCAGATTCAGAATAAAGTATTGATATTCCACAAAAGACAAGTAAAAAGGACTAATGCTCAGCTCTCCGTTGCAAATGTTGTGCAGAAAGATTTCCCAGAGTGCCAAGAAGAGGAACTTTTTTCTTTTTAGCAAAAAGTGCAGAAACCTCAGTTAACTCACAGAAATAAAAGGGATGTGGGGACCTCCCTGTCACTCAAAAATAGTTGCAAGAAATCGGGGATCTATCAGCAGAAGTGGATTTAAATAACTCACTCTGCTCCACTTGGCTTGGACACATTTTCCTGAACGCAGCAGCCTGGCGGGTCTGCAGTGAGAGCCAGGGCTGTGTCTTCCTCACCATGCAGAAAGAAGGTGTTTGGAACAGGAGAGGGTGTCTGTAAGTGCCTTGTTCCTGGGAAGCACTCACTGAGAACTTTCGACCACCTTCCAGGGTGCCCGGGTGTCCACTTCCTTGGTCAATGGGCCACCCTCCTGGCACTGAACCTGGCTCTCGGCTATTGTAAGGAAGGCCTTGTTCCTCTCTCCTCCCGGTGTGGTGCCTAGGCCTGGCCTGATGATCGCACCCCTGCCCCTCTCTATCCCGGCCACCGTTCACCACAGGTGGACACTCCAGGCTCCTGCTCAGCATGGAGCTTCTCCTACCTGCCCCTGCTGCCGGGGGCCAGCTGCCTGCGGTCCTGGGGCTACTGTTTTCCCTGCCTTTACTCTGTTTCGAGAAAGAGTAAACCAGGAACAGACTGGAGCATGCCTTATTTGGGCTTCATCTGTAGTCTTATTTTTTAAGCTCTTTGCTCTGGGCACTGTAGATGGGAAGGCACTTGCTCTGTTCAATTTATAACTATTATTAATTTGAAATCTACATGCTGAATGTGAGTCAGGAAAGGCCCAGATGCTTATCAGCTCTCTAACACCCACGGAAAAATTAGTCAGTCACCTGCCAGCTATAAATCCTCTACTCTAAGAGATATCCGTAGCGGGTGAAGACGATCCTGACGTAATGGAAGCATTTAACGTGGAAAACGTTGTTCTATTTCTCTTCTTGATAGCACCAGAGCACCAGAGCATCGGGAGGGGGAGAGAGCCACAGAGGAGAGCTGCCCGGGAAAAGCAATATGTTTGCCGGGCTGATCAATAAGAAGATTAACTTAACCATGCAGAAGACTTATCAATCTTCTTATTGATCAGTTTAGCAAACATATTGGTGTGCTGGTGTGCTATGACAGGGCCGTCCCACAGTGCTTCATCAAGCCCTGGGAAGACGAGCTGCCCCTGGCCTGAGCTGTGGGGCCTTAGTGTAGGTGATAGCTGGTATGGGTCACCCCTTTTCCTGTGCAGGATCACCCCTGGAGAGGGAGATTCAGGGAGAGACTGGAGTGGGGACAGACCCATTGTGTGTTGGGTTCATATTGATCAGCAACCGCCAATTAAGTGAGGGGGCCTTGTGATTCTTAACTCAAAACACAATGGGTCTGTCCCCACTCCAGTCTCTCCCTGAATCTCCCTCTCCAGGGGTGATCCTGCNCTCAAAAAAAAAAAAAAAAGTAAACTTACTCTTTGACTATTTTGTGAACGCTTAGAGGAAGTTATTTAAGTATCCGCATTGGTGAGAGACGTAATTGTATAATTCAACGTTCATTAAACTGAGTGCTGTGAAATAGACTAATGTTCATCTTTAAATGCTTTATCTGCAGAAACTCTTTCACATTTTATTCTTAAAAATGGAAAGCTACAAGGCTCTGCAGGCCGAGGCAGGAAGATCATGAGTTCAAAGCCAGCTTCAGCAAAAGCAAGGCGCTAGGCAACTCAGTGAGACCCTGTCTCTAATTAATACAAATAAAAAGTAGGGTTCCAAATACAAAATAGGGCTAGGGATTTGAGTCAGTGGTCAAGTGTCTCTGAGTTCAATCCCTGGTACTCGAAAAAAGTAAAAATAAAAAAATAAAAACAAAAAGCTATGGTTTGAAACATGGGAGGCAAATGTCAAATGCTTTTTGAAATGTTTATGAGGCTTTGAGTCAATATTCATGTAGATTTTAAACTTTGTATTTATTCATTCAGGAAATGTTCCCTGTACCTAAAACCTGAGTCTTTTGATTCCTGACGTCAGACCAGTGGATTCCATACCTCTGCCAGAGGCCTCTTCCAGGGGAGTCCAGGGAAATAGTAATAGGGCAGCTAGATGCTGTCTCTGTGAGCTGAATTGATTGTCCTCTACCCTTACCATGCAACCGAGGAAGTGGAAAGTCCTTAGCTTAATTATGATTCATATTATCTGCAACTTGAGTAGTTTTGTTGTAAGTCTGAATTCCCTCCCTGGCTAATTCCATAATTGTTTGCCTCATTTCACCTCATTTCATAATGGATGAACACTTGGCCCAAGATCAGTTGCCTCTTACCTCCCCCGCAGAGGGACCCAGAAGCCACTGCGTCTTAACAGGGTAGAGACAGGAGGGTGTAGTTGGTTCTGTAGCGGAAGAAACGGATCCCATACTGGGAAAAGGACACCCTGTGTGTTTCTCCGAGGACCTCAGGGCCCCTCTGGAGAATTCCTGTGGAAATCCTGGAGAGAGGGCCCAGATGCTGGCCCCACTAATGGCCATGCTGTAGAGGGAACTCCAGATCAGGGTAGAAGATGAACCCTCCTTTTAAAGTGGGTGTTCGTTACTTTTATGTGATAATTATTTCTTGTCTGGTGTAATTTTATAAGCTCAGGCAGAGAAAATGAGGAGTTCACCTACTGGTTAATTCATTCAAAAAATGTTTATTGAAAGCTGCACATACTGTGTCGTTTCTGAGGCTGAGAAATGGAAATGGATGTTTTGTGCTTTCAGAACGTGGAGTCTGACAGGAAGGAGACCCCTGTTCTGAGGGAGTGTGGAGTGCCTTTGCTTCTCTGCCCGGGTGTAGGGGCTACAAAACATTTGCCTCCCACCCCAACAAGTTCCCCACTTGGGAAGCTCTCCTGGCTGCACAAAAGCCAGGCAGAAATCTTCTTTGTTCTAGAATAAAGGGAAAGATTTTTCAGTGTGTCTGGCTCAAGGAATTCCACTCCACATGTGGAGCTCCATAGGAACACCTGGCAATTCACACACAGGAATGGGGACACTGGGGCAGGTGAGGAGGTGACTTGGCAGAGATGCATGGTGGTCCTCTAGGGATGAGCCTCAGAGGACCCTGTGGTCCTTCCCAAGTCTACTTTAGTTTCTGGGAGGAAGGCTGAGGCAGGGAGGATCACAAGTTGAGGCCAGCCTGGGCAAATTAGGGAGACCCTCTCTCAAAATAACATAAAAAAATTAAAAAACCTGAGATTGTAGTTCAGTGGTAGAGTGTCCCCTCCCCCCCCCCCAGGGGGGGGGGGGGTGTTCAACCAATAGTACAAAACAACACAACAACAAAACCCACAAACCCTGGCCTAGCAGGTGGGGCTGGATGGCACCCTCAGTGGTCCATGGTGGCCCAAGGCTGCAGTGTCTGGGCCCTGGCAGCTATGCAGACCATGCTCATCACAATGTGTGTGGCTCTGTCCTGCCAAATGACCGGGCTCTAGCTCACATCCAGGTTTGTCAGTGAATCCTGGGTGCATGCACACATGAGTGGCTAACTTGGCCCCTTCACTTAGCAAATGTGTTTTCAAGAAATAACAGCTTTCTTTAGTGTCTTATACCAGAAATTGTAAATTTGTTTCTATCTTGAGTCTTAGAATTTATAAATATTCAGAGGAAACAATTATTTTAGTGTTTTTACATTCAAATGGTTTTAAAATAGTGATTACAGAGCAATTTTTTAAGTAGATATATGAATGTGAGTCAAAACACTGTTGACCAAGTGGCTGTTTACACAGCAAGGAGACCACGTTCAAGTGATGAGTGGTTACAAATTCTGACCTCTTGATGCTGCACCACATCTGTGAAACTGAGATCTCCAGGGTAAGAATGCAGAAACACTGAATTTTAACAATTCTTCCTGCTAGTATTTAGGCCCAATAAAGACTTAAAGTCTCAGAGATGATTTGTTTAATAGTCTTGCTTGGAGTTTATTGGATATTATCAATCTTTATTGCTTTAAAGTCTATGTATAAATTGTTTGTATAGTAAATATGCACCTCTCTCCTCCACAAGGCTGCCCACCCTTGGCTTGGAGCACACGGACTTCAGTGAACTATGATGGAAGCAGTCTTGGAGACTGATTTGCACCTGTCTAACTCAACACTTATGGTGTCCCCTATGCAGCTGGACCCCCGGACAACCTCTGGGAGTGGGGGGGGAGCGCTGGAGGAGGCTGCGGAGCCCAAGTCAGGAGCCAGTTTGCCTCACCTGAATCCTGACCTTGTGCAGGTATGATGAGACCAAGATCGAGACCTGGGCCCCTTATGACCAATTAATCTGGGCAGCCAATGCAGACGCCCTGAGGAGGCAGCGGAAGGCCTGGGACGGCCTGTAGACATGGATGGACCCCTGTCCCTCAGCGTGAGGGCACAGGTACCCGCCGGGGCTGTGGTTGGCTGCTTCCTTCCTGGAGGTGGGCAGGCAGAGGGCCGAGGAAGCACCCGCAGGACAGAATGCTCCCCAGCCTCTCTGGTGGTGTCTTTTGTGCAGTGAAGGTTGTTTTATGTAAATATGATTTTTTATGTGTAAAATCAGTTTCCAAAAGGGATGTACATATATCTGACGCAGGCAGTTCCTGACATTAGTCAGAGCTTCCTAACTGTTGGAGTCCCCTGTGATGACCTGCCCAGGAGACCGTGCTTGCCCGACCCAGAGGCTGTGAGTTTGGACTGGCAGAACCTCCTCACAGGAAAATCAGGTTTGGACTGGCTAGTGGCAAAGAGGGGCCTCATGGTCCCTTCTAAACCCCAGGGCTATGATTCCATTAAATGACTGTGGGGAGAGAGCAAAGTCAAGTTCAAAGCAGGGGAATCAATGGCTCCTGGGGCCACAGGGCCTCCAAAGCTGCTTCTTAGTGAGGCACTCAGACTCAACCAGATAAAATGTCTGTCTGCAGCTCAGCAGGCGTTCTGTCATTCCAGAACAGCAGCCTTCTCTGAGCCTGTAGACTCTTCACAAGCCGCCAGCTGCTCTCTGAACTATGGGGTGCCCTGCACTGCGGCCCCTCTCCTCTTCTACCCCAGCCCTTTGGGTCAACATTACACACTCAGGAAACAGCTGACTGTGCTGAATAGGGTAGCTTTTGACCACAGAACTGAGTTCTTCTCTTTGTACAGAATTAATTGCTCATGAGGGGCCCGGGTTTCTATCTTGGTTTCATTAGAACCAAATTTTAAGTGAATGGCCCAACTGACCCATGTCCAGAGCTATCATCTTTATCAAATGGCAAGATGAAAGTCATCTGCAGAATTCACCTTCAATTAGGATTTACACTGTGATTGTGGAAACTAGAGGAGCAATTGTTCTGAGGGAACATGCAGCAAAACTTCCAAAGTTCCTTCCAATTTAGCATGATGCATTTTTATGGTAGGACCGTGACTCCTAGACAGGGACTTGTATGGCAAGTAAAAACAGAATAGGAAAGCATCCAGTTGACACCATGTATGCGTGAAATGTGTGACACCCCAGAACCCCAGACTGGCCTGACGGGGCCAGAGCGAGCTAATCTGGAGAGGGGGGAGCAGTGCGGGGGCCACTGGAGGAGGAGCCAAATTTGCTTGGATGGATTTGGAGAGTGGCCATGGGCAGAAACTCACTCACGCACCCTCTCGTGTGTTCCCAGCACGTGGTGTGCTGGACAGAGAGGAAGACCAGGGAAGGGTGCGAAAGCAAGAGGCCAGACCCCGGGTGCTGAGCGGACGGGCTTGTGAACACGTTTGTGGATCACACAGGTGGATGCTCTGTGGTCTTGGTTTCCTGCTGGTGTCTGCAGGTCCTCAGTAGTTTGAGTGCCTCACCTGTGTGGCTGAAATCACAGGAGCCTCGGAGCATTCCCAGCACTGTGCTGAGAGTCAGGACATCCAGATTGTCCTAGGATAAAGGTTGCTGTGAGCAATGCTTGCCTGGTCATATTTCCTGATGCAGCCAGGTCTGGGGGTTGACAGTGACTGATTGACAGCCAGGTCTGGGGCGTGACACTGATAGATTGACAGCAGGTCTGGCTGGGGCATGACAGTGACTGATTGACAGCAGTGCTCCCCACCTGCAAGAAGACCAACAGCAGAATTATCAACACTTCAAGCTATAAGAATTGCCTCCAACAGGGCTCTTCAGACGGGGCTGCTGGAGAGGCACTGTGCACAGGAGGTTGCTGGGGAGAACTGGGAGCTGCCTGGTGAGCAAGTGGGATTGACCAGATGGTGGCCTGCATTGCTGCTGCCATGGCCTCTGCACATCTTGGAGCTGGTGTGACCCTCAGAGCCCACCAGTGCTGGGGTTGTCTACTTTCATCACCAAGTCATTGCCCGTCCCCGTGACCTTGGGCAAGGAAAGATGCTTGGCAGTCTGTGGGCAGGATTCCTGTGACTCAGCCCTGCCCCACAGGGTCCTCTGAGGCTCATCCAGCCTCCGTCTGTCCCATGAGGGAATCCCCTGTGCCACACCTCTGATAGTTCATCTCCCAACTGTGATTTGAACTTTCCAAACTCTAGGACTAAAGTTGTTTATTGAGCCAAATATACTTTTGATAATTTCGCCTACTTCTGACCTGGGTGCTGGGGGGCAATGGAAAAGGCATGGTTTGTTTTATCCGACAGAGAGTAAATCGAGTCATGCCCTTTTATTGGCTTTTCTGCTCTCAGCTGTGGTGTCACCAGAGCTCAATGGCAGGAGTAATAGAAAACAGGAAGAAAGGACATTCAGAGTTAACTTAAAAGCCACTCCTTCCAGGAGACAGCAGGCTGGGACTTTGGAGGAGAAAGAGCTAGCGTGAGCGGGCAGGCGAGAGCGAAGCCGGCTCCCCGGTGGTGGCCAGTTTGGTAAAGTAGGTGTCTAGTGCTCTTACCTGTACCTGCGTGCCTGGCCTGCATTATGGTGGTGGTGACCACGAGGCTGGCCCTGGGCAGATGTGGGACTCACCCTGCAGACTTCTCCCGTGTCAGGGGGCCACCCTCTCACCGCTGTGCACATCCTCCCATTTGTGGCTCACAGATGCAGCTACCCATAGTAAGAACTGGCTGGGCCACCAATGTCCAGAGCTGGGGACCTACAAAGCAGACGTGTTGGGGCACAGAAGCCTGTTTCCCTCTTCCATAACGTCAGAAAATTAAAAAAATCAAACAGAAATGCTGAGTTCTGCCTCCTGGGCTGTGGATAGGTGCATCTCCCTCCCCAGCTGTGGTCTATGTGACTGCAGTGGGACACACCAGCTTGATAAGTTCACCCATGTGAGGAGTCCCACCCTCTGCAGTCCAGATAGAGAGCTGTCACTGATATGCATGGAGACGATCTTGGGGTGTCCATCATTAGCAGCTGAATTGTCATAAGAACATGGATGTGCATACCTCAGCTCACCTGTGTTTTCCCAGCTACAGAAGGGGAAACTTGGAATGGGAGTCTTCAGGTGCCCTCCACTTTAAAGCTCTTCAAAACCATCTGGAACACACACGTACACACACACACACACACACACATTTTACAATCTCTCTCTCTCTCTCGCTACTCATCTACCTAATCTAAAAACAGGTTACTAGTTAAAAATAGAAAACTGAACACCCAAACGTACTGTATCTAAATCAAAACTTAGAATAATGGAACTAGTCAACAAACCATTCCTGGGCACCAGTCCGCTGTGTTTTCTCCTGGAGGTGAGCTTTGACTTTCTGATCCTGCTTACAATACTGTCCCTGCCCAGTTCCTCACATTGGCTGTCACCACTGCTGGGTGAAGCCAGAAAAGGGACCCTCCTGCAAATTCAGAGGAAGGTTCTGATTGGCCTATTGCCAGGGCTCAAGGGATGGAATGATGAGAGGTTGGGAAGGTTGGTTGGGGTGTTGACTGGGTGGAGGGACACCTGGAGGACTGGTGTTGCCCCCTCTGGGCATGTCTGTAAGGGCATGTCTAGAGAAGACTGGCATGAGGGTCAGTGAACAGAGTGGGGATACCCACCTGACTGTGACAGGCCCCTGTTGTAGGATGGACCTGGGTGGACAGAAAGCAGAAGGGGAAGCCGGCTCTCTCCTTTCAGCCCAGGCAGGGAATGCACTTGAACCCTTCAGCTGTGGCAGAGGGCAGGCCCACTGCACAATAGCCGTGAGCCTGGTTGGCATGCAGATGGGCACTGGCCTGCCATCCGGGGGCTCTGGTGGTGGTTAACATGCTAGAACACTGGTACCCTAATTGTCAAGTAGTGGCCCCAGGAGCAGCTGGATGCCAGAGCTCAGTGCACAGGCCTCTGAGGTCCTGGAGCTCCTACCCTCCAGCAAGGGCAGGGACTTAATGTGCACCCAGGGGCCTCCAGGTACTGCTCTGATGTTGAAGAAGTGTCCCTTGGTCATCTTGGGACTGTCCAATACCTTGCCCAGTACCAACCAGGAATGGATATGTAGGGGATGGGCTTCAGGTGATGGGGATGTCATCCACTCTTGGAGAAGTGGAGTTGGGGTGCAATGACAAGCACAGCTGAGTCTCACAGTGAGATTGGGCATTTCCAAATCTCTGCGCCATTGTGCACTCAAGGGAGAAAGCCCACTCAGTTCTGCTGACTGCAACACACTCGGCATACAGCAGGCCAAACTG
Source organism: Marmota marmota marmota (assembly GCF_001458135.2). Classification (NCBI taxonomy): domain Eukaryota; kingdom Metazoa; phylum Chordata; class Mammalia; order Rodentia; family Sciuridae; genus Marmota; species Marmota marmota. The sequence goes on along the minus strand of NW_026000068.1, from coordinate 2,408,872 downwards.
AGTGTTCATGACACGTGTGTCTGTACAAGCTCCCTCCTAGAGGTCACATGTGGACGGGACAGCTGTCTACTGTCCCATTAATGTTGGAGAACTGGAAAACTAATTTTATCAGAAACTGTGAATAATTCAACATATTATTGATAAGCTGGGAGTATTGCACATAATGAGTTATCTTCTATCTAGAGAAAACAGTGCTACTCTCTGGATACTTTAACAGAGCCATCTTGATATCTTCTGATGCTAAAAAGGAATATCTCATTTTTTTGGCATGTAAAAACATATTTTGATAGAGTTGATCATTCAAATCATAAAACATGAAATGGATTTTAATAAATTTTATAATGATAAAACCAATTCTATTTATATCATGAAAAGCAGGCTTTGGAAAGTTCAAGAAAAAAATTCACTGTAAGCAAACTTATGAATAATTGCCTTCACACACTACAATAAGTTCATACTGATGATGGAAATATTCACTTCCATTACAGGACACCACGGGCCCTCTGGGGTTCAAACTGGAAACTCTGAGGGCTGGAGGTAACTGTCTTCCTCTCCATTCCCATCCATATGACACACGGCCGTTCTCCCTCATCTCCCTCAACACCACGGCCATCCAGTCCTCCTCCTGTCTACCCATCTCCTTCACCACCCCCAGTTCTCCCTCACCACAACTTGTCCACTCAGTCCAGCACCTCTCCCCATGAGCTCAGTCACCTCCCCCAGGTGGATCAGGTCCTCCTCTCCCCATGAGCTCAGTCACCTCCCCCAGATGGATCAGGTCCTCCTCTCCCCATGACCTCAGTCACCTCCCACAGGTGGATCAGGTCCTCCTCTCCCCATGACCTCAGTCACCTCCCCCAGGTGGATCAGGTCCTCCTCTCCCCATGAGCTCAGTCACCTCCCCCAGGTGGATCAGATCCTCCTCTCACCATGAGCTCAGTCACCTCCCCCAGGTGGATCAGATCCTCCTCTCACCATGACCTCAGTCACCTCCCCCAGGTGGATCAGATCCTCCTCTCCCCATGAGCTCAGTCACCTCCCCCAGGTGGATCAGATCCTCCTCTCCCCATGAGCTCAGTCACCTCCCCCAGGTGGATGAGATCCTCCTCTCCCCATGACCTCACTCACCTCCCCCAGGTGGATGAGATCCTCCTCTCCCCATGAGCTCAGTCACCTCCCCCAGGTGGATCAGATCCTCTGCTCCCCATGATCTCCTCACCATGAAGTCCATCCCAACCTCCTGCTCTCCTCTTGGTCTCCTCATCACCAAATCATGTATCCCTCTGCCTGTGGGTTCTCTCAGTACCACTTTCATCTAGTCCACAGCCTCTGGGTTTCATTGCTGCTCCTCAGACCAAGGCACCACCTTTCTGTAAGTTATGGGGACCGCCCCTTCACTGTGGCTTCTATTTCCATGCAACCTCAGTGATCTCACTTGAGAACTTGTGCAGATCACACTGCTCCTTCCGGCCTTCCCGCCTTCCCGCCTTGCACTGGAGATTGAGTTCCTTTCTCTGCTGGGCTGGCAGCATGTAGAAGCTCTGATCACTGCCCACCTTTGTAGTCTCCCCTGTGATGCCCAGGAACTCCAGGCCCTGCAGAGCGTCCTCCTCTTCTGGGAAACCACCTCATGCCACCGTCTTCCCTCCACCTCCCCGTCACTCTTCCCTCCTCTTGAGGAGTCCTTCTGGACCTCAGCACCTAACTTCCGTATGATTCCTGGGGTGCTTCCTTTGACTACTTAGCTAGCCTCCTCTCCCGCTGCTGTGGCTCACTGTGTGTGTCCTCCTCAGGACGTGTCATGGGGCACATGTGTGTCTTGTTCAGCTGCTTCCCATGGGTGTTCTCAGTCTCCCACTAGAATCTAAGTTTTCCAGGGGCACAGCCTGCCTATTTTAGCTACTAACAAACATCCAAGTACTTGCAGTCACTGGGGCTTGGTAGGTAACTAACAGTTCCTTGCTAAAAGAGTAGTTCGATGACGACATGTGAAGTCACAGTAGCTGAAAGCACAATGAGGGCAGAGTCCCCAGCGCTCCAAGGAGGTGTCTGAGGCCCCTTGTGCTCAGAAGCTTGAAGTCTGGTTGCTTATCTGCACGTCCAAAATAGCACAGGAACATGGACTCAGTGCCCGCGAGTGCCCAGTATTGTTGAAATCCACATGACCCAAGTGAATTCCTACCAGGCACAATAAGTCACAGACGTCGTTCCGGTGGGGTCTCCATAGATAGATACACCCTTCCCACGGAATATGTCCTGAACTTCTTCTGCATATTGTGACAAGTTCAGCCCTAAATAGCAGTAAGAGACTAAAATCCAGGACACCTGAAGACAGAGCACGAGGAGAAGACCAAAGCAGCAGTGCTTTGCTGGACTGTGAACAGTCAGCAGAGGCCCTGGACGGCTGCACCCTCAGTTCTATTAGTGCAAGTCAGAGTCCCAGGAAAGACCACCCAGGTCCCCACCAGCCACCCTGGACCAGGTTTGTTCATAACATCCTTTTGTGGCCGGGGTAATGAGCATTCTCAAGGTCAAGGCCACCATTGAGGAAGTATGTATGAACTGGCGTTTGGAAAGCATGCTGAGATATTTCAACGTAAATCTGTACATTTGGAATAGAAAACAGGGAGCAGCACTTGCAGAGGACTTGATTTTTACTTTCTCAATAAAGCATCCTTTGGGGGAGAGTGCACATCATTTATGTAGAAGACATTAGAAATAGACAAAAGTAAGTAAATTGTATTTTACTGAGCAAATAATGGGACCTCAGTTTTTTTGAAAGAGAAAACTATCTTTCCCATTGAAAAATCGGACTATTTATAAAGGAGGACACCGAAAACATTTGATGATTACTAAAAATTAAAAAAAATCTTTAGCCATAAAATATTTTAATAATAAATAATTGTATTTATTCCACAGATTTTTATGGATTTTCTACAGTGTGTCCAACAGAGACGCAGGAGGAGGCAGTGAAGGGGAGCCACGCACAGCCCTGCTGTCCCTCTGGGGCTTGCACTCACGCAAGGGAGCTGTCAGAGCAGGCACATGGGGGCCGATTCCACTGTGCTAAGGGTGCCAGGAGAACTGACTGGTTCCTGCAAGCACCATTTGTGACCCTGTCTTAAGAAGCCTCTCACAGAGGTCAGAAACTTCCCTGTGACTGGAGAAGAATACAGGGTTCTGCATCCATAGCCTGGTTCTCTCTCAAGTTAACCAGGTGTGCTGAGCTTCTGTCAGGTGCCAGGCATGGTGCCCAATGACCAAGGCGCTCTGGCTAACAAGACCGACAGAGACTCTGGCCCTCAGGCCCTCTGAGATCTTGGCCACTGCGCCTTCTGCCCTTGATGTGGTGTGAAGGCCTGACTCACCTTAGCAGGGCCTCGCTTTGGCATGGAGATGGGCATTTCACCCAGAGGTGAAACACAGGTTTTGAAGACAAATTTCAATTAAGGTCCTGACCAGTATTTTGACCTCATTTTCAAGTGTCCCTTTGCCTAGCTGACGAAATCTCTATGGACATCTAAGGACCTATAGAAGAACTTAACGGTCCCAAAGAGCTCATCTCTCCCAGCACCGATAAGCTGGAGTGTTTATGGGTTTCATCTCTCTGATCACTCACGAAGCTGACTGATGAATCGGGAAGGTGCTCCCAGCTTTGTGAATGTGGCAGAGAAGGGGCTCTCCAGGAGGCCTCTGCATCCCAACTCCCAGAACCGGGCATCGGTGACGTTTCATGCAAGGGGAGCTGAGGTTGCATTTGGAGTGTAGGTTGCTTGCCAACCAGCCAAGGGAGGGTTTGTCCAGTGGGCCCCCCAGCATCACAGGGGTACTCATAGATGAAAGAGGGAGCAGGCAGAGCTGAGTCAGAGAAGAAGACGGCATGCCGGGGCGGAGGTTGGAGCAGTAACCGCTGTCAAGGTGAGGAGGCACCCTTGAGTGGAGCGAGGGTAGCTTCCCCAAGCCAGAAAAGCAAGGGATGTTCTCCTCCAGAGCCGCAGGAAGGAATGCAGCCTGCCCACCCTTCACTCTAGCTCAGTGAGACTCTTTTTGGGTTTCTGACCTCCAGAAGTGGAGGGTAATAATCTGTGTTGTTTTAAGCTACTGACATTGTAAGGGGTTTTATAACAGAAACAGGATCCTGAGGAAGAGGCAGATAGCTCCCGTCCAGGTCACGCCAACGTTCCTGCTTCCTGGAGGCGCAGAGGGGCTGGTTTCCACATAGCTGTGCTGTTTCTGTTCTGCCCTCAGCAAACATGCTCCCTGCTGCTCCAAACGTCCTACTGAGAGCTCCATGTTCTGAGGGTAACCGCTGCCCACATGGTACCATGCAACCCTCAGGCAGCTGCTGGCACAGCTGATGTAAAGGTTCTTGGGCATTATCTATAGAGCTAAGAGACCATCTCAGGTGCTTGACTCTGCCACCCTCTGCAGATTAAGTCTCCCTGAACAGTCTCCAGAGCTGAAGGTGGCCCTGTGTGTGACTAGTGTCAGGCAGGACTGAGCCTGGAAGCAGGGATTCCCCACAGGACCTTCTGGGCTCCTGGTGGCTGTGAAAACATTGCCTTTCACCTCAGCCCATCTCACTATCCACTCACCAGTTACCATGATTTAAAACCAGCTTAAATTCTTCAGTCAAGAAGGAGGGGTAATGTCATAGTCTTTAATTTCATGTTGGCCAACTTTGGGTCAGCTAAAGCGTCGCGATCACTCCATGCTTTGCCTGGATTAGCAGAATCCCACTTGTTCCAGCACCGCCGTGTGCTGTTATCTGGTGAGTACTTTTGTAAACCTGCTGCTCTATCTGATAACACAACAAACGATTAAATGACAAACCAGGTCAAACCGTGTTAATTAGTGTGTAAAATGAAAGCCAGACCATCTCCAATGGAACACCATCTTTAGGAAAGAATCAGGGCACTGGAGGAGATCTGGCAATCCCTGGTGGTCTCTTCCTCAGGGTTGGTTGGGGGAAGGCTATGAGGAGATCCTGGCATGAAACACCAGCACCCCAGGGAGGCACAGTGCTAGCACCCCAGGGAGGCCCAGCAAGCAGAGGTGCTGGGGTCCCAGCACAGAGCACTGCTGATTCCCTCCAGATTCCCCCAGAACCTGCAATCCGCCAGCTACTCCTTTGCACCAGTGCACGGGCTTCTGAAAACCAGACAGGGGAAGAGCCAGGGCTGGCCACGCCCCTCAAAGACCCTCCCTGCACCCTCTGCCCATCCCCCCATCCTGAGCCCATGCTTTCAAAATAACAGCCTGCCTGCTCAGGGAGCATGCTATGTCTCCCCTGCTCACGCAGGTCACAACCCAGCCCTCTGCCCCAGCTATGAGTGGAGTGACACACCAGGGCAGGCATGCCAACTCTTCCTCTCCTCAACAGGAGCTAAGGGAGATCTGTGGGGAAAGAGGGGAAAGAAGCCAGAAACCAGATATACAAGATAATGATCAGAATGAACATCAGTTACACAAATATGCCCTCTACTAAGTCCTAGCACATGATTAAAATCCTATTTTTAGAACCATTTTAAAGGAAACAAAATTCTTTAACTGTATATATATATATATATATATATATATATATATATATATATAGATAGATAGATATAGATAGATATAGATATATAGATAGATAGATAGATAGATAGATATAGAGAGACTGATTAAGAAGTCCTGATGAAACAAGTAATATATGTCATCCTACATTAAGATTTTAATGCTCAGATTATTGTGCCAAAGTTCAATTTGGCTTTGGATAAATGTTGGTTATTTATTCGTTCATTTAAAAAAAGAGCTGGACATACACTCTGCTTTCCACCAAGGGGCACAGTCTGGTTTCTTGAGATTCAGAGACGGGTGGGAGGGAGATGAATAGGATGTAGGTCTTGCTGTCCCCAGAGGGCAAGCCAGCTGGCTGCTTTGGAGTTCTGGGTGGGAAGCCATTGCTGAAGGGTGCCCTGGGTGCTGTGGGTTCTGACAGCAGAACACGCCCAGTGTGGCTGTTCATCGCTCTGCACTCCCTCTGTGGAGTTTCAAGACTATCTTCTCTTTGCATGTGGAAACCACAGTGGTTTATATAGTGTAGAGGTATTGGGCACTGGAGATGGACCAAGGAAAGAGCAGTAAAGCATGACGTCACAAATATGGCCAGGGTTTTAAAATTGGTAGCTGTATATAATTTAAAAGTATAAAGGAAAAAAAATTAAAACAGGATGAAATTTTTAAAAAATTCTTAAAATAGTACAACTTTCGAGTGATTTATTTGAGTTAATGGTATTAATGATTAGTTTTTTTAAAAGAGAAGAGAACAAAATACAAAGAATTACAGAATCCAATGATCTTCCAAATTGATTTTATTCTCCTGATGATTTGATTTTCTGCATTATTCCTTCTATTTGATCTTGACCATCAACCCTGAATCCTTCTGTGTAACAAAAGTGATTTTATGAGTCCCAGGTAATACAGGATGGTGGTGAGTGTGAGGAAGAAAAAGCAAGCAAGCAAGCAAGCAATACGGGTCACCCGTTGGGAGGCAGCAGAATGTCCCTCCAGCAGGCCACATCACAAAGTAGCCAACTGTGATAGTTTGTTGCTTGTGAAAAGCATCATTAACTGCAGAGTAAGTTCACCTGGGAGGGAGGGTTTCCCTAGCAGGGGCAGACTGAGGTAGGGGCTGTCATGGGCAAGAGCAGGGGGTTTGCAGGAACAGGGAGGCTTGTAATTGGTCTTTACTGAGCACCAACTGAATGCAGGTCTGTCTATTGGGGACTATTTTGTTGCTGGGGACAAAGCAGAAACAGCGGCAGAAGATGGTAGGATTGGGCAGTGGGTGTGCCAAGTGTGCCAGTGCCTGAGAAGCCCCCTTTTCAAGGGACAGGGGCGCGCCATGACACACTGGAGATGATAGGAAGGAGGCGAGCACTCAGGCTGCCAAGTGATGCCATCCAGGGGTGGAGGGTGGCCCTCCAGACTGTGACCTCAATGGCCATTGGCCTTGAGGAACTGATGTGCTGAAACTGAGTCTTCCAAGTCATACATTAATGACATTTGGAGGTGAGACCTTCAGGAGGTGTTTAGGATTAGCTGAAGTCCTGAGGTTGGAGACCCTTAGTGGTGTTAATGGCTTTGCACGGAGAGGGAGAGGCCAGGCTGGCATGCTTGTTCTGTGTTCCATGTGACACCCTCACCATGTCATGCTGTAGCACAAGGCCCTTAACCAGAGGCTGAGAAGATACCACTGCCCTGTTCTTGGACTTGGAGCCCCCAGCATGTAGTTGAATCACCTTTATCCTTTATAAATTGCCTGGTAGATATCTCAGGTATTTTGTTACAGCAACTAAATAAAGCTAAAACAAAACCTCTCCCTGCCCTTGCACAACAGAGGAGGGGGCTCAGTTAAGATTGTACTTGTTGAATGACAGCTTGACAAAATGTGTGTGTTAACTCTTTCCAGGAGAGGCAGCTCCTGAGCTGGACCTCTGAGAGGCCACCCTGGGTCACCCAGGACTCTGTGGCTCAGCCCTGGCTCCGTGCCTGCTGCCTTAGGGTACAAGGAGAGCTGCCTGTGTTCCTCTGTTGTACTTGAGGCTTGTCCTGAGGCTGCCTCTCACCTCCAAGGACGCATCCCAGTGTGAAGGTGAGGCCACGCCTTGAGCCGTCTGGCATGGCCCTCACTTGGTCAATGTTGAACACCCTCTCCCAGCATGCACCCTGTGGCCCCCATGTCCACTGGAACAGACTCCTCTCCAGGGCAAACACCCTCCCAAACCACTGGCAAACCTTTATATTAAAATGCATTCAGACGTAGCTCACAAATGAGATGGCATACTGAAAAAGCATGCTAAACGCTACAGCCCTGGGAAAATACTACCTCTGACAGACACAAGTGCTCAAAATCCAGGCACTGAAGGAGGCTCGAAAGACCTGCCTAATCTCTCCCCTGCTCAATAAACATCTCTTGACTTTATCCCTTTACCCCAGCTCCTGAACCTCTGGGAGGCCACCCTGGGATCACCCTGGGTGGCTCAGCCTCTGGCTCTGGGCCTGCTCTCTGAGGGTCCAAGGAGAGATGCCTGTACTCCTCTGTTTGTTTATTAACAGGAATAAAAGATCTTTATTTAAAGTATTAAAAATACTAGTGGCAGTTAAAGAATGTAAATGGCATTCAATGGGTTGCCACCAACGGGCTCTTCATTCAGAGCGTCAAGATCCCCTGCTCTCCTCTGGAGGCACTTATGACCTGTATGAGAATCTAGAACCCAGGGTTAGAATGGGGATTTGGAAGGGAGCAAATCATATGCAAATGTACACTGCTGAGCTCCAAAGGTGGCTGAGCATCCGCCTTCATGCATACTGATCAGGAAAGAAGAAATAATCAAAGGCCAAAAACATATGGGAAATGGGTATGGAGGAAGCCTAGTGTTGACTCAGGAATCTGGTGCTGAAGAGCATGATGTCTGGCCAGTGGGGTGACCTTCAACCCAAGTCGGGAGGCCTCCCTTGAATCACACAATTAACAGAAGCAGACAAAACACACAGGTATTTCAAAAAGGTCCGTGCCATTCTGAAGCAGCCTGCACTCACAGTACATTTGCATCTGCTGCTTCAAAGTGGGTACCTAACGAACAGAGGAGGGCCAGGGCCGGGTACCCCTAGGCTGTGGTCTCCTCTGCAAAGCAGGCAGCTCTTGTGTTTTTTCGAAACCCTGTACTCAGGGGCCCTGCCACCTCTCACAGCACTGAGAAGCCGTGGCTGTCTGACTTGCTTTATCTGCAATCAAACACTCCCAAATTAGAGCAGGGTGTCTTCCTCTGCATTGATTTTCCCAGGCATGCATAAAATGATGTTGCCTGCTAACTTTTTTGTCCAAATAGTCAAAGAAAATCCCCCAAATCATTCCACATGGTTGAGGATTTATGAAACATGCAGCCCAGATAAATATTTCCTGTTTTAAAAAAAAAATGAGGCAACTTATAAATTGCCATTACAACACAGTCAGGCAGTTTAACTCGATTTAGCAACTAAGTCAATGTTTAGCCAAGCCATCAGGCAAGCGCCTTATTAAAATCCCAGTGGCTCTGGCGTGTCTGAGGTGGGAAAAAAGGTTAAACTGCATATCAACTACTGAGGGGCGCTGAGAGGACGTGCAGCCTAATTAAACCTGCAGCTCTGCTCTCGCTCATAAACACTTGCTACTGCAGTCCCCCTGGAATGCACCGCCAGGCTGCTCTGTGGAGGACCGGCAAGGACCTTTTCATGGCGTGCTGCTGCTGTGCCTGGGCCTGGCCGGCCCTGGTGGGTGAGAGGCGACCCGCTCCCTCTCTATTAATCATCATCTCGCGCCCCGCACCTGGGACTGACTCCAACTCCCCCGGCTGCTATATTGACAATATTCCCTGTTGATTTCCTCATTTTCTCAGCCAAGACTGGACTGACCTCTTTAAAATTCTTTATAAACGTCAGTAATTGCCGCATCCAACTTCAATTCATTACTTTCCCAGGCCTCATGTATTTTGATGATATGAAAGTTGACCGCATTTACATGCAAATTGAAGTTTTATATTAATAAGGGCCAGTGAAAGGAGATCGCATGGTAATGCTCCATTATGACTTTTAAATACATTTGCCCATGTCTCGACTGGCATTAGCATGGTCAGGCCACGAGGAAATCGTGTTGGTCTGATTGCAATTTTGTTTTCCAATTGAAAGTACAATTTCATCAGGTTTCCCTGTCATTTCTAATAATGACTTAAGTTTGCTTGCTAAATTGGAGAATTTCTCTGGCCTTCGGACGGGCTGGAAACAGGTGAGGCGACAGCTGGTCGGGCACCAAGTGCTTCATTATGGGCGCGGGCAGCCGTCCACCCCACGAGGCTCCTTTGGTGACAGGAGCAAAATTACCAAGGCTCCACGCGGTGGTGGCTGATTACCTTAAGCACATTAACTTCTATCGTAAAACTTTGAAAGGCCGACACTTTGTCTGCTACACACTTTTGAACACAGAGATCAATAGATGCTTAATCTCCCCAATCGCAAATTTGGAGATTTCTATCAGAGTCCACACATTTGTGTGCTGGGCTTGAAGGGAATTGCCTTTCTCCTTCTTCTCCCTTCAAAGTGAATTATCTGTATACATCAAGAGCAGTGTTATGCTCCGTGTCATGAATAAGATGATAAGATCCGAGACCCCTGCAAGCATAGATCCTAGATAGGGTTGGTTTCTCACTTACTCCTCTTTAAATTGAAAGTGGATTGTGTGCCTGCGATCCGCTTGGATTTGTCGGTGTGCAGAAGGGAGGTGGTGGATAAAATCTCACATGCTGGAGCAGCAGGAGAGGCTTAGTAACAAGGGTGTCATATGGAAAGAGCCATCGCTGACGTGCTTCCCGTGACTCGGTTTACACAGTCGTAAACACTGAGTGTCCCCAGTCCTCCTGTCGGCCTGCTCCTTGTTGGGCTTCTATGGCATCCACATCTGCTCCTTGCAAGGTGATGGGTGTGACACTAGAGGGTCCTCTGCATCGGCCCCATGGGATGCCATGGGCCATCGTGTGTCCTTCTCTATCGAACAGCCTTAGCACACGTCACTTGATTTAGAAAATACAGTCACCCTCTAACCCACTCATTCTTCCTGTTCAACTTTTATCTGAGTCATTTTTATCTCTGCTCAGATAAGATGCTGATAGTAGGTGGAACATGAGAGGAGCCACTGGGTGAGCAACAGGATTCTATTGTCTCTGACCAGCGCAAATATTTACCCAGAGAATTGTCGAAATTAGCACCTTCCATTCTCAATTACACCCTTTGGCAGTCTAAAGATAAGCGTTAGGCATCTTATGAATAAGTCCGGTGTTCTCAGGGAGCCAGAGACAAGCACATACAGAGGCTATCTGTGTAGAAACGGAGAGAAAGGGCTGCTTGTCATCTGATTTCTTTCTTGCCTCACAGGGAGGTTAAACCCAATAAGCACTGTCTTGTTTACTTATTGATGTTTTTACCCTTAGTAATTATAAGACTGTTCCACAGAAAATGACACGAGGAGCTGGACCATGGAAGACAGCTTGGCCTGGGGAGACAGAGGCTCACCGGACGCCCAGGGAGGGAGAGCTCTGTGGAGAACTGAGGCCTGACTAAGGACAGCGTCTGACAGCTCAGTAGAAGGACCATTAGCAAAGTGCCCACCCTGCTGCTCTGTGGGTAGGTGTCCTTTAGTGATCGCTCAAAGATTGGTGCTAAGCTTTGATAGAACCTTGAAAGTGAAAGACACGTTATTGGTCCCCCAGCCCCTGAAAAAGGCCTTCTAATTCCCTTACCCACTCATTCTGTGCAGTTTCCCAAGGACGGTAGGGAGAGGAATGTCCCACCAGGAGGCGTCTCCCTGATGCACTTGGTCTCTGGGTACATGCAGTGAAGGCTGAGATGTTGCTGCTCAGCTGACCTGGAGATGAGGAGTTGGCCAGGTCACCTGGGGAGGTCTGGTGCCACCACCAGGATCCTCTCCTCTGGGGAGGAGACAGAAGAGTCGGTGGGAGATGTGACAAGGGAGGCAGTTCAGAGTGATGTCACAGGAGCAGGGCTCAGCTAGCCACTGCTGACCTAGCTGTCTGGGGAGGGTCACAAGTCAAGGAAGGGGGAGGCCTCTGCTAGCAGGAGGGGCAGGGTATGGGATTCTCCCCAGGGGCCTCCGGCTTCAGCTCACCTGCACGTCCTGATGCTACGAGGGGGACGTGCACTGGACTACTGACCTCACTTCCCACCAGATTCTAAAGCACATTTGAGCAAACCACGCTGGAGGAACCTCACGGGAGAGCCCACCGTCTGTGTCCCCAGGAGCTGGGTCCACCCTGCTGGGCTTCCCCGCTCACCCCTCCTGGCCCCACACCCTGGCACTGGCTGTTCTGTTGTTGTCACCTCTGTCTCCCCCAGGCCTGGTCTGAAGCTCAGCACGGGGCTCGTGGCCTGGTGGCAGTCTGCTGGGGGGTCTCACAGAGCCAGGAGCTCATTGCCCTGAACGTTCTGAGCTCGAGACGCACAGCCACTTGCCCCTCGGTGTCTCTGAAGGAGTGACCAGAGTGGAGCCCTTGACGCCCTTCCCATCCCATCCTCTTCTCCCTGGTCCCCTTCTGTGAAGACCCCTGCCTCAGTCAAGCGCTTCCCTCTGAAGCCTTGGGCAGGCCTCCTCTGGCCCCTCCTTGCTCCTCCCCGTCCCACCACCAGTCCTTCCAGCCCTGCCATCAGAGAAGGTGCCAAGTGCCATCGCTACCCACTGTGACCTCTGCGCCTTGTCCAGGCGGCACCTGTACCCACATGGACACTCAGGCTAGTGCAGTGGCCCCTCCCACTCCTACTCACTGCTGTCTGTTCTCCACTGTCCCTTGGAACTGTCATCAAATAGCTCACAGGTACATGCCCGGGGATCCCTCTGACAGCGCCGGGGTTCCCACGGGGTGCACCTGGGTGTGCAGACTCCCACCAACGGGTGCTGTGAGCACGTGCCGAGGTTGGGATATGGCAGGTGGTGAAAGGTCAGGGGTGGTCTCTGTGCCACTCACTGACCATTTCCTTTGTGTGGACGCCTGTGCCTTGCAAGCCTGCAAATGTCTGGACCATCATGAGGGCAGCGGCCGTGCGCCTCCTTGGCTCCTCCTTGGTAGTGGTTGTTTCCTGGGCAGAATTCCCAGGCTTGTGGACTCATGGGCCCTCCAGGGATCTCTCCCAGGTGTGCAGGTATCCTCATCAGCAGATTTCACAGGCAAAATCCATACCATGGTCCCCTGGGGCCAACTCAGTCCCCTGGAGGCACTACTGGGTTCTTAGGAAAGGAATGACCAACGTTTTGTTGCAGAATTTAAAATTAAATGAAGGCCCCAAACACACAGGGAGACCAGTGGTCCTGTGTTGTTTGGAGCTGTCTAATTTTTAGCAATGACTGTCCTGCATCCCCCTAAATCCTCCCAGTCCAGGGTGTACTGGAATTCGAGGTCACCCTAAGTCATGGATAGTGTATACCTATACTGTATATTCTCTAGTGTTTGAAATAATTGGCAGATCATTTGGAAAGATTCAGAAATGGGATATTATGCATATTTGAAATGATTTGCAAATCAGTGATCAATATTCCCAGAAATAGAAATTATCATCTCCTTGGAAAAAATGGTATTTTACTCTCCTAGGTCCTAAGAAGCCAAAACAGGAAACTGCACTTTGTAGTAAATTAGAAGACAAAGTTACTTGAAGCAAGTTCAGCTTTGATTTATTTGAATTTGTGCTGGATGTGAAGGGAGAGTCCGGCAGCACATAAGGGGAGCCTCGGCTTCTGTTGGCTTTAGTTCAGGGACCTAATTCTCCTTTTTCATGGTCAGGTGCTCTGAAGATGATTCTCTAGGGACCATAGAAGTAAACAATTGGTATTAGTAGAACAATTGCCATCTCAGTCTCTCTTTCCACCTCTTTTCCTTCAGGAAGCTGTGGGACCCACTTAAAAATGTCTTAATTAGAAACCCAATGCATACGAAAGCCTGGCATTGTGTGGGAGTGGGGGTTGGGGTGCATGGCTCCCAATCTCTTCCCTTTCGGGGACAGCCGCTGGTGCACGGGGTGGAACTCGGCTCCCAGGATGGAGCTCTGACTCCACTCACCTCAGTGGGAGCACAGCTGGGGAGGAGCCAAGCACGACATTACTCCCTATGTGCAGGGATGGGAGGAGAAGGGCCTCTGCAGTCACTGACATCATGCCACTGCCTTCGTCACAGGGCAGAACGCACAGGGGCCTCCAAATAGGAGTACCCATGGGTCACGGGTATGGCCACCATGTCCCCCACATTCCAACTAAACTCACCCTCCCACACACAGGGTTGCACAAGTCAGTTCGCCTTGTGTGGAATAGCGGTGGTCGCAGAGAAGGATGCCAACCTACTCCCCACACAGCCTGATATTTCCCTTTATTTCTGGGGGAATTCAGGTGACAGAGGAGCACCTAGGCAAGCAGCCTCCTGGACCGGTTATGCTACTCAGTGATAGAACCGACAACCCGTGTGCATCTCTGTAGAGGTCTGCTTGTTCATGGTCTCCTTTCACATCTGAAGCACCCCGTGGAATGTGTAGGTGGCTGTAATCAGCTTCTTTTCCTTTTTTCTTGGCAATTAAGGTGGCAACAGGCAACTGCAGGACTGAAGACCAGGCCTTGACTATTACCTGCAAAGTCAGCGCTGCAGGGCAGGAGTCGCTCTGTTTTTAGCTCTACTTTTACGATAGACGCCTGTCCCCCTCTGACCTTGCTCTGGATAAACCGGAGGAGAAAGCTGGAGCTTGTGCCCTGGGTTCCAGTTCATCCAAACTGCCCATCGCTGTTGACCACAGTCCTTGGTGGGCTCTGTGAACTTTCTCTCTATAAAAACAGGTTAAAGTACACACACACACACACACACACACATCGAGTGATCCAACTTATTCAAACTCATTCAGTTCTATGAAAAATAAAGCAAAATATTCTAGCCAGTTCTAAGAAAAAAACTGGAGAGATGGCTGTCTGGGATCCACAGGAGAGTGGCTTCCCTGTCCACAGCACACACACCCCAGCAGTCTGGCCGAGCTCTTTCTCTTGGGTACATACCCAGAGGTGGAATTTCTGAGTCTGTTTTGCTGTTTTGAGGAACCACAGACTGCTCCAGAGTGGCTGCCGAGTCTCACGTTCCCAGCTCACTGGTGCCACTCCTCCTCACCCTCTGAAATGCTGTCCGCAGGGCACACAGTAGTATTCCACTGTGGTTTGACTGGCACTTCCATGATGATTAGTGACATAAGGCACTTTTTCATGCTCTTATTGGCCATTTGTATAACTTATTTGGAGAAATGTCTCTCCAAATTCTTTGTCCATTTTTGAATTTTTATTATTGAATTGTAGATATATTTCATATATTATAGGTATTAACCCCTTATCAACATATGATTCTCATATATTTTTTTCCATCCATGGGTCTCCCTTTCACCCTATCTATTGTGACCTTTGATGCATGGAAGTTTTTAATTTTGATGACCAAGTTTTTGTTGTTGTTGTTATTGTTGTTAAATGTGATTTTGAGTGTCAAGCCAAGAAATGATCACTGAATCCGATGTCGGGAGTTACGGCTTAGATAGGAAGTGTCCCCCCCAGAGCTCATGTGTGAAACAATGCAAGGACATTAAGAGGTGCGGATGGGGTTCTGAGGATTTAAACCTCATGAGTGCACCAATCCATTTGAATGCATTAACCGGGTGGTAACCGTGCGGAGGTGGGGTGTGGCTGGAGCAGGAGGGTCACTGAGGGTGTGGCTTTGAGGTTTCTATTTTGTCTCTCTGCTTCCTGGTGCCATGTCCTGAGCTGTTTTCCTCTTCCATGATGTGCTGCCTCACGGTGGGCCCAGAGCCATGGAGTGACCATGGGTGGACTGAGACCTCTGAAACCCTGAGCTTCCGATAAACTTTTTTCCTCTACTTTGTTCTTGTCAGGTCTTCTGATCACAGCAGTGAAGCAGCTGTCTAAGACACCAGGAAACCTTCCCCTGTGTTTCCTCCGAGAGTTTTATCCCTAATGCTTACGTCTTTGATTCATTATGAGTTGATTTTTGCATATGGTGTAAGATGAAGGTCCAACTTCATTTGTTTACTTATTTTTCCAAGTGGGTATCCAGCCCCACCCACCCAATGCAATTTGTGGAAAACACGCTTCTTTCCCAGTTGAAGCCTTAGCATCCTTTCAAAATTGTTTAACTGTATGTTTGAGGATTCATTTGTGGAATCTCTGTTCTATTTCATTGATTCATGTGTGTCTTTAGGAGACAGCATACTGCAGTATTTGACCCTGTAGCTTTGTAGTGAGTTTTGAAATCAGGAAGTGTGACTGCTCCAAATTCATTCTTTTTTTTCAAGATTGTTTTGGCCCTTTAGGGTCCCTTGAGATGTCTTACAAATTTTAGGATGGATTTTTCCAGCTCTATAAAAGTCCTTGTTAGGCTTTGGATACAGATTACGTTGAGTCTGAGATCAACTACATGGTGTGTTAACTTCTTAACGTTAAGTTTTCCAGTCCACTAACACAGGATGTCTCTCCATTTATTTGTATTTATTTGTATTTTTTTTTGAAGTTTGTTTCAGCGACATCAGTGTCGTGGTTAGGTTTATTCCTAAGCATTATATTCTTGGTGAAGATATTGAACAAGGAACTATTTTCAGATGATTCATTGTTACTGCGTAAGACCAGAGCAGATTTTCCGTGATGGCTTTGACTTCTGCAACTTGACTGAATGTTTTTGATAGTTCTGACAGATTTTTTTGCATGGAATCTTCAGGTTATCTACATATAAAATTATGTCAACTTCAAGCAACTCCAAGAGTTATGAACAGTTATTTATTAAAAGAAATATTCTGCCTGTTTTACCACAAGTAAAGAGGTGCCAGAAGTTCCTCACAGGTCACACTGCTCCTGGGGGTGAGAGGGTCACATGTGCAGAGTAATTGGTGTCATCTCAAAACTTTCAAGTGGTGTAATTGATTGGCTTATCCCATTCATGGCTTGTGTTGATGTGTTTGTTTTTCTAACAAAAAACTCTCACCATGTGCCTGCTGTGTATGAATGTATTTTGAGCCATTTTGGCATGTTGGGCAGGACGTCTTGGCCTCGTTTGCAGAGATAAGCAGCAAGCAGAGGGCAGGTCCTCGGAGCAAAGCCCCTTTACACCCCTATTGGAATCACGGTATTGACCTGCCTGCTCCCCCTGGCTCCCAGAGGATTGCAGTGGAGGGTGGCTCCGAATTCGCCAGCTCTGGACAGGGCTGCTGCATCAAAGGCCTGCAGTGCGCCGCCCTTCCAAGGAGACTTCGATCTAAACACTGCCTCCCTGCAGCCGTGTCACATCTCATTCACTCTGTGGCCTTTGTAGGAGACAGAGATCATTACAGAGCAAACACTGAGAGAAAGCACATTCCAGCCTGGCCAGAGCCCGTGGGTCCCAGGAGAGAAGGAGGGGCCTGGGGCAGCCAGGGGTGGGAGCTCACAGGGAGACAGGAGCCTGGCCTGCAGACAACAGGCTGGGCCAAGTGCTACTGCTGCTGACACCCCTGGCTGCTGCGCAGGCCCCCGAGCGCCCCTGGTCCTACCCGCCCTCCCTGTGGCCAGAAAGCAACTCCCCTGGGCTGCCGGGTCGGATCATGCTCTTCCATGTAGATGGTCCCATGTCCTCTCTGGGTTTAGTCTTCTGTGCACACACTGATGGCCTCGCGTGGCCCCCTCTGCAGACTGCTGCCTTCCAGGTCCTGCCTCTGAGAGGCTGCGTTTGTTCAGACAGACCTTACAGCAAGGAAATGGAAATGGTCTTCTGTTTGTTTGCTTTATTTGCTCTCCAGCCTTTTCAATTCGCACCCTAATGATTTCATTTTAAGGAACAACTGTCATGAATCTTTGCTCTATTCATTATTAAAACAGGACGGAAAAACTGATTAAATTCCAGCTGGAACCACCTCTCCTCTCCCTCTTCTTCCCTCCATCCTTGCTTCCTCGGCTTCCCTCCTTCCTCTCCCTCACCCCTTCCTCTGTCCTCCCTCTCCCCCTCCCTCTCTCCCTCCTTCCTCTCCCCCCTTCCTCTGCCCTCCCTCTCCCCCTCCCTCTCTCCCTCCTCCCCCTCTCCTCTTTCCTTCACTGCCAGTGGTTGCCAGTATCAACTCAGGCATCTGACACCCTTGCTGTGGGTCAGCAATTGCCCACTCCTGTCCTGGAGAGAGGTCCTTGAGGGACAGAGTCTCCATGTTCCTGGGAAGAGAGGGGAGAAGGGGACCCCCAAAGGAAACTTGCACTTCCGTCCTGTCACTGTGTTCTTCTAAGGGAAGCTCACCACAGCGGTGCCAGGGGAGCTGCTTCTGCATGGAGGGAAGGTCCCTAACTCTCAAGGCCTGGTGGACAGCGTGGCTACGTGGAAAGAGAACATGGACCTGAGTTTGACCTTGTCTGCAGATGCAGGCCCTGAAGAGCTCTAGGGCAACTCATCAGAGGTGTGTTGAGCACCCTGCACTGCTCAGCATTGGTGCTGGGGAAGGGTGGTGGCCAATGGGTTAACTAACGTTTCCCAGCATGGGTCACCCATGGTCACTCCGTAGAAGGCAGTGCCAGCATCAAGAGCAGGGGATCTGGGGGCAGGCAGTGGGCCTTCTCCCGTCTGTGATGGCGAGTTGCCTGCCCTGCAAAGGGGACCTTGAGTGGAGTGGAGGGTGTTGAGGGAGAGACAGCGGGGTGCTCTGACAAGGGCTTTTTAGATGAGAGAGGAAGGACAGGGCCTGGGGCACGCAGGGTTCAGAGTCCTGGAGATCCAGGCAGGAGGAGGGAGGAGTGGTGAGGACAGGCATGCTGCCTGGAGGTCACAGAGGCCTTCGGCTCCTTGGGATGGAATGGGATGTCAGGGTGTAAGAAGAGTAACAGGGTCCATGTCCCATGTTTAACAGATCCTGGGCTGAGCCTAGATGACAAGGACAAGGGTAGACCTGGGAGCCCTAGTGGGAGGGACAGCATCAACCCTATTGTCCCTCTACAAAGGCCCCAGGGTCCTGGGCAGGTCTGTGCTCAGAGGGACTGCAGCAGAGATCCACTCTGAACAAGGGTCCTGGGAACCAGGCCAGACTCCTCAGGGCAGGACTTCCTAAGTGAGGCCGTCTGCTCCCCTGGTCTCCTGGCAGAAAGGTGAGGGTCTTGGCTGCACAGTGTGAGGAACCTTACGCAGAAAACACGCCAGTGTTAATAGTCGGAACTGAGGAGCAGGGGACATTGAAAACACTAGAGCATTCACCAGGGTGTGCTGTGAGCTGAGCACGGGATTCACGATGTCCTTGGGCGGGAGGTTTCCACTATTGTGAAAACTCACCTTCATCCACCATCCTTGAGAACTTCCTTCCCATAAATCAGTTTTCTCAGAGGGGAGTTTGAACAGTGCATGTGCAGCCAAGGCCATGACGAGCTATTGCCGGGTCACCTTGTTGTGGGTCAGGTTCTAAGGCTGTGACCCAGAACATGTCTCCATCACAGGGTCCTCAGAACACCCTGCCATGTGAAATGTTTAGACTTTCCTTTTTCTTTATTCATGAAATGTGCAGAAACATGGTCCAATGCATGTGTGAATAAACTCACTAACTCCCCGTTGAACTCCCTCTGTAGGGGCTGGTTCTAGTCAGGTGTTTCTTTTTCTTTTTCCACTGTGACCAAAACCCCTGTCCAGAACAAGTTAGAGGAAGTTAGGTTCACCCAGGCTCCTGGTTTCAGAGTCTGGGTCTGTAGACAGCCACACCATTGCTCTGTCCCCTGGAGGGCAGGCAGCACATAGGGGAAGGTCCGCTCCGCTCACTGTGGCTCAGGGTGCAGAGAGAAGGAGCGGGACCAGGCCCCAGGGCAGACACACCTTCCAGGAAAGGCGGCGGCGGCCCCTCCTCCAGCCGCGCCCCACCTGCCCACAGTCACCACCCAGTGCACTCTGCTGGGGGGGACTGGAGAGGCCACAGCCCTCACCACTCACTCTTTTCCCCTTGGAAAGTTTCTGCATCAGGGCTTTGGGGAAACCTCAGGTCCAGCAGGACAGGCTTCGTTGTATCCTGGTGCTGCTGAACAGAGAGAGGAGTCAGGGTGTCACTCCCCTGAGGCCAGCCTGTGGCTCCCCTCTCCATCCCAGCAGGCTGGATGCTGCGGCCGGGCTCACACACACCAGAGACACGGGCAGTTTTAGAGCATGGACACACTCTGCCCGTGAGAACCTGAGATCACTCCTGGCTTCACCGCCGTCCATCAGAACAGGAGCAGAGATGGCTGGAAGAGGGAGCCCAACCTGCTGGGCAGGAGAAGGCAAGCGTGGTGTCAGGAAGGTCTCTGCACCTCTGGATGTGCTCCAGGTGGGTCAGACATTCATAGGGATTAAAGAACTGAGAGACCAGGAGGGATGTGGACATGAGCAGAACTCCCCCACAAGTGGGAAGCAAGTGCTCCAAGTCCTGGCTGGCACAGAGACTGGCAGTGTGACGGTGCCCACCCACAGACCTTCGGCAGGTATTCACAGAGCCCTAACTATTTTCAGTGTGCTCTTTGAGAGTCAGAAAATACAGTCATACCTTGAACAGACAAGCCCCTGACCTCAAGGGGGTGTAGTCTAGTGGTCAGAGATGAGGAGCCAGACGCACCAGAGCCTAGCACGTCAGGCAGGGAGGAGAGGCCTGGAGAGAAGGAGGCTCAGGGAGAGCGGGAAGGAGGCCTGTGGCAGACGCCTGGACAGGAAGGCTGCAGGACAGGGAGCGCAGGCCCTGCCAGGCCCTCTGCAGGCCCCAGGAGAGGAAAGAACTGGTATCGTGTGGGCAGAGCCAGAGGGGACAGGGATGCGATGGAGCAGTGAGCACAAGGCTTGGTGTCCATGCTAGGAGATGCAAGGTCCTGCCACTGGAGCCACGGGACACGGCTCTGGTCTGGCTTTGCATACATAAGATGATGTACAGGAGCTTCGTCCTCGATGGCCCCGCTGCAGAAGGCCCACTGTACAGCTGCCCTCGATAGCTGGGCATGCCACTGCTTGTCAAGTCTGTTGTTTGGGTAACTTTGGGGCTTGTCCCCCAAAGAGCCTGTGTCAAAGGCTTGGTCCCCAAGGTGGCACTATGGGGAGGTGGTGGG
This sequence comes from Marmota marmota marmota, assembly GCF_001458135.2. NCBI lineage: Eukaryota > Metazoa > Chordata > Mammalia > Rodentia > Sciuridae > Marmota > Marmota marmota. Next base: position 2,388,207 of record NW_026000068.1, on the reverse strand, counting down.
GTCTTTAGCAGTGGCCCTGGAGGGAGGTATTTATGTGGTTGGGGTTTGTGGGACCCCAGTCTTGTTCTCTTTCTTCTGCTTCCTGTTTACAGTGGAGCTGTTTGGCCCTGCCACACACCCTGGCAGGATGCACCACCTTCCCAGAGACCCGGAGCCACGGGGCCACTTAATCTAATCTTAAACTGGAAACTCCAGAACCATTAGTGGTTGTCTTGGGTCCTTAGTTAGCTATGGGGATGGCTGGGCAATGCAGGATGCCTTCAGGTTGCTGGTCACGAACAACCCTGTGTGACATCCTTGCACACTCCTCTGCTGAGCACTTGCACTGCACTTGCTCTGGGCAGACCTGGAGTGAGCCCCTGGCCATGGGCTGGCCTGCTCAGCCCCCGTGTCCTACCATCCTGCCCACAGCTCGGGACAAGTCTGAGGCAGGCATATCCCCTCAGCCTGCTGGCGTCTCCAGAGCTGACAGGTGGGTAGGCATCGTGTTAACGTGTGGCTTTATGTCTCAATTTCCAGATGACAAATAAGATGAAGAACCTTTCAAACACTTTATGGGCCATTTTACAGTCGTCTGTTCCCAGTGTCTTTTAGTCTCTTTCCTCGTTGGCTCTTTGATCGCCCTCCCTGTTTAATGGATAGAGGTTTTTGTGTGTCCCTTCCGCAAACAAGACTTGGGGAGACGATTGTGTTGCAACCTCCCCTCAGTCTCACGCTGTGTCATGCTGTCTCTCTGTTTGGCCTCCTTTTTATTACTGAATAATTTGTTTGGATGAACTGATAATGTTCAGGGTACTATATTTTTATCAGTCCTCTCTTTTATAGATTGCCCTATCTAAGAAGTCTTTATGTACCCCAAGTTTATGAATTCTTTCTTCTATGTCATCTCTTAGATATTCTTTCTTTAACTTATATCTGTAGATTCATAAACCCCTGTAAATTGACTTGTGAAGACGTGTGAGTCAGTCAGACTTGCCAAATTACACACACAAGAAAAAGATGGCTGAGATTTTATAGGGGTGTGTTCTCAATTTGAACATCATCATAGTACTGACTACTGCAGCTGATGAATATGCATGCCTTTTAATTCACTTGGGTATTTTTGAAATTTTTCTATCAATTAATACTTTATAATTTTTTTGGTGGAAGAATTAAATAAATTTTAGCTATTTGGGGGGTATGTGGTGCTATTATAAATGCTACATTCAATTAAAATTATTTTTATTCAGTATAACATTTATAATAATTTGCTGACAAAATCTTAAAAATCATTTTGATTGCTCTCAAATAATAATGTGTGTGGGGGGAGGGGATGCACGGGAGACCTCCTGGGTGCTTCCTGCAGTACACCAGGTGGGATGCAAGGGTAAGAGGGGGTGAGAAGTGTTTGGCGTCTGAACAGATTTTGAAAGTATAGGTGACAGGGCTTTTTACTCATTGCATAGGACACGGGAAACAAACACAGAAAGAAAGACACAGGGGGAGAGAGAGGGGAAGGGAGAAGGGGAAGAGAGAGAGGGGGGAGGGAGGAGGGGGGGGGAGAGAGAGAGAGAGAGAGAGAGAGAGAGAGAGAGAGAGAGAGATGTTTTAATATTTATTTTTCAGTTTTCGNAGAGAGAGAGAGAGAGAGAGAGAGAGAGAGAGAGAGAGAGAGAGGTTTAATGGTGAGTCCAAGATCCATTCCTTGCAGCAGTCTGAAGAAGGCCGTACCATGTACCAGGATAGAGAGGTCTGGAGAAGACGGTCAGGCATGCACACCAGGAGTTATCTAAAGACATTAAAGTCGGTGCTTCTTTGACATCCACGTGGAGAAGTGAGAGGGTGGCTGGCCCACTGGGTTCACTTCAGGGAGGCACCACCTGCAGGCCTCTGTGTGGGGTGCTCCTTAGAGCCCACCAGACATTGTCACCTCCAGAGAGAGGGTTGGAGCTGGTTGATGATCCAACATCTATTCTCCCTTCCCCTACTGCAGTTGACCCCCCTTGGGTGGCCATGTACTTGAGTTTAAAGAATAACTGATGCTTGCCTTTCCTCTTTGCTATCGGTTAGTCCAGGGACCACATTCCAACAGCTGATGAAGGAGGCTGCAGGTTGAAGTCTCTAGGAAGGACTTTCGGCTTCGACTTCAAGAGGAGAGAGGGCCCTGGCACCACCATCCCCTGTGGACATGCACAGCCCAGCAACACAACAGGAAACTAACTGAAGAGCACCTCTGTCTGGATCAATTCAGATTTAAGCACCACAAATCTAGTTCACAGGTTAAAGGAGAAATCACAGTGGATTATTAACGTATGTGAAAAATTGTGTGTAGAAATAATGGAGGACAAAATCTAGGAGAAATGTCAAAGCCAAGCCCAATTCTGTGATGACAGAACACAGTGTCTCTATAAGGTTTCAGGCAAGCTTCAGCACACATAGAAAAAGAGTCATGCAAAAAAGTAAGAAGTGTCAAAGAATCAAGAGATAAACAGATACTAGAAGTAGGTCAAGAGATAGCTCAGACATTGTTATCAGAATAACTAAGACCAATATGTTAAATAAGACAGGATAATATGGACAAATGGATAAAAAGAATGAGAAAAAAGATAACAAAATAATCACTCAACATCTGGAAATGAAAATATCTGTAATTTTAAAAATATTCAGCGAGCTTTGCATAGTGACACACACATGTAATCCCAGCAGCTTGGGAGGCTGAGGTAGGAGGGTCACAAATGCAAAGCCAGCCTCAGCAACGTAGCGAAACCCTGTCTCTAAATAAATAAATAAATAAATAAATAAATAAATAAATAAAAAGGGCTGGGGAATGTGGCTCAGTGGTTAAGTGCGTCTGGGTTCAATGCCTGGTACAAAAAAAAAAATCAGTTAATTAAAAAGTATGGAAAACAGCATTTGTTAACTTGAAAAAAAAAAAGGCCACAACCTAGTAATACAGAGAGAAAAATAAGGGAAATAGAAGAATAGTGCATGAGAAACATGAGAATTGTATAGGTTTAAAAAAATGAAAGAGAAGAAATACTTGAAGAAACTATAACCCAGAACTTTCCAAATGATAAAAGACATTGACTCACAGATTCAAGAAACTTCAAATTCAAAAATTCAAAAGCAAGATGCAAAGCAAAATTATGTTCATTTCATCACTGTCAAGATCAAAGAAAAAGAGAAGAGCGTAAAAGCATCTGGGAACCGGAGGAGAGCAGTGTATGAACTTTGGGGCAAAACAGCAGAGAAAGGGCAGTCTGCTTATGGAGCACTCTGAAAGTTTGTGCCTCGTGGAAACCTGGTGAATGGAAGGGCGTCTAAAGATGCTCAGAAACAACTAAATCTGAGAGTGTTTGTCCCTGCTAGAGTTCACATGGTTACATCAAACACTGCTCATGTGCAAACAGCAGGACCCCAGAAAGAAGCAGAGAACTGCAGGAGAAGAGCAAAGGTTTGGAAAAAAGAAAAGAAAAAAAGTCATTTCCTGTTTAAAAAACAGTAATGATGACTTCTAGGCTTATAACCCCCCTAGGAATAAATAAAGACAGAGCAGGGCAGAATGAAGGCATGATGTGACAGAGTGTCCCTGCTCTTGGAAGTCCCCATCACAGGGAGCCGGACGCTCTGAGCTAGGCAGGCAGGCCAGGGTAAGGTGTGGTGTCGAAAGGCCAAGGGGACTGTTAAAGGATGTTCTAAATGAGAAACAAAACATTGGTTGAGAAGATGAAATAAAATGCTGTAACACTTGATTAATTAGAGAAGTCAAGCTTGGTAGTGATTACAGTGCTTCATGTCCATGTAGCATTTACCTTTGGAATGTGAGATGGTTTGACATTGCCTATGATGGTATATTAATAGAAAGAAAATATATAACCTCCTCCGAGGGAGGAGAAATACAAAATTCAATACCGTTTCAAGAAAAACTAACTTTCACATAAAAGACTTCTTATCCCAATAATTCCAACAAAACTGTCCAGCAAAAGCCTCCAGTCCACATCTTTCTTAGCAATGGCAGTTGAGAAATGTTTCTGTGTTCATCCTGTTCTACTTACCATTTTTTAAAATTCCTTAATCAAAACAAGAATAGAGGGAAACAGAAAAGGTTGGTAAGGATCAAACACTAGTTTCTCTACTTGTAGAAAATAGGATCTCATATACTAGGGAATCTGCAAATGTTCTTGAACCATCAGAGAATCCATCAAGAGTTTTGGGCAAAAGGTCAAACAACCTAACAGCAAAAACTTTCTATGCTATACACACACACACACACACACACACACATGCAAGGTCAAGACACACCTTTCATAGCAGCAAGAACTTGCCTAAGGAGTGTAGGGAAAAGCTACCTAAAACCCTCGTGGGGAGAATTCTGAGTGCTCCCACCAGCTCTGCACAGCCCTGCACACAGCTGCCCAGCAGGACCGTGCTCACGCAGGGCTCTTCCCACAGGGTGAAGGCCAGGTTTTATTTCCCCGGAAGGCCTCTACAAGAGAGGGGTGTTGGCTGCTGTTGAACTGGGAACTAACTGAGGGGATTTCCCTTCTGCCAATGTGAAACCCAGGTGAGTGGCTGAGTGCTTGGCTTCCTCCCGCCTCAGCTGCCCTCTGGGAAACGGTTGATGGCGCGGGGGATGCAAGTGTGAGCCGGGAGTGTGCACCTGGTGTGGTCCTCAACAAGCACGTGGGGCTCTTCAAAGGCACGCGGTCTTGCAATCCTGGATGCTTCAGTCATCCTGACCCGGTACTCAACATCAGGTGTTTTTATTTTTTAAACTTTATACAAAAGATGGTGAACGTCACTGACCTTCACTTGGAGGTTAAATTGGTGTGTCTATAAGATGTTGTATGCTGACAAGGCCCTCATCCTCCAATCACCAGTGACATGGGCTGTACACAGCACAGACCCAGGCACTGCTGGTCAGCACAACAGGACAGACTGTCCTGCATGGTGTCCCTGTGGGTTACGCTGCATGGATACAAGGTGACAAGCAGAATCTTGAGAAGCATCACTCAGATAATAGCTTCTGGTCTAGTTTTGAAAAAAAAAAAAAAAAGTCCAACACTTAAAAATATCCTTTGAAAAACATTTTCTTCAACAGGTTAAAGAATGATCGTCCAAAAGGACCCTTTTTGCTTGATCTGATCTGACCCGAGGAAGGGACTTTCAAAGCACATTTAACTATGTAGGAACTCACAGGCTCTGACATCCAAAACACGCTACATGGAGAAAAATGATGGAATTGGTTGGCGTATTATAATTCTTAATACACAATTTCCACTAAAAATCAATGAACAAAAAAGACAAGTATGAAAATTCAAGGATGAAAAATGCCCAATAAAGTTATGAAATCAATGCTCGACATCATTGGGTCCAGATCAGTCAACGTCAAAGCACGTTGCCTGCCCATTTCCAGCAGGTGGTGCGGAGCCTGTCTAGGGGGCTCTGAGCAGCTTCTCTCTTAGCTCTGGTGGGATTTTAAAGTCAGCACACATTTCCTACCAAGCATTTTGACAATGTGCGGCAAGAGCGGTATCACACTCACACATTGTCACCCAGCGATACCACTGAAGGACTCTCTCCAAGAGACTGTTAGGGTCCTGGCTGGTCACCTGAGCTGTTGTCTCTGTCCTGTGTGTAAGAGTGAAAGGCTGGCATCCATTCAAATGTCCTGTGACAGAGAGATACAGGACAGTATATCAGAGAAAAGTGATGTCGATGACAACTGCAGTTCCCACACTCTCAAAGGACACATGTTAGAAAAACCAAGCAGGAATGTATAAATGCTGGCTATGCTTTCCTCTGAGAGAGATACCTCCATTTCACAAGGCAATACGGTAATTTCATAATTAAATAGATATTTTAAGTCAACTTAAAAAATGCACTGTGGCCCTGAAAGTCACACTTGTAGTATATGAGGGGGAGACAAAGGGGCACCCGGCAGGCTGAAGAAGGCTGGTCCCTGTGGAACCCATGACTCCTGGCAGAGGCCGGGGCACTTGCCTTTGAGGGTGGATGGTGTTACCTCCCATTATGGCTCCTTCCTCTGTTGAACCTTGAGAAAAGAGACTGGGATTTACTGTAGGATGTCACTTGTCCTTTGGCAGCTCCTGTAACAGATTCTGTTTTCGGGCAGGGGACGGCTATTAAAGACCTAGGGCTGAGCCCTGGGCTAATGCTGGCCTCAGTTGGCTGCCTTGCACACGGCACCTGAGAGCCCAGGCTTGTCGACACTGACCAGCTCTACTGATCCACCTGAAGGGTCAGCAGGCATGGCTCATCCTGGCATGGCACAGGGCTGGAAGACGTTGGCCACAGCATCAGGGAACCGGACAGCACCCTGACATGGCCCTGCCTCATCACAGAACAGCCAGCAGCTGACAATGGTGGGTGGGCAGCAGCTAGCTTCATCTGGGCAATGTTGAAGTGACCTTGCGATTTTCACAGTGATCTACTGCCTTTCTAGATCTGACCTTGCCCGCCTGTCCTCTCCCAGGGAATTCTTGTGGTGGAATCTAAATCCAAGGTGCGGTGAGCACGTTACAGGCAGCTTGACGTTGCTGTGGAACAGGAATTCAAGGGGTTCCCTCGCCCAGGGCTGTGGGTGCCAGGCGAGGTGAGAGCCCCATCAGACAGCAAAATGAAGAAGTGCGATTGTTCCATCAAAAGGCTGCACCCAGTTCATGTAGGGGACCGTCAGCACGCTGCAATGCTCCAGAAGGGACTGTGACAAGTCAGATTGTCCAAAATAACTCCATGAAAATGCAGAGGTGACAGTGCAGAGGGGCCCAGGAGGAGGCAGGGCAGGGCGAGCACATCCAGCCAGAGGTGTGCAGGTTGGGGTGGGGGAGCACCCAAAGTGAAGGACGTCCAGGGCCCGGGGGAGAGGAGCCCTGTGTGCACTGTGGATAGCCACATTGAACAATGATGATCTGCCTCTGGATCTCGATGTTTTTCTGTTCTTTTCCTCTTAAGGTTGTTTCTCAGTGAAGTTTGAAGGAGACAGGCCTCAGACGTTCACAGCTGTTAGGGTTCTCAACCTTCCATGTGCACAGGAAGGACCTGGGGAATTTGTAAAATTCCCTAATCAAAATTGTTGGATGTGGGCATGAGAGTCAGGGTTTCTATCAGGTTTCCTGGATGGGAAACTCTGGGAAGAGCAGATTGTATCATACTTAAGGAGAGTTGTTTATGGTAAATAATAGTAATTCCAGCATTTGAAAAATGTAGGGAACCATTGATTTGCCTCATTTAAAGGCTACTTGTAAAGCCTGGATAATTAGATACCATTACAGTAATACGTATCTCTGGATGTAACAGCAAGAAAGGGAAGCTAATAGCAGATGTCCACCACTGTATTAATGAAATGAAGCACATAGACTTGATCTCAGGAAACTTCTAGCATCAGTTCACACCACATGTGGACTGTCTTCCCCCAAAGATGCCTGAGAAGAACCAGTAAGGGTGCCTACACAGGTACGGTGCCAGAGCAGTCTCTCCCTCCAGGCCAGTGTGCAGTCAATAGCTCAATAAAGTAGTTTCAGAGGGGAACTATGATCTGATGGCAAGACAGTGAACAGAAATCCCACACACATGCACAACCTCTCCAGGCAGAGCGGGTGCTTTCCCTGTGAGCACATTGCAGTGCCAGGTGGTTGTCACAACTGCTCCCTACAGTCCTCCTCTCCCACTGCCACTGCCAACATCCAACCTATGACAGCCTCACCTCTCACGGTTGGCCACCAGGATGCCATCACCCACCCCACCTGCCTCCATCTTTCCAAGTTCTCAGTCTTTGCATCTGCTAAGCCAGAGCATGTGTACACAGTCCTGGGCTAAGCGGACTCATCTCTCAGGCCTTTGTCACCTTATTCTCTGACCCTAACTCTTCACCTCTTCCCATTCTTGTAGACAGAGTAAAAAACAATCATTGCAATACAATTCTAAACTCCCTGCCATTTCAAATATCATACCCTCCATCTCCAGTTAGCTTTAGAATTGCCCTCTGAGTGTGCCAACCTGCTGCGAGTTGAAACCACAGGGCCTGTGCCATCCAAAACCACACCCTCTTCCTGCCATGCCCTCCCAATTCATCTAAGTACCCTGAGCCAGGCCTCACCCAGGCCCAGGATCAAACCATCTCTGCCTCCTCCTTTCATTGCAGGATACACTAACACATCCATGTGGAGCACTTTATTTCCTTTGTATCTGATGCTGTTTTCCTGGTTCCTTTCTATGTCTCTTCTCATCAGTGATGACATGACCAGTTTCATTTTTTACACTTCCTATGTCATCTGACCAGACCCTGAGGGTTCTGAAACAGCTCAGCTAATGTTTACAAAAATTCATTCTGTCCTGGCATTAAAATTCACATGCCACTGTCATTCCCATTTTACAGTTAAGGAAGTGAGGCCCACAGAGGTGAGGTAGTCTGCCCAGGGTCTCACATCAGTGATGCAGCCAAGTGGGGATTCCAGTCCAGTCCCACCAGAGCCTGGCACTCACTGTCTTCATCAAGTCATGAACCATCTCGAGCTACTGCGAAACGTCAGCTTGTGTGTGTGTCAGGGGGTTGTTTTGATAACCAAGTGTTCTAAGCAGGGCACAGGAGGGACAGGAAGTCGGGGCTTCCCTGTAATAACAACCGTGATGCTCCAGTGACATGCTGCTCAGGTCGGGTCAGGGCTGAGCTCTCGTAACACTGAAGCAGATTGAGGCAGTGGGGTCAAAGGTGGGTCTGGATCCTGTTATCTCGGAATTGCATCTACAGCCTTCCCGTGCCTTGTCACCTAAGGAACCCGGACAGCTGCGGTGGGACACCAAGGCCACAGATCACGTGGGAACGCTTTGGTTCAGCTAAGTGACCCAGTCTTGCTGTCTTGCCCTGACTACTGAGCCTGGAGTGCAGGACGCCTGGCAGTGTCCTTGGCCACTAAGCCATAGACCCTCGAACGGCACCTGTAATTGTTGAGAACTAGGACTTTGGGTCCCTCATTTCCTCCCCCCTCGAGTGTACAGAGGAGTGAAGACACTACCTTCAGATGTCCCACCTACTGTGATATGAACATCTGTGGGCAGATGGGGCACCCTAAGCCACCTGGGCCTGACCCTAGACCCAGGACCCTGTGTGACTGGGGTTGATGTTTGTATTGGACTTAGATAGTGACAAATGGTGGATTATATTCCAACTGCATGATAAAGACTCTCAGATTAAATTGTTGGGAAGCCAGATTGCCTTCACAAGCAAAGCAACCTGGGTTCACAGAGATGTGATTATTAAAACGGCCTCTCGGCTTCTCTTACTGGGCGCTGGGGCTTGGAGGTGCTTCCACACATGTTCCCTTGGGCCCATTTCTAAGAGAACCTCAGCTGCCTCTGTGGTTCCCTGTGGGGATGGAGGTGGGTTTCAGTGTGGCCACCTTGCACAGCCCTAGCCCTGCCTTGCCACCCAGAAGAACACAGACGGCTTTCCTAAATGTCCTCACCTGGAGAGGCAGCTGGGGTGTGAGCTCTAGGCAGGCAGTGGAGGTCCCACCTAGCTCGGACACGAACCAGTGGGGGGCACCTGGGCCCAGCCTAGAGTGGGGATCTCAACAATCCCACCTCCCCTGGATGACGGAGCTGACCCATGCAAAACCCTTACCTAGAACAGGCAGGCTGCAGAGTTTAGAAATGCCCCGCACGTCTGTGACCTCCCCATGTGCCTTCCCAGCTTCCCGCACAACATGTGCACGCTCCCACCGCCCTGCAGAGGCCCCGGTCCTCGACATTGTCCACCCACATGTCGCCAAAGTGCCTAATGCAAAGCCTTAATGTGTTAATATTCAAAATCTGTTATGGTTTGGAAATGGGGTGACCGGCGAAGCTCATGTGTGGGCAATACAAGAGGGTTTAGAAGTGAGAGCCTCAGCCCAATCTGCATTCATCCTCTGCTAGGGATTGAGCGGAGGATGGAGGGAGGCGGGACGTGGCGGGAGTGCTGGGTCCTGGGGGTGCCTTTGGGGTTGATATTGTGTGAGCTGTACTAGTCCCTCTCTGCTTCCTGGTGCCAGTCCCCACTCTTTCCTTCCCAGTCTTCCACCATGATATTCTGCCTCACCTTGGGCTCAGAGCTACGGGGCTGGCCATGTATGGCCTGAGAACTCTGAAACCGTGAGTGCCAAATTAACTTTTCTTTCTCTAGGTGTTCTTTTCAGGTCTTTTGGTTACAGCAACAAAAAAATTTGACTGAGACAAATATGTAGAATAGATATTATTTCTATTTTTTTTTCCTTTTTCCCTTTTTTTTTTTTTTTTTAACCGGGGATTAAACCGATAGGTGCTTAACCACTGAGTCACATCCCCAGCCCTTTTTATTTTGAGATAGGGTCTCACTAAATTGCTTGGGGCCTCGCTAAGTTGCTGAAGCCATCTTTGAATTTTCAGTCCTCCTGACTGAGCCTCCTGAGTAGCTGGGATTATGAGGCATGTGCCACCTGCTGTGAAATATATATCATTTCTATGAAGGTTTGATTTTTCTATGACAAAACAAATAAACAGATAATATCTGAATGAATCTGAGATCCAAAACAATGAGTCAGAAAACTAGCATCCACCTCAATCCCCATCACCCCAAAACAAACAATCCTACATCCAATGTTTGGTGATTTCGCTCTTTCCACACCAAGGATACGCTTGTGAGCTTATAGTGAGCACGATAGGCGTGTGACAGCATGTGGAGTTCTGGAGCTGCAGCTGATCTACCCTTCTACCTTGTGCTGTCTCTGGGGCTAGGGAAGTGCTGCTGGGTCAATAGCTGGAGAACTTCAAGAGGATCATGGGATTGCCCACCTTTGCAAGGGATGCTCACATCATTCCTTGAAGTTATTTTTTTTTTTTCATTTATTAATCTAAAAAAAACCTCAGTGTATTTGAGTTTTGCCTGTCAATTTTTCTTGGTCTTTCCTAGGTGACAAACACTCTTAGTGATACCTCAACAACAACAACAAAGAAACAGAAGGTTCTTCTCGGGAACTTGAAGCTACTGTGCAGATGGGCAGGTTGCATGCATTTTACACTTTTGGATGTGAGCACAGAAAATCTTACTTGCTGTGAATATCTAGGTAGATTTCTTTAAAAACTAGCATGATGAACATGAGTCAGAAAAACTGCATGAATTTTCCCACAAAACAAAGGCCCTGCACTTTGTTTCCTATTCTAATTTTGATTTGGGTCCTTCCAGGGAGGCGATTAGGTCTTATTCACATGCTCAAATGCCTGATGGCAAGTTTCTGGGTGATTAGGAAACAGATTGTTAGAAGGCTTGGTTCTGACCCAGCAGCGTTGAAATTCCACAAACACTGCGTGGGATTCTTTTCCGTGAAAGCCCTTTGGAGCAGTTGTCTATGTTCTTACCTTATTTCCAAAATATTTGGCAAGATTAAAGATCATCGTTATTTCTGACATTACAGAGTTTGTTGTTGATGTTATAATTATTGTTTATCAAAAGCAGCTTAGATCAGGTAGCTACAAAGAGAAAGTGCCTGGTGATCAAAACGCTGTCGATGCGGAACCTTCGACAACCTACCGCAGCCGTGAGGTACACCCGTGCCTGGTCTCCAGAGCTGATTGGCAGCCCAGCCACTGCAGTGCCAGCACCCAGGCCACTGCTCTCTCCCGGCGTCGGCTCAGATGGAAACCTACCAGCCAGGCTAATTCCCTCTAATTGAAACTTGTTTAACGACATCGTTTCCCCGAGTAGAATGTTTTAAGTTCCTTTTTTCTTTCTCTTCTGTTTCTAGCTTGTTTGCCTGCACTAATTAAAGAAATGTGCCATGTTTGAAAACAAACAAAAAATAAATTGGATATGTTGGTAGGAAAATTGCCCAGGAGATCTTGCCAAAAACATGTGGGGTGATCCGAAGCAAGCAGTCCCCCTCCTTTTTGGGTCTCCATAGCTGCTTTAAGTCACATGCTGAATAGGCAGGGCTTGGCAGTGAGCTAAGCACAGGCGTCCCGCTTCCTCGGAGATGCAGGGAGGGCCGCGTGGTCACAGGATCTGCCGGGGCTTTTGCAGAGACTGACCTAATGGGAGGACTGTCAGTTAAGACGCGGCTTTCATTCTAGGCTGGCTGCAGTCAGCGGCGGAGAAAGTTTAATTCTGAACTGTGAAAAGATTCAATAAGTCACCACAAATCACCCCGACTAAAGCCCAAACTGAGTAATTTACACAGCACTTTGTGGTCTTCAAACAGTTCGCAGGGGCAATTATTCATGCCCGACATGGGGCCTAGCGGTCCAAGCTCCTGTTTGTTCTAAGGCCGAGCAGAGGTGTTTGAAACCGGCAAGAGACGACCAGAGGCCCCGAGATCAGGGCTAATGTGACACCCCCAGGCCTAATCTTCTTAGAGCACTGGGATAAAATAAGTATCCATTACAAAATCAGCCTTCATCCTGCCCCCTCCTGAGCCGGCCACTCTGATAGCCAGCTCAGGACAATTGCGCGATTCCAGACTAATCAGGCCTTTGGAGCCCGGGCAGGAGCAGAAGGGTCTAATCTCCATATTTAGTCCATCTGTACTTGTGGACCTGACTTGCCTGCCCCTTGCAGATCAAAAGGAGTTGGCAAAAATCAGATTAAGGCTGGAGAAAGGGAGGAGGTTTCAGCTGTGTAAGAGCCAAATGTTTTCCTCCCGGCCTTGGTTGCGGACGCGCTTACTAAGACCACGCGGATAATCCCAAGAGGTTTCAGTGCATTGTGTGGCCTTTCTTCTTTCTCCCTTCTTGCAACCAATGAAAAAGCCACCAAAATGAAATATTATATGAATTATGAAGCCGGGAGAGATGCGCACAGAGGGCTGTCGGAGTTGCACAATTAGAGGAGTTCAGTGCGTTGGTTGCACGGGGCAAGGCGTGCTCGCTCACCCTCCTGGGAAAAGCCACAGGCCTGGCATTTCCTGAGATGGAGACACACGGCAGAGCAGTGTGGCGTCAGCAGAGGAGACGGAGCTAATTACTAATACAGGCTGCCGCGGAGTCGGGCTGGCAGTGGGCAGGTGCGGGAGCGGTGTGGTGACATCTGATCTCCAGCTCGGCTGCGGAGGAGCTGCAGAGAGCCACGCTGCAGAACATATGGGATTCACCAATTAAACCAATGCTTGCTTCCTCCTTGAGAACACACTGCGCATTAGCAGTGCTGCCGCTTCCCTCCTCCAATGTGGGCCTCTGTCAGCAATGCCATCGCGCTTCGGTGGCTCTCGCCGCTGCACGTGGCACTTGGGTCCTTACAGCTCGAGAGGCGTGGACAGATGGGTAAGGAGAGGGGAGCAGGCGGGATTCACACTCTGGCTGCTGTTGGCAGTCACCTGCTGTTTGCAAACAGTGACATGTGGCCACCCATCGTGTCCTTCAAGCTAGGAGAAACATGTGCGGCTCTAAGTGAACCGTGCAGCGGGCAACCTTGGTTGGTCCCCACCTGACGGTGACCACGGAGCACGCGGCCCAGCAATTCCCAGGCAGGATGGAGAGGGTGGCTGCTGGGAGGCAAGAGCAGGAGCTCCCGCGCCGTCCGGGGAGGCTGGCAAGCCCCTACTCTTTCTGCTTCTTACAAACCCCACGCAGAGCCAGAGGGAGCTGGGTGGCGCTGGGTCTCGGCAGTGCAGCTCACCTCATTAGAGTGGATTAAGTCGTGGTGCTGAGAAGGATAAAAGGTGAAAAACAGAGCACCAGGATGGGGACCTGGAAAGCTCCAAGTGTCATTTGTGTGCGGACGCCATTATTGACTAGCGCCCATGTGGTTCGCACTTTTCAATTACCGTCTGCCGGAAAGGTGGCGGGTAATTGCAAAGGCTCGTGCCTGAGCCGTGTCAGGGGAGCCTCCCCGGCCCTCTGCACCTTCTCTTGATGCTCGACTCCAGGATGTTCAAAGACAAAGGTCCAGACTCCACAGGACTCCCAGAGGACGCCGGGGTCATGGGGAGAACGAGGCCATTAACAAAATTAGTAAATAAGAAACACAGGGCTGCTCGCAGGATGGCAAGAAACTGGCAGCTGCTCGGGAGCGGCGAGGCGTCCGGTTCTGCATGGAGCCAGGCCAGGGACTGCCTGCCTTTGAAGCTCCCTGCAAGAGAGCAGCAAGCGTCGTTCTGAACTGGGCAGCGTCTGCCGTGGGTGCTCGGCCGGGGCTTTGTTGGCCAGGGCCCTGCTCCTCCCAGGACACTGGCCCCTTGCCGGTTCCCCTTCTTGTCCAGTGGACAACCTGCTCCTCCACTCGCATCATGGAAAGTAAGGGAAACTGACTCCAGATGTAAATGACTTTATGAACAAGAGGTCAGAAGTTCAGTGTGATTTAAGATTGTGGGGAAGATGGAATTTCACAGGGCAAAGGCTCTTGGTGGCCAGGAGGGACAGTGTAGATCTAATAAGCAGGTAGTGGGGCAGCACTCCGGACCTGAACTCCTTCCCGCTGCCTACCTGAGAAGGGGGTTCTAAATTTGGAGTTTGAGGAGACTTACATTTTTTTTGGAAAAGACAGTGCTCAGTCTCCAAGATATGTTGGTGTGAGCCTGTGGCGAGTGCCCAGCTGGGGTCCCAGGACCTTTCAATACAGTGGACACCATGACTCACTCCCTGAATCTCCTGGGCTGGCTGGGGCCAAAGAAAGAAAGGCCAGCCCTGTGCGGTGGCCCATGCCTACAATTCCAGAAGCTCAGGAGGCTGAGGCAGGAGAATCGTGAGTTCAAAGCCAGCTCCAGAAACTCAGCAACTCCCTAAGCAACGTAGTGAGACCTTGCCTCTAAATGAAATATAAGAAAGGACTGGGGGTGCTCAGTGGTTAAATCCCTGGTACAAAAGGAGAAAGAAAGAAAAGCCAAATCCAGCCAGAAAAGTAGTAGTAAATTTTTGTTAAAGATGAAAGAGGTTCAGACATGGACTGAAAAATATATTAAGTATCACTTGCATTCTGACCTCCACAAACTGAGTGATCTCTGCCATGATTATCACACAGCAAGGCACCCTTGTCAAGTGCCAGCAAAGGTCAGCTCAGGGGGGTGGCTTTCCTTAGAGGGGTGTGTGTGTGGTGTGTGTGTGTGTGTGTGTGTGTGTGTGTGATGCTGAAACATCCTGCCACAGAGGTTGTGGAAGGTACAGCCTTTAACCTGAGCAGACACTGAGCACAGCAGGACCCTGTGCCATTTACGACATTCCCCTCTGGACTTGGAGGCCCAGCCTCAGGAGTGAGCTCAGCACATCTTAAAAGAGCTGGCTGCCTAGGAGCAGCACTGGGAGACAGGGAGAGGATCCAGGGACAACTAAAGAGAAGTTTGTGGACAGCAGGGCCACTAGTAGAGAGATGATACATTGCACTCCCCAGGCCTAGAGACCTAGGAGGCCAGAGACCCTGGTGTGTATCTGGGGTCTTTGTCCCTTTTTCCAGTGTGACCATGGGGTTGGGGGACTCAGCACTGTGGATCCTGTCTCTGAGATAATGCCAGGTGGCCTTGTCAAGGGACAGCCTTTGGAACACTGGAGTGGCCCTGCAGCACAGAGGCATGGCTCCCGCCCTGACTTCCTGTGGTAGAGCTGGTGCAGCCTGTTCTGTCTCTGTCTCATTGTTTTCCACATCTTGATGCCAACATCCTGGAAGAGGAGTAGCTAATGGGGTGAAGGAGGTGAGAGCCAATGGATCTCGGGACTGTCGTGCCTCCCATCAGAGGCCACCAGATGAATTGCTTAGTGTTGGACTTTCAGCTTCTAAACCTGAGCCAAATAAATCTCTGCTTTCTGCATTTCCCAGCCTCAAGCATTTTGCTATAGCATCAGAGGGCAGACAAATGGGGATTGGACTGGATAATCCTTTGTTCTAGCCAGTCCACAGGTCCACCATGCTGGTCTCTTCAGCTCATGGCTAGTGCAGCAGATTTCCAAGACATAGATGAAAATCGGCACACAGGGCAGATGAGGGACAGGCCCAGGGAAGTAGGTTATGCATATGAACCCCAAGCCTGGAGTGCTAGAGAGAAGCTCCACCTTGTCTAAGTAGACCACATTGTTGGGGAGTATATTTGGATGGATATAAATAAGTGAGGTAAAAACAGCAGCACCAATCAACTATGTGCTGAAAGGATTGAATGATGAATTCTCAATAGGTAAAAGTATATTATAATTAATAAGTGTGAAATACATATTCTCTTCCATATGTGAGTTTGCAGTCATGTAAATCAGCGTGAACAGAGAAAATGCAGCAGTGTGAAATAGGAGGATACAGAAACACACCTAAAACACTGGCACCATGTGTCTGTCAAATGCACTCCTACTCCCAGTGCAAGAGTGCAGGACATTCTATCAGCCCCACAATTCCCCACTGCATATGCGAGAGATGAAGAAACTGGTTGTCAGTTGTGTGGGGTGGTTAATTGTCACTGTCTGAGGCCAGGCATGCTTTGTGGCTGACCCTGGGCAGAGCTCCCTGACCACCTGCGTGGTCTCAGAAGTCCATGGGCATCATGCCAGGGGTGGGAGTCCCATCCAGGCAATGGCCAGGCCCAGGACGCTCTCTGTATTCCAGAGGCCCCTTTGGGTTCTTTGGAGAACCGACATGTGAGACTCTGGCCCTTGCCCTGGAGACCAGTGCAGCCCTGGCAGGTGCTGGGAAGCTGTGGCTCCAGGTTGGAAGGCCTGGGATGGGAGTGAGGGGCAGCCCCTGGATATGCAGCTGTGACCTGTGGTGGACCCACAGGTGCAAGGCCACCTCCTCAGCAGCTTCTCAGTACTGGTGCACAGTAAATGGCAGGCATCCCACACCGGCCCTCAGCTCAGCTCAGGGTGAAGACTGAGCAAAGGAAAAAGATTGTTTAACCCGAATTACCTAAAAACTCCTGTGAGTGCGAGAGAGAGAGAGAGAGAGAGAGAACATCTGTACATGCTAGGGACATATGTTACTGTTTTTCCCCTAGGAAACCATGTTGATCTAACAAAAACTTTTTAGAGTGTGCAGGGCTTCCCTCCACATGGAGAACCCAGTTGCTCTTATTTTCAGGCCCTGAGAATTCTTACTTCAACAAGTGTGGCTGGCTCAGCCTCTCCACCCAGAGCCCAGAGCCCCCAAGGTCTCTGATGTGGCCCCCAGTGCAGTGTGTCCTGGTGTGCGACTCCCTCCAGGGTGGCTCCTGAATGACGGACCGAGCTCCTCCGATCAGACGTCCCAGCTTGCAACACCAGGGAGCGGCCAACAAGCCAGCCCTGCCCAGCCAGCAGCTAGTCAAAGAATTCTTTCTTGTTTACTGTGTTCATATTTAAATTTTTGAAAAGCAGAAGAGTCCTGAAAAATATATTTATGAACTAAGATGTTCTATAAATAAATGACCTACGTGGCCCAAGGCCGTGGCACATCTAATGGGGAGGAGGCCTGGGTGCTGCCATGCTGTATGTCACAGGAAGGGCTTCCACAGAGTGACTGGGCTCCGAAATGCGTTAGCCCAGCTCCTGTCCTCTCAGCCACTCCGTGACATGGATGGGCCTTTGAATGTCCTCCTAAGGGAGCAATATGAAGAAAAAGAGATCACTGGGGAAGATAAGGACATTGGGAATATGGCAGCTCATGGCCCTGTGTCCAGGACCCTCCTGAGAGACAGTGATGCAGGTAAGGGGGGCCACCCAAAACCCTCAGTTCCTAGGGCCATTTCTGGTCCATACCGAGCCAGCCTGGTGGTCCCCTTCCACAGGCAGTGACTGTGAGACTCTGGGTGGCACTGCTGGCTGGGGCTGTTGAAGCAGGAGCGGGTCTGCGCACCTTCTTCCTCAGCAGCCCTTGGGGAGAAGTCCTGTGCTCCCAGAATCTGGCCTCATTCAGAGAGTGAAAACCACAGAGAGCAGGGGAGGCTCCTGACCGCAAGCCCAGGGAAGCCCCTTCTCAGGACGTGCCAGTCTTTCAGCGCCCACTCCAGGGTCGAAGCCGCAGAGAGAGTACAGGGCAGCTGCCCTCCGGAAGTGGTCATGGAGCAGTCCCCAGCAGGTCCTGGGTCCCGTCTTCCCTCCTCCGATACTCAAGATTCCAGGGGGCTGCTCCCCTGCCTGGAGCCGTGGCACTGTCCTCCAGCACAGCCATCCAGAGGCAGAGCGGGAAAGGCCGACCCCATGCCACCTGGCACACTTTGTGCAAGGCTCGCTGTGGATGAGCTGAATCAGGCTCAGTAAGTGCTGAAGGCATTCATGACAGCACTCTGGCTCGGAGTCACTGCCACAGTGTGACTCCAGGGCCAGGCCTCGGTGCTGCTCAGGCCCTTAGGCTTCCCCAGGGTGGGGAGCAACAGGCTCCTCCCCTGTTAAGTGGGGACAGTGCTGACACCGGAGGCAGAGCCGAGGGCCAAGTCCATAGTATGTGGAGAGCTTGGTGCCGAGGGCCCTGCGTTGCGTGGGACCCAGAGATGAAGGTAGTACCCATGGCCGTCATTCATCATCGCTGCGGCTAGTGTAGACCACAGAGCAGCAGTGTGAGTTCACCTCTGTCCACAAGGGAGTGTCTAGGCAGCCTGGGAAAGGTTAAGGTGCTGGGCACGTGGGGCTGGCTGGGTGGGGCCAGGCCACTGCGGAGATCTGTCCCTGTGTCTCTGTGGGTCTCACTCAGAAGCAAACGCTCAGCTCCAGCTAGGACCTTCGGATCCAGGTCTTCTGTGGTCAGGTGTGCTGACCCCACGGCCCCTGCCTGCTTATTCCAGCAGTACTGATCATGGCTGTGTCATCATGAAGAAGGCTCCTTTGCACAGGGGAGTTCTAACATGCTGGGGACACTGTGGAGAGCTCCTGGGGACAGAGCTGGACCATGTCTGTTGCAAGGAGGGTCCACTCCCACACCCTGAGTTTGCTCTGGCAGAGCAGCAGCCCCTGCATGCCCTCTGCTCTGCGGCAGCCCTGGTCTATGCTCGGGGACCATGACGCTGCACCTGTCTTTGCAGCACAGGAATTGTCCTCAGTCATAACTGAATGTGTCGTCTCTGTTACTCCAAAGACAACAAAGAATGACACAGATCCACCTTTCTCCCGGGGAAGACCCTGCCGGCTCTCTGACAAGGCAAAGTTTGCACAGAACAAAGTGTTCTCAGTCTGCCAACACCCAAGGACCTTCTGCGAAGGTCACAGATGTGATGCATTAGCAAGCCTCGGCCCTCTGTATGTGGCCCCAGACCTCCTCTCGGTCTCTGGCAGCAGCTGCATATTACATGCCGCCCCTTTAAACTGTTAAGTGCTGTCGCTGCCATTTCATCGGCCAGTGGGCTCAGGGGAGAAGCGCTATCTCCCATGGCCATGAAAATTGATATTGAACACGGGAGGAAAAATCTCACAAGCTGATAGCAATTAGCTAAAAAGGATTTGCGGCTCCATGGCTCATCACGCCGGGGGAACACAGTCATCTGCAGACGCTGTTTCCCGGGTCACTGTGCACTCGGCTCTGCCTCTGTTTATCTGACACGCTGGGTGTGGTGTGACACTGTCTCTTTCAGGGCCCTTTGTTGAATGCTGGATGCTACAGCCGGTGGCTCTCTGCTGCCCCAGAGGGTGGAAGTTCTCCCTGGGGCTCTGCTACCCACATCCTGGACACTCATCCAGAAAATGGAAGTCAGTTTTCCTGAGAGTTTAATGTGCATTTTGTTTTGTTTTGTTTTTAAGAAAGTAGTTTGGGACTCTGGGTCAGTATGAAAACAGTATCTAAATTAATTGCTTAAAATGATGATTCTAAGTTACCAGAGGTATCTGGAGATCATTGTTATTTTTTTAAGATAAAACTGCCAGCCCAGTGGCCTGCTGCTATGCCTGAGGACACTGGTGGTCTGTGTGGGGACAGCGTGGGTGGTGGTGCACTTGGAATGGCACCGTTCCTCATCTTTGGAGTGAGGACAGGCAGCTTTGAGCCGTGGATTGAAGACTCAGCCGCTGGGTCTTCCCTTGTGACAGCATGCAGTTTCTCTGTTTCTTAAACAGATGCAGAGGTTTTCCCAATTTTGTCACTAAGAATGCAGAGAATTGTGCATCAACAAGCGAGCACGGGCTGGGAGCCTTTTTGACCATGAGTGCACACTCAGTTCATGGACTCAGAAGCTGTGTCATTCACACGCTTCAATACCATTAGTGAATGCAAAATGCAGGGGGGACCTAGACACTGCTTATTTTACTTGAATGTGTACACACACACACACACACACACACACACACACTTTGAAAAATACACATGCATTGAAATTAGACACTTCTGTTGGAGGAAAAAATGCCATGAACCAAGAACACCACTCATCACCTCATGACCAGTTGGGGAGTGGGGTTGGAAGAGCAGCGCCCTATTCCATCTGCCACTTGGCCAGGATGCATGTGACTGCATGAAGGGAGGCCAGGCCCAGGCCCCGGAAGTGCTCAGCACCCACCAGTGAGAGCAAGCATGGAAGCCAGGGAGTCGTGCCAACCCTCAGCCTGTGGGCTCAGGACTCCTCAGCCCTTTGGGACCAGACCACATGGTGCTGGTGGAGCAGTGGCCACAGCTGGGGCCCTCCCAGTGGGGCTCCATCCTGCTGGGCACAGCAGGCCTTGGCTGAGCTCATACACCATGACCCAGGACTTTGCAGGACAGGTGACCAGTGCACTGGCAAGGACTTGCAGACAGCACAGACCAGCTGGGATGTGGGGAGAAGCACAGGAAGGACACAACTGAAACTTGAATAAAGGCTGTGCCTCTGTGAAAGAGCTGGTTGGGATGCAGGAGAGCACCTATTCTACGCCAGCTGGAGGTGCTGCTTGTGCCAGAGCCAGGAAGGCTGTGGCCTGTGCTGTGTGCTCCTCGGACGCGCTGTGGGTCACATGCAGAAGAGAGGCCCTGCTCCCCCATCTGAGCAGGATGGCGAGGGGTCAAGAGGACCAGTTTGCAGGGTACTTTCTTGGTCACACTTTAGTGCTCCCCAGTCTGGGCTAAATAGAGAAGGGGTACAGAAAACATCCAACAGGGCTTTCCTTCTAAGGGGCAGAAGGAGATTGCCGGGGTCCAGGGGAAGGAGGCTGGGTCTGGAAGGACACTACGTGCTGACTTGAGACAGGAGCTGACAATGCTCCCTGTGTCTGTTCCTGGAGCCCCTAGGGATTCTATTAAGTATGCAGTCAATTACAGTCAACTCTGGTGCAGTGTAGTGACACCATTCCCAGCCAGAAAGTAGTCTCGCTCATCACTTTGTAAGCCCTAGAAATCAAGGAGATCATTTGGTGAAGTGCCTATCAATTTCAGCATCTCTAAACTTCATCCTTTGCAAATTCTGTACTGATGGGCAACTGAGGAAAATACAGAAGCATCTTCAGAGAGAGAGCTTCCACCTGCCCGTTTCTCCCTCTGACTCCTCAGGATGTGCCCTTGTTTGGTCCTCCCCAGTGCATGTCTTTCTGTCCATTCCCTGTGCAATGACACTCGGAGAAGTCTGAGCCCCAGCAACCTTCAGGCAGTTTCCCTCTGTTTGCCAGCCTGTTCCTCCTTGCCACTGTCCCCTGTGCACGACCCCTCTCTGGACAGATGAGGTGCATGCTCATGATGCCCTGTTTATTCCTCCCCTGCTGAACACGAGTTCTCGACCCTGGGCGTCTTATCTCATCAGATGTGCTCCAATCAGACACCGTGCAGCCCCTGTACGCCCGACCCCGAGCGCGAGGAACTCAATCCAACATCACGCGGGGCCTGAGCGAGATTACATTACAAGTGTTGGTGAGAACGGGCAAAGGATCTGGACGTGCCCCTTACACAATGTTCTGATGCAAGATGCAAGTGCCACTTAGTAGAACAAGTGCTTAGCAAGCCGCACGGAAAACTGCTGAGGGCTCCCATCCTGTGCGAGATGTGAAAACAGGCCAGCGTGTCCATTACAGGGAACTCGATCCCGCGACCTTGTGTCTCCGCAAAGTCAGAGGTAAACGCAGGAGCAACAGTTTGGGAGAACACTCAGGAGAGGAGAGAGCAGGGCTCCGCCTGGAGCGGACAGGAAATGTGAGATCAGGGATAGGATGGCGTCTGGGCGCTCTTCCCAGTCTGACTGCTCTGACCTTGGGAAGGCCAACTCCCCAGTGCCACAGAGAACTGAGGCTGCGACCTGAGCGCAGCACTGAGGACCACAGATGAGTTTGGAAACGAGGGTGATGTCCACGGACACGCAACAGCAGGAGGGCCCTCGGAACTGCCCGTGTTGTGCTTTACTTGGTTACCAGATGGCCTGCTCTCCCTGCGACCCCGGGGGCTCTTCCCTGGACCTCTCCTGCCTCGTCACCTTCTGCTGTCATTGGCCTTGTGTCTGCGTCTCCTGAGCACTTGCTGCTCGCTTGGCCTCAGCAGCAATCAGTCTGCTCGTCCACTCACCCCTTGTTTTCCCGGGACTGCTGTTGAATGCGGGTGACCTGGGTGCCCGAATTCTAATCCTGGTGGATACCGACCTTCTGTGTGGCCCTGGGCAATTGCAGGTCCTGGCTCTGCTCAAGTTTTTCGCCACAAATGGATTTTAATTGATGTCCCTGTGATAGGGTCTCCTAATGAGTAACCTAGTCACCCCTTTCAAATACTCAGACTGGTGACCCATGTGTAGGGGCAGCTGCCCAGGCTGAGAGCCCTGATGCTTTCTCTCTCATGTGGTCCAGCACCGAGGATGGTGATGCCACAGAGCAGATAACCCAGAGGCTGCACACTGTGATCCTTCTCCAGCCCTCCTTGGCCACTTGCCCAGCTCAAGGTTGGGTCAAAGACAGGCTGAGGGGCACAGAGGCGTTCAGGAGACCAGTGGTTGCTGCCCGAGCGAGCCTCTGGACCTCGCTGAGGTCAGACCGAGCAGGCACTGTGGCCTCCAACTCAGTGAGATCCAGGTTGACCCTGCCACTGCAGGGCCTTGACCTGGTGTGGACAGGCATCTGTCTGAGGAAGGACAGGGCAGGCAGCTGCACTCTCCCTTCGCCCCCTTGCTTGCATGGCCCCGGGCACAGGTCCTGAGGCTCTTGCTAGAAGACCCTGCAGCATCGACCACACAGAGAAGCAGCCACTCAACCACGCACCTCCCTTTGCTGCACGTAGACACTTGACTTCAAAGCCTTCTCTCTGGAGAACCTCCTGTTATGGTTTAGATATTTGATGGCCCCCAAGAGCTCACGTAAAGATGGTCCCCAAGGTGAACTGGTTAGCTCATGAGAGCTTCGACCTAACCAGTGGATTGACCCCCTGCTAGGGCTTACCTGGGGGCTAACTGCAGGCACGTGGAGGGGTTGAGGTGGTGGGTCCCTGGAGATGTGTCTTTGGAGTTTATGTTTTGTCCCTGGTGAGCGGAGCTCTCCCTTCTTTCTGGTGCTCCATCCTGAGCCAGTTCCTCACCCTGATGTTCTTCCTCATCTCGGGCCCAGAGCCAGGGAATCGGCCGTCCATGGACTGAGACCTCTGAAACTCTGGGCCCCCATAACCTTTTCTCCTCTGAGTTGTCCTTGTTACTGATTTTGGTCACAGCAATGAAAACCTGACTAAAACAGTGGGCAGGTGAGAGGCCCTCCTGCTACCTCCTTCTGAGGAAAGACAAATAGAAAGCAGAGGCGCTGGTGGGCTCTGTCCTCGTGGAAGGGGCAGTGCCCGCTGAGCACACTTAAGGGACGCTGACTGAACTGCAAGTGATCCCAGCAGAGACCAGGCCCAGCGGACAAGCTGTGTTTAGGCAGAGGGTTCTGCCACTGCGTGAGCGCTCCCCTCTGGGGAGCCTGCCACCCCCTGGGGACTAGGCACCTTAGTGGGAGCTGTGAAGCCTTCCCCAGGGCTTCCTCTGGGCCCTGGTTCTCGTTTTCGTCCACGCTACCTTATCTATGATCCGAAGGACGACCACAATCTGACGTGACCGCAGGACAAAGCACTGCTAACGAGGTTACCACAGGAGAAAGGTCCTCGCACAGTTCTGGAGGCCGGGGTCCATGACAAAGTGCCCTGGGGCTGCAGGTGTTCCTGGGCCCACTGCCAGGGGGCTCCAGCCTCTGCCCCTCTGCCCACGGCCTCTCTCCCCCTGCGTCTCCTCGTTGGTCTTTTAGTCTTGACGTTGGATTTAGGATCGTGTAGCACACGTGCCGCAGGTTGGGAGCTGGACTGGTCTCTTTGTACATGTTTTCTGACTTGTGACAGGTGTCTGAGGAGCCAATGAGGAGGTGGAGTGGCTTGAGTAAGTCCTTTGGTGGAGTTCAGGGGGTGCGAACTGCGAGCTTCGGATCTGAGATGTCCAGAGCCCACGTGCTGAAGGCCGGGTCCCCAGGGCAGAGGCGCTCTGAGGTGAGGCCTGGCGGGTGGCTGCATCATGAGCGCTCTGGCCTTGTGTGCCTCGTCCACTGGGGATGTCACAGTTTAAGGGGCTGGCAGCGTGGTGCCAACCTAGGAGGTGGCCTTGGTGGAGGAAGGTCCCCGGGGCATGCTCTTGTCCTGGGCCCTTGGCTCTCTTTCTCCCCGTCCTGGCTGCCATGAGCGGAGCCCAGAGCCCCCTCCAGGCCACTGTGACGGCCTGCCTCCCCTCAGGTCCAGAAAGAGCAGAGTGGGGGACCACGGACTAAAACCTCTGGAACCACGGACCCAGATGAGCTTCTCCTCCTCTTACAGGTTTACCTAGGAGCTTTTTCCCGCGATGGAAAGTTAACTAACACAGGAGTGAAATGGCCCCTTTGCCTCTAGAAACCGTCACCAGATGCCCAGGGTCACAGAGAGGGAAAGCAGGGGCTCTGCACACAGTTCATGATTCATTTGATTTTTGAACAAAACCCATTGTGTGTTCTACCCAGCCTTATTTTAACTTTTGTGAGCATAATAAAGACTTCACATAAATCATGGTGAATACACTGCTCTTTGCTGATTTTGCAATGCCAGTAAGCCTTGTAGTAACGGAATTTTGACAGTTTTGGAGCTCTATTTATTTTATGGTTTTAAACAAAAAGAAAAGCAGTCTTAGTTCCTGCTCTGAGCAATTGGCCAGGGATATAGTGAAGGAGAAGGAGCGGCTCCCTTGCGTCCATGTTGTCCTGTTGGATTGTGGCCCAGTACCTGACCCCCAGGGCCTGAACATGTTTGTTGAATGACTGCTTGTGAGGAGTGAGAGCAGAGGATGACTTAGGAGCCAGGGAAAGTGGTAGGAAACCTAACTGAACAGAACTTACTTCAGCAATAAGAGCCACAGGCACATAGGTGGTCTGTGCTCTCTGAAAAAGGATGAACTTCAGAAAATTTTGGAGAAATAAGAGGCAGAATTTGGACAAGTCATGCCAGTTTCACATGTTAGAAACTGAATCTTGTCTCACAAAATTCATATGTTGAAATTCTAACCCTTGCAACCTTGGAATGTGACGTTATTTTAAAATAGGATCTTTGCAGACATAATTAGTTAAATGAGGCTGGGGTCAGGTGGACCCCTAATCCAGTATGACTGGTGTCCTCATAAAAGAGCATCACATAAAAGAAGAAGAGTCCTACACAGGAAAGATAAAGGGGAGGTGCAGGGAGAATCTAGAACACCAGCAGGACCAGGGACAGCTCCGCCCCCAGGGCCAGGAGAGGTGTGAAGCAGACTTCCAGCGGTCCCTGGAGGCCCGGTCCTGCCCACACTTCACTCATGGACTCCCGGTCTCCAGGACAGTTTCTGGCACACCTGCCTGTCTTGCTTGGCTCTGGTCCTGACAGCAGACTGATGCCTCAGGCGGCACCAGGCGTGGTGAGGTGCTGGTGAACAGGCGTGCACCATGCAGCAAGGGTGCCTGAGCATGCACCCAGCACCTTCTACAGAGGGCAGTGGAGTCCTGTGGGTGCGACACGCCAGCTCCTACCAAACCTCAGGTGAGGCCTCCTCACATGCAGAGACCCCAGGACCCTGTGGACTCACATCCCGTCCCAAACACCAGCTACCACAGCCACCACCAGTGCAACAGATCCCTGGAACAGCTCCCACACTGTCAGTCATTCAAAACTCGCCCCCAGAAAATCTCCAGGCCAGCGTGGTTTCAGGGGACAATTTCAATAAGCACTTAAAGGAGAAAAAAGTCAATTCTGTCGATTTCCTCCAGCAAAGAGAGGGGGGAGCACGGCCTAAGGCATTTTATGAAGCCAGTGCTGCCTTGACGTGGCAGTAAGCAATGGTAGAGGGTGCACACCTCGCACCAGCATGGGCGTCGGGTGTGCAATCCTGACACAACAGTGTCCCATGGGTCCAGCAGCACCCAGAGAAGTAGACGCCAGGATCAGGTGGGGCCTCCTCCAGGCCTGCAAGTCTGACTCCAGATTCAAACATCCATCACGGTAAGGGACCACAGTGACAGCTTAAAGAATAAGGGTCACAGTATAATGAGGTCGTAAGCATTCAGCAACATTTAATAACCATTCATGAAGTAAAGAAAAAGAAGACATGCTTAGTGAATGAACAAAAGAAAAAGAAAGAAAGAAAGAAACTTCAGCAGTACCATATGGTTCTGTTTGTGCAGCAACTTGAACTTACAAAATCATAGAAATGGAAAAGGTGAGTGGTCCAGATTTGGGGACGTTGGATCAGGGGGCAGCAGTAGAGGGGCAGTGGCAGGCAGGCTCAGTGCCGCCCAGGCCCAAGCCTTGCCATGGTGAGGAAAGCGCATACAGGACAGCAGCGTCCCCCTCCCAGCCTGGGGGCGCGAGGAGCAGGGACCTGCAGTCCCGGGGAAGAGAGGGAATGTGGAGGGCCGCTCCTCCTGCTGCAGATCTGTGACTATTCCAAAATAAGGAGTTAGAACAGAAGAAGCCAGCAAAGGCCACAATAAACAAATAAACAACTACAAAAAGAATCTAAGCCATAGGTACTGATAGACGTGGCTCAAAAGGTAGCTGTCGGACCCAAATGGGAGGGTGCGTTTGTGTGTCGGACTTTAAACATCAACACTACAACGTGCAGGGGCCAAGAAGGCCCCTCAGCTTGAAAGCGTCCCCAGGCAGGGGACAATGACACCAGGGAGAGAGCAAGGGAGGGGAGGAGCCCAGGGAGCAAGGCCCACAGAAGCTTCCCCAGGCTGTTTATTTCAAACCCTGAAGCAGATTCCAGTAAAGGAAAGATTTGAACAGCAAGGGGTTGACACAAAGCCTTGCTTGTGGTTTGGGCTGTACTTTTCTGTGAGGGCAAATAGCCTATGATTTAGGAGGGAGAGTAGCTCAAGGACCTGCCGCAGTAACCAGGCCTTCCCTGGAAAGCAGAGATGACCACATCTCCCAGAGCTGGGCTGAGGTCCACTGTGACCACTCCAGAGGCTGCAGGCAGAGATCAGGCCAGAGAGTCTGAGCCCGCTGGTGTAATAGCGCTGTGCTCTCAAATGGGGTGATAGAGTGGTTTCCGATTCAGGCGGGGCAGGCAAGTGTGGACATGGTGTGGGCTTGGAAAGAGAAAACGGAGCTCCTCTCCCAGCTGGGTGCCCCTCTGGTGACTGGTGTGAGCTGGCTGGGCTCAGGGTAAAAGGGGTGTCAATCACAGCAGAGGTGGACAGGGAATGCCCGTTTGCATGACAACAGGGTGTGCACTGTGAGTGTAGTGGACGTCCAGGCCTTGTTCTCAGACATTGTCTCTTCCTGTTCCCTCTCCTAGGGCTAGATGTGGGGGAGTGGAGGCTCCCATTGAGGGAGTCCTGAGGCACACACAGGCTGCCCCGTCGAAGCCCTCCCTCCCCTGGCAGACAGCCCTCCCTACATCTCCACGGCCACCTTCCCCAAGGTCACACCCTCCCACTTAGCCACCCTCGCTTGGGGTTCTTTTTCCTGGACTGATGGCTGCAGAGGGCTCCAGACAAACCCCGACTTTGGCCCTTCAGGTTTTTCAGAGGAGGAAACCAGACTCCAGGGCTGAGGGAACCCAAGTGGTGCGTTGATGGGTTCCTGACAACGCATCCTGACCTCCAGGGCTCTGAGCCTGCCAGTCTCTCTTCCTGGGCCCTCGGGTCACACTCGGTACAGTGCAGGCAGGTGCAGGGCATCCAGAGCCAGCAGGCTCTGAGCAGCTCTCCAGGGGAAAGTGTGATGAGCAACCCCATAACACAGAGCTCATGTTTACAGCAACAGCAATCCTACTCAAAAGGCAGGGGTGAATACTACTTCATTGAAACACAGGAGCAACTCAACTTTGGCCTCAATGTTGAGACTTCTGGGAGTGGAGACACTTGCAAGGCAGCTCTGACAGATTGGAGGCTTCAGTGGACAGCTCTGGTCAGGGTCTGCTATCCACTAACATGTGAGGGAGCACAGACCGGGGCCTGACTCAGTGGACCTGTGGGTGACTGCAGCTATGCAGCCCGTGAGATACCCTGGGCCACCAGCCCAGTGGCAGCCGGGTGACTGGTGTGTTTTCTTAAGGCAGTAAGTACTGGTCATCCATAGTGCAGGAAAAGCAAAGGCTGAGTTGCAAGCTTACCTAGAATGCAGCTTAGAGATAAATATAAGTGCATACATTAACATCTTTTCTCCTCTCACTGAATTAGCTCAAAACTCCATCTCCACAATAATTTGTGAGAAGTTATCGAGTTCTGCATGAAGTCCAGTCCCTCTGCAGAGCATCTCTACTTCAGCTCTGCTCTGAATGCCATGCTCAAACAGATAACAGCAAAAACACCTGAAGAAGTATGTTAGCATATTCCCGGGTGGCTTTGTCAAAAATCACAGGGGCTGATTTGATTTGTTGGGCGTATTCCAGTTTGGCTGATATTGGCTATGTGATGTTGAGGTACTTGATGTACACCCAGAGGCCCTTTCCTGAATTACAGAGCTTTTGCAAATGCTTAAATAAATACACAGAAATGCTGAAAAAAATTAAAGAAAACATTTCCACCTCCTGCAGCTCACTTTGCAACTTGCTGCTGGGCTGAGCTTGACAAATATGTAAATGTACATCCAATTGCAGCCACATGGCAAATTTCACAGGGTTTAGAGTTTCTTATCAAAAGGTGTGCAAAGGATTCTGGGCAGCAGATCAAGCCGTTGGTGCTGACATCTGAGTCTGCTCCTGTTAGCAGTTCTAAAGTAGATGTGAATAAACGGGCCTATGGGACTGCATGCGCTTGCTCTTTAGGGCTGGGCCACTGAGGGGCCACTGGACCCTAACAGTCAGGAAGCAGCTCCTCTTTTCTAGAACCCATGGCCGTGTAGCCATGGACGATGGGCAGCCTGGGCCTGGGACAGCATGGCGGACCTCCCTCTGGTGAGAGGCATTGGTTGGAGTCAGCAGGCAGCCTTCAGAATCCAGGAGGGAAAGCAGCTGCTAGCTGCGCTGGGGTCTGTGCCTGTCTCCTGCTCGCTAGGGAAGAGGACAGCAGGGATGAGCAAAGCACCGGACAGGAAGCCATCGTGAAGCCCCAGTCCAAACAGACAGGGGACAATGTGGTACAAACCCACTGTCACACTGGCCATCACTGTGGGGTCCCCAGGGGCAGATCCTTGAGGGCAAGAAGGTATTCTGCAGAGGTGATCCCAGGAAGCCAAGGAGAGGAGTGAGGAAGAGGTAAAAAGTGGGGGAGGAAATGGGTTCAGAATGCCCTAGTGGGCAGGCAGCACTGTGGACACAGGGGCTGAGTCCCACTGAGACCTCTGGTGCCCAGATACAACGTGCCCAGAGGTGTCCACCCACAGCTCAAGGAAGCTGCAGCCTTCACCCATGAACCCCTACTCGTCACCTTTGGGAGGCCTCTCCCAGGTACTTAGATACGAGTCCTCTTCAGCACAAAGCCCCCGACTCCACAGACGTGGTGAGGGTTTGGGACACATTGGTGGGCACCGACGACTTCTGGTTCAGGGGCTCAAAGTACAGGCTAGCATCTCTTTGCTTTCCTCCTTCTGCTCAGTCACACAGTCCTGGAGAAACACAGAGTTGCTCTGGTCATCCTAACGCTGGGGCAGCACAAGGCTGAAGCCTCTAAGCAGAACAAGAGTTTGGGGTGGACGCAGAGAGCAGAACCCTCCTGAGCGGCCTGGAGGAGGCAGAGAGCTCTGAGGGCAGAAGCATGATGCCCACCCCACAGAAGGCTCCCAGCATGAATGTGTGGAATGAAGATGCATTAAGGCCTAATGAGGGGTGGAGGCTATGATCCCATCGAGTGGAGAAAGTGGATACCCAGCGGAGCCTTTGGGTCATGTGCAGGTGGACACTTGGAGATCCCTTCCAGAGAGTGGAAGAGGGCTTGGGAGTAGGAGTTCAAGCAATCCATGCAGGGCTGTCCCGAGGCTTGTCATCCTCCTGGGAGCACGGTCCCCCTCTTGACCTCATGTTTGGAAAGCCCAAGGGAAACTTGGGTCAAATGTGATCATTAGGGAAACTCTGGTGTCAGCGATATTTTTGTTTACTGGGATCAATGGAAAGTGACAACTTATTTTCTCACCTGGAGATCTGGAGCTTCAGGCCTAGTAACCCCACTGCCCTTAGAACGGATGAGCATATTGAGACGATTTCAGAAACGCTGCAGAAGTCTTTGTTCTTCTCACTTAACCTTTTATTTAGTTAGGTCACTATATGGCATTTGCTGTGTATTTGCTGTTCTTGATGCTCTTGGTGGTGCTGACTACTGGGCTTTGCTGAAGGAGTTACCATCAGCTCAGATTTACTTATCTGGAAGTGTCTTTATTTTGTCACAATTTTTGCAAAAATCTATTTGCAAGTGGTAGAATCCTGGGCTAATGGATTCTTTTCTTGTGTGACTTAGGGGTGTCCTTTTTCCCTGTGGTATCTGGTGAGAACTTGACATCATTTGTGCCATTGTTGCCCTGGGTCTCACGCTTTTCCTTGCTGTTTTCCATGTTCTCTGTAAATCTAGTTTTCAGCTCTTTGTCTGGACCTTGGTGAGGTTTTCTCTGCTTGAGTTGGGTTGAGCCTCTTGAATAGGTAACTTGTTATCAAATTTGGGAACACTGAAGTTCTTTATTTGCCCTTCTCAACTTCTTTCTGGGGTTCAAGAGTATGTGTTTTAGCACATTCGATTCAGTATGCAATCAGTGGGCCTCCAGCATGTCTGTGTTTCCAGTCCTCATACTTGATAGCTCCTCGTGTTCTGAGCAACACTGACCCTGTCTTCTGCCATGTTCAACCTGCTGTCAAGTTAACACAGTGACTGTTTTCATTTCAAATACTAGACTTTCCAGCACTAGATTTTTCAAGTATTTCTTTCTCAAATGACATTTCTTATCTCTTCACTCAAATCATATTTTATCCAAAGTACTTGACTATATCGATAGCATTTACTTTAAAAATCTGTTTGCTAAGTCTGACATCTGGACAATCTCACGCTCTTTCTATGGGTTGACTTACTTTTTGCTTGACTCTTTGTCACATTTTCTGATTTATTTTCATGAAAAATAATTTCTCAGTTGCAGATGATGCATTTTTTAAATTTCTGGATTTTGTTTTATTTTCTCTGAAGAGAGTTGAATGATAAAGACTTTATTCATATTACATAAAGTTTGATTGTTGATTATTGAAAAGTTTAGAGTATGATTTTGCTCTTTGTTGGAATGCATCCATGGAAAGATGACACTGTTTATTCAACACGCTGCACCTTGACTTTCCTGGTGCCTCAGCTGGACGCTGAGTGTTACTGTGGTCTCTTCACACTGTCTCTATGGGACACCATGTCTCTCAACACTGCTTGACCACTAATGCCTCTATTTTCCCCTCAAGCTCACAATAAAGTTTGGATATAAAATTCTGTATATATCCAGTCCAATCCTTGGTTGAAGGTTCTTCTAGAGAGATTTCTGGATTGCAGGCTTATATCACTTATTACATATATAAAGCCTAACTGTCCAGTTTTATAGTTTTGTAGCAGAAGAGTTCATTTAGTATCAAGTTACTCTCTTATGACTGGGAAGGAAAGCAAATTCATTATGTTGTTGAAAAAATACACTCATGAATTACTTGATAAATTTGAGTTTACATATCTGAAAAGGTTTTAAAATATATATCCACATGAACTCCCCCAATTAAACATTACCACATTCATCTAGAACACCTGAGGAAGGAAAGTAAGATCAGTGGACAAGTTAGGAACTTGGGGAGGAAAAGTGCAAACCTCCTTCAGGCTGTGTGTCATCCTTGTGAGCAGGGTCCAGTCTCAGTTCAGAAGAAATTGGAATTCAGAAGGAGGCTAAAGTTTGCTTCAACACAGACAGACGCCTGGAGAAGTGGAAAGATGCTGTTGGATTATGTAAAATGATGTTCATGGCCTAACACAGGAAGCCGACAGCGAGGTGAACACAGGTCTTCGTGCAGCACATGCTCACTGGGGTCTTCTAGACGCCAGGCTCTAGCAAGGGCTCTGAGTTACAAAGAAGGCAAGGGCCAAGGTGTGGGCACTTCCCATGCTCAGAGCATGGTGCTATGGCCACATGTGGCCCTGCGTTCACTGGGCGTAGGACTCTCCCCAGGCCTGGGATGACTGGGCCCGAGGGAGGAGAGCAGCAGCTGGGAGCTGACCAAGGCAGGGCTGGTGGGACGCTGTGCTCAAGAGCAAGTTGGATGGAGGGACATGAATGGGAGCAGAAGGAATGCCTGGCAGGCCACCAGGGGACAAAATGGGGACACCTGGCAGGAGATGTCCATGTATAGTGAAAGCTGTGTGCGCTGGTCACCTCCTAAAGCCACAGTTGTCCTTTAGAGTCAGACTTTGGCACTGCGGGGATCAGAGACCCAGGGTACTAGCTTCTGATTCTTTTCAAAAAAGAAAAGAGTCTTATTTTAATAGGAGAGTTTCCAAATGTTACATACCATCCAACAGGCCGTGGCCACCATGTGAACCCAAAAGGGCACGCGGATCTCTGGGGAGCTCCCTGCTTTGAGGATTTTTGGGGGACACAGGAGGAACTGGATGTTCTTTTCAGGTTGATGGCTTTGAGTGCAGCAGAGTAGTGGGCAATAGGAGCCCTGGACCCAAGAAGAGTCGCCCAAGATGCTGCTGATGAGGAGGATGAGAAAGGGCAACAGGAAAGTGTACGAATTCCAACAGAAGAGATTGGAAGGGAAGAGTAAGTCAACTCAGCAAGGTTCATGGAAAGCCAGGTGCCCAGGGGGAGTCCTGTCTGGTGGCTCCTGCCCTCCTCTGTGACTGGATCAGGGGCAAACATCTGATCTGAGCTCCAAGGTCCTGAGGGCCATC
Source organism: Marmota marmota marmota (assembly GCF_001458135.2). NCBI lineage: Eukaryota > Metazoa > Chordata > Mammalia > Rodentia > Sciuridae > Marmota > Marmota marmota. The sequence continues at coordinate 2,355,099 of NW_026000068.1, read as the reverse complement.
TTGGTTGTGTAAAGTGTTCGCTGATTCTGAGACATTCCCATGTCGAGGCCAGAGGCAATGGACCCCGGGGTGGAACTTGAGATACCGAGGTGGTGACTGGAGATCGCACTTGTCTTGCTGAGGCTGCAGCCACCCAGAGCCAGTGGGAGGTGGGCTGACACCCAGCAGGACCCTTCCCAAGCACATGGCTAGGCAGCCACACTGGCCTGGACAGATCAAGCTGCTGTCCAGGCCAGCCAGCTTCCAAATATCCAACCAAAGAAAGATCACCAGAAGCCGCCGGAGGCTGAGACGCTGCGAGGGTTTCCGGGGGCCCTGGAAGAATCCCCACATTTCTATAGCAACTTCAGGCTGCCGAGACCCTGGCCTGAGAAATCTTGCAGAAGTTCACTCTGCTTTATTAGAAAGCAGTAGTTTAGGCCAGAGTGGGTGCAGGGAGGGGGTGTGAAGGGCCTCAGTCTCCTCAGCACTGGTGACGGTGCAGCTGCTTCCTGCTCTGCGAGAAGACTCCCCTCCATTGACCATAGAACTGTTTTTACGGACAGCGGTCTCCCCCGTCTGCTTCTTCCAGCCTCTGCCCCCTCTTCTTGCTGTTTCTGCTGTGGTTTTGACTAGCTGCAGAGATGCTCGTCACTGGAGAACACAGGTTCCTGCTGCGGAGACACCCTAGGCTGCAGAAGCACCCCCAATTCTGGCTGCTCAAGCTCCTTGCTCTTCCCTCTAGAGATGTTCATCCCACTTCCTGACTGGCTCACACCCCAGCACAGGCTGCTGGTCCGTGATGGAGGCACCCAGTGCCCACACGGCCTCCAGCGTGCAGAACCCGGGCTGCTCCGAGAGCTTCTGGCAGGCGCTGCACAGGACGTGAGAGCACGGGCCCAGGAGTCGCTTAGCGCGGCAGTCTCTGCTTCAGGAAGATCCCTTCTCCATGTTACGTTTTCCCTTACGAGTGCCACAGGTCTTTGACTCCATCATGACTGAAGATTTTTGGGCTTTTCCAGGTGAATTGCTTCCTGGGAGTATGTCCCCAGGTCTCCAGCTCCCCAAGCACACACCAAAAGCTCAGTCAGGAGAAGGTGCACGGAATGCAGCATCCAAGCTGCATCTCTCCAACGTGGGGATCCAGGAGAAGGTCATAAATCACACCCTTTGTTACAGAAAAATCAATAAGTAAAAATTCCTTTGGTCAGCTTTCCAGGGGGCTTCAGAACTCTAGTTCCAAACTGTTAATAAGGTCCTCAGTAGCAGGAAACAGCAAAGCTAGTGCTGCTCCGGGAAGCCCCAGGCCCTGGCGTCCAGGGCAGAGAAGGGGCTTCCCCTCCATTGCTGCTGTGAGGCAGGGACTCGCTGAAGAAAGGCCACACAGAAGCTTCCCTCCTCCTGGAGAAGCTCAGCTCTGCACACACCATCAGGAGGCTCACCTGGAGAGGATGCTCCCAAAGGGCACAGAGTGAGAAGCCACGCTCCCATTCCACCCATCAGCCCCAACCCTGCCTCCTCCTCCCCTCCCAGACTCCACCTCCCACCCACCTGCCCTGGACTGTGGGGTGCCTGCCCCCAGCTCCACCCACTCCCTCTCACAGTCACTGTCCTGTCTCCAGCTTCCCTTGTCTTGGGGAGCATTTCCTGGCCCCAGCCCCTCTCTCTCTTCCATTTTTAATCTCTCTATCACTGTCTCCTTCCTCTTTCTCCTCACCCTCCAGAACGGGGGTCTCAGAGGGATGGTGGGAGCTTGCTCCAGGGGAGGTAGTTCTCCTGTAGTGAGTTCTGGGGACTGGTCTGCAGCTGGTCGGGGGGCCCTGCTTAGTGAACCTTTTCCCCATGTCACTCTCTCCCACGTCTGCAGTGTCTGGTGCTGCCCACGGCTCCCGATCGCCACGCCCAGAGCCTCTCTCAAAGCCTCGCCCCAGGCTGCCACTCAGGCTCTCCGGCTCACCCCACCCCTGGCATGAACGCACTCTTGGAAACTCAGCGTCCCCTTCAGCTTCTCCAGAGGACACCCTGAGCTCTTGACACCCAGCGCCCACTTCACTGCATTCTTGCTTCTGTGGCGAAGATCAGGCTTGAGACGGATAGCATGGCTAAGTGTGTGACAAATTTCCACCCGTCTTCCAATAAGGCTCTATCCCATTTTCCAATAAAGCTGATGAAACCTGATAAAGAACGTTGAAGGAATCAAAAGGCCCCAGGCTAAGTGGAATCATATCTCCCGAAATTCCATATCAGCATCATCTATATTGGAAATATTAAAAAATTCATATATAGTGAAATGATAGATACTTATGTCACTATTTAAAAAAGTTATGCTGATGGAGCTGTCCCTGGGTTCTCATTAAGGACGTACTTTCCTGGGTGTATGAAGATGGTGTTATTGACCTGCAGGCGTGGGGGGGCATGCTCTGAGCCGTGATGGATTTGCCCTCAACCATCTGTACCCTTCCTCTGGCCAGGGGCTGTCACTGGACTTGCATAAAATGCAAACAGGGACCCTGAGGAGACAGGCGAGGCTGCAGAGGACCTGCACTGTGAGGAGATGTGTCGGATGCTGGGGTGGCCGCTGCAGGAGACCAGTCCTTGCTCCTAGCCCAGTGTTTTGCTGTGTGTGTGCACTTGCCATCTGGTTCACCCACCTCCCCAGGTGGGCGGAGTTTGGAAAGTGGCTGACCCTCTGTTCTTGCCTTGGAAGCCGTGATGCTGCTGTCCTCCTCTGTCCCTCCCCACTGTGAGTACATAGAGACGTTCACTCACTTGCAGTGGCTGGAGGTGGACCTGAGTCCTGATCACAGGCCAGTGGACAGAGACCAGGTGAGGTCTTGCTCCCACCCAGCCTGGATCTGTGGACTTCTATTCTATACTGAGATCTACCAGGATCCCCATGGTCTCCCCTCTGCCTAGAGCGTGTGTCAATGTGGGCCCTCAGCTCCCAAATAAAGAAGCTGCTTCTTCTGCGATCTGTCCAAACCTGGGGCCCAATGTTCCCCAGAGGACAGGATTGTCTGGTCTCCTGAGAGGAATCTGTCTATCTTTGTTCTCATTATCATGCTAAATCTAGATTTTTTTCTTCCTGATGGCCTTTTAGAATCTCACGGTCAGCAGTCCTCTACGTATGAAATTAACAAATTCATTCAATAAGCATTTGGGGCATGTACACCAGGCATAGTTTAAAATCTTAGACATCATGAAATGAGCGTAAATAAAAGGGGCAGAGGACTTCTCCCTGCAGTGCAGGAGGCCGGGGGCAGGCGCACTTCTGGGCTTAGCTCAGCACATAGGGAATGAGCTGGACATGTCCTGTGCTGTGTCCTCCTGTAACAGCTTCCTCTGTAAAACAGTGTGTCATGAGTTAATGGTAGAATGCTCCGATTTGGGTGTCATCAATGGATTTAAGATGCATTGACCTTTTTGCATTTGAAATAAATATAATGCTGTAAGAAAATTGCAGTATAATATGCATCTCCTGGAATGTGTCTTTTGCTTGGGAAGACGTAAAGCACGAGTTTGTGTGTGTTCAAGGCTGCTGGGCACTGGGGAGGTCTCCTGGCCCTGTAAAGGTGTAATGCAAGGCCATGTTCCAGGCAAGCTTAGCACCATGTGGAGTTCAGACAGGAGAGTGGACATTTTAAAGTTTAAAGCTGAAGAGTAATTTCAGGAGTACTTTTCAGAGGTTTTGGGGTTGGTTGGTTTGAATGAAATCCCTGGGGAGTTGTTCTGGGCTGAGAGCAGTGATGAAGGTGTGAATCAGGGAGTTGAGGTTCCTGCCTCCTGCGGAGACCACACCCAGTATGGCATCCCAGTGAGAGGGAGGGCTCCTGAGAGTGGGAACTCGAGGCACAGGGCACTCTGGCTTCACCGCACGTGTAGAGAGGTTTCTAGATTACAGAGAACCCAAGACTTTGACGAGAGCCTACAGCTAAAAGCTCACCCCAAAGTTACCAACCTCAGATCAAAAGACAGGCTAGGTGGAGAGAGAGACAGAGACGGGGGTGGTGGTGGGGAGAGCGGGAGCCACTGTGCACATCTGGGCTTGGCTTCCCTGAAAGGGATGCTGCCCTCTGGTCAGGAGATAAGAGCTTTTCCTAAAGAGTTTAGAGTAAACGGTATGAGGGTGGGCACCCCACAAGCTGACCCTCTGAGACCCTGATCCAGGCACATTTGAGAATATCAGCAGGAAGACAGGACGAGCCATCAACTCACAGAAACCAGGGGATCTAATTCTGGTCTCGCCAGGTATCAGAGAGCAGGTCCCAGATGAGAAGAATGAGCCATCTATTCAGGTGGGGGATCAGGAAAAGCGCTCACTGTGACGGAGACTCAGGACTGCAGCCCAGGGCTTGGGTGTGAGCGGAGCGGCTCCACCTCATTCTCAAAGGCCAGAAGACTCGTCTTCACCAGTATGTGAATTGCCTTGAGTGTAGGGCCTCAGAGGCTGAAGGTCACCTTGTTTGGAAATGGGTGCTTGCAGGATCCAGAGATCACTTGGATTATGCTTGTCCTGAGTCCGACTGCCGTGGTCTGTGTGCTGGTCAGCTGGGCTGCTGTAACAAAACCCCACAGACTGGGTAACCCCATAACACACATCCATCTGCTCAGCCAGTAGCCCAAGATCAAGGGTAGCTGATTTAGTTCCTGGTGACACTCCTGCTGGTTTGCAGAGGGCTGCCTTCCATGACCTTCCTTCAGGACGTGTGTGTGAAGCCCACGGAGCACTTTTTCTCCTCCTCTTCCTGGAGGAACTCAAGCCCAGGATTGGGACCCCCCTGCGTGATATCTAAGGACTGCCTCCAACTGTCCCCAAGGGCTAGGCCTCCAGCTTGTCGACCCCATGGGAAGCAATTCCTCCCACAGCTGTCCAGAGAAGAAACAGCCATCTGAAGACATGACCCATGAATACATTGGGGTGTTGTCACGCTGCCTGCGGGACAAGCAGACACCAGGACGTTTCAGCCCCGTGCCTTTTTTCCTCCCCCTGTGGCTTGGCTTGTGCTAGTTATTGACGTCGCAGGTGGCCAATCCTGGAGTCACCGCTCGGCTTCCTGGGCAGAGGCCTGGGCAGCTCCTCCCTTGTGGCCCAGGTGGAAGACGAAGCACGTGGCTGCCAGGGGGTTGGAAATGGAAGTGAGAGTCGGGCTGCTGCACCCAGCATCCCCTCTTCTGCAGCTTGATGGAGAGGCCCTCAGGTCCCATGTGGGCGGCTCCCACTCATGGCCCAGCCTCCCATTAAGTTCAGGACCACGTGGGTCCACCTTGTCACTGGGAAGGGTGGTGACGTGAGCACAGAGAGCCAACAGATGGTGGTTCACAGGACAGTCTTGCTGTGGCTGAGCATCAGTGTACCTGGAGGAGTCCACACTGACGGGACCCTGGGTTTCCTGTGCAGGGACACCAGTGTGATTCACTCCCGGGTGGAATACCATTAGAGGAAGAGGTCACGGGGGCAGTAGTTACGGAAATGCTCTTGAAATGTCGCTGCTTCACTGACCTTGGAGTCTGGACGCATCCAGTTCAGCTGTGGGAGCCTCCTCAATCAGGGGCCCCACAGTGCTTCTCCAGACTGGACGCTCTGTCCTAGAGACACTGCGGAGAACGTGGAGGACGGGCTGCTGCATGCTCTGGGCCATCCTCAGGCCACGCCTGCCCCGCTTCCTGCCCAGGGTTTCCTCACACCCTCTGCTTGCCCTTGGCCTTCCTGGCTAGTGTGACCCCATCCTTGGCTGTGCTTGCAGGGCTCTGAGCTGTGGAGCCACCAGAACTCTGTGACCCCAGCCTGTGGCTTCTGGCCCCCGTGGCCTCTGCCCTGTAGTAAGTGAACTTCCAGAGACGCACACCTGCTTCTCCATGTTTTTATGTGTGCACTGTAGCTGCACATGTGGGTTCATCTGGGCACACTCATAATCATTGACAGCGTCATTCTCTCCATTTGAATCCATAGGACCTCCCCTTCCTTCCTTTCATCCTCCACCCCGCCCCCAGCTCCTTCTCTACTCCACTGGTCTTTTAAAAATGTATTGATTGCTTTTGAAACTGATTCCTTATACATAAAAGTGCAGTTCACCGTGATGTATTCAGACCTGCATGGCGCGTCCGTGGGTCGGTTTCATCCTCGGCCCCCTCCCCTCCCCCATTCCCTCCCTCTCCTCCACTGTCTTCCTTTTTCCAAGAAACACACCTCTACCTGAGAGCGCAGCACAGTGGTGGAGAGTGAGGCTTGGAGGACCAAGGCTTGCAGCCCCGCTGAGCTGTTCTGAGTGTGCCTCTGCTGAGCATGGGCTGGGCACGTCCTTCTGGCCAAGGGAGGCCACCATCAAGTCCTCCGCCAGCACACTGACGGCTCACTCACAGATGCTCCTTGCCTCTGCACCAGCTCCAAGCCCCACCCAAGGGGCCGGGCCAGGAAAGTGCAGCACCCCAGGCCATTTTCACCTGCTTGCCTGCCTGTGGGCCCCTGGGCTGTGTGCTCAGGGACACTCTGCCACACGGGCAGCTGTCTGGAGTGAGGACTTGCTCAGCACTGCCCATCCAGTGCTTCCCAGCCGGCTCCTCCAGGGGTGCACCTCCCGACTCTTTGAGCTGCCTGGAGCACCCCTGCCCCTGGCCCAGCTCATCTCCCAGGTTCTCACCTCAGTCCGCTCAGCCACCCCCGGGCTCCCCTGTGCGCTGTACTTCCCGGGGATGCCAGTCTGCAAAGAGGGGACAGATCTGAGGGACCTCGCCCTCCAAGTCCACGTGCCTCCATCAACTCATTCTCATCTGTCCTGTTCAGGGTGTCCACCTGAGAGTGTGCTCAGCCACTTCAGGGCCACAGAGGGGAGCTTCAGAGCAGGACTCTGTCTGCCCAGGCTGCCCAGCTCACCTGAAACGCCCTTCCTTACAAGGTTACTTCTCATTATGTTTCTTTCATTATGTTAAGTGGAACAAGTCAAACCCAGGTCTAGGGTCAGGTTTTCTCACCTGCGAGGAAGCTACAGAGGGAAAGAGAAAAGAAAGGTGGGGAATCTCATGGAAATCAAAGGAAGATCCATGGGTAGAGGAGAGGGCCCAAGGGCTGGGAGGTAAGGGGAGGAGTGCGGGGAGTGATATCGGCCAAACTGTATTGAGTTCTTGTGTGAGTATGCAACCACCAACCACTATGATGTATAAGCACAATGTATCAATAAATATATGGAAAGATAATTTTTTTTCCAGGGAATCACAGTGATAAAGTACATCTGCTCCCTGGGAGAGCAACACGGGACCATGATGTCTTGATCATTGGCTGTCCTGAGCGCTGGGATGTGGAGTTTTGGGGTGAGACGTGTTTTAGTTGACGATTGCTGCAGTAATAAGTGCTCACAAACTTAGTGACTTGGAGCACACACACGTGGGACCTTAAGGAGCCAGAGTCAGAAATGGATCTCACGGGGCTGAAATCAAGGTGCCACGGGGCTGATCCGTTTCTGGGGGGTCCAGGGGATGGTCAGTTTCCTTGCCTTTTCCATCTGCCAGAGCCCATGCATGTATTCCTGGACTGTGGCTCCCTCCATCTTCCAATGGAGGATGCCAGCAGGGGGACATCTTAGGGTCTCTCTGACTCTTTCTTCAGACTTAGGCCTCCTGGATAACCCAGCAGGACCTCCATCTCAAGGTCAGCTGGTCAGCGAGCTGACTTCCACCCACAGTCACAATTCCCTTTGCTCCTAACATGTCCCCAGGTCTGAGGATGAGGATGGACCTGTTGGGAGAACTCATTCTGCTACTGTGTGCAGGGAGTGGGGAGAGGCCCAGAAGGAGAAGGGAAGGAGCCCAGCTGAGCACCTGCTTGCAGCCGCGGAGACGGCAGAACCCCTCCTGCAGACACCACCACCCCTTACCCTGGGAAGTCCTTTCCTTTTAGGTATCATCTTCCTGGGGAATCCCACAGAAGCCTGGCTGGAAGGGACCACGTCACTATGGGAATCAGTGTGGTGGCACTGTCCCAAACAGACCCCCCGGCACAGGTGGGTACTCATGTTATCCAAATCCATCCTCTGTTGAAGCCTGGGACCCTCAGCAGAGCTGAGCAGCTGGCTGGCCTCCAGGGCCACCTGCAGATCCTGCCCCAGGACAGGCAGCACTCACACTCAGGGCAGGAGGACACAGCCCACTCCAACCAGCAAGTGTGAGCTCATAGGAGGCCCAGGAGGCTTTCGGGGAAGGAGTCTGTGCTCTGCTCCTTGGCTTTGGATGCACAAAGCACAACTCATGCAGATCACTACCCCACAGACGTTTAAAACAGGACTTCCTTTAAAGGCAAAAAATCTAGGAAACATTTTGTTTTCTTTGTTTGGACACAAGTTTCAAATGCATTATAGTCACAGTGGTGCCATGGCTGGCCTCTTGTCAAGTAGATGTAAAGGAGTCACCAGTCACAGGTGAATCTGAAAAGAACAGGCAGGAGTAATGAGACAGAGGGAAGGATTTGAAAGAGGCTTCTGAGTTTCTCAAAACTGCCAAATAATTCCAGGATCAATTCTGAACAAATTCATATTTATTTAATACTTGGCAAGTTATTGCCTACATTCAATTATTGATGTTAGCAGATAATACATGTACTATGTTACTTAATAATATCATCGATATAAAATTATACTTAATGGCATTAACTCAGGGTATTATTTGCACTGTTATTCAGGGACTATATGCCTCTGTGTCTGATGTGTGAATTTAGAAGTGAAGGTGCTGGACAACTTGACCATTTGTCTCTCACTGTCTGTTAGACCAGTGGGTGTTGGTGAGCAGGTGTGCTCCATAGATACCTGTATCTACCTATCCACAGAGAGAGAGGATAAGGTATGGACAGACAGATGGACCCAGCACAGCCCCTTGCCCTGGGCCTGTGGATTGTCCAGGAGAGCTCAGAAAGAACCAACCTATGACTGCTGGAGAAAGGGGTCCTGGGATCTTGGGGAGCAAAGCAGACTGACAGTGCTTGGTGTGGGGGAGATGCCTATGGGTTGGACCTTTGAAGCTGGCTCACCCAGTGAGCAGCCACGGGTGAGGAAGGTGTTGTGGGTAGGTGGGCACCTTGCAGACAGGCAGAAAGGTGTCCAAGTCCCACCAGTTTTCAGGAAGGAAACAGGGAGCTGACAACCTTTCAAGTAGTCTGTGCTATCCAGAGCCACCATCTTGGGTGTGGAGGTCCTGTGTCTGGGAGAACCGAGCTACGGGGCAACTCCACCATTTGTCTCTGGCTGTTACACCAGTGACAACACTTGTGTACCTAGTGGACTTGTACTTACCAATATGGACTGCCACAATTAAGAAGGACAGCATCATCCCAAACTTATGGCAGCTCTTTCCCCACTTTTGAATGGTCCTGTTCTACCTACAGTCTCTTGCCTTTTCGCCAGTGCCTTTGGGGTCCACATTGCCGTGTGGGATGATATGGCTGGGGTGGAGGGGATCCGTTTCCCTGCCTCCCCAAACAGCAACTTTTAAGTCAAGAGAGTGTCAGTAGGGAGGCTCTTGTGATGAGGTAATATCCCCCAAAAGCAGGAGACACCAAAGTCCAGTTAAAATGCCCACTGATCTTTTCCTAGGGTCCACACCAGAGCCACTTAAGGCTACCCAAACATGTCCTGACAAAACCTTTGCAGTTTTCCCCTATAAACTAAGCATAAATTCCATGGGAGATGACAGATTACTTCAGATACCATGCAAGCAAGCCCAGACAATAGCGTTAGCCATGACTGATTACCTCGCAGTAACCCACTTTATGTCAGACGCATTCTTGCCGCTCAGGCCCACCACTGTAACCCTGTTCTTCTGCACTCCCCGGCCCTCTGTGGACTAACCGGGTTCCTTCAGTAATGATTTCTTTTCTATTGCATTGTTTTCTGCATAATCAAGTTGGTAGGTGGGGGTTTGGGTGACACGGCCATCTGTCAAGTTCACTTGCTCTGAAAATGCAAGAAATCATGGCCTCTACAACTTGGGGCTACTGCTCTAGGAGGAGAATGTCAGCTCTTACCCTCTGCCGTCTGTCTTCTTGTCCCTCCAAGTCACTTTTGTCACTTTTTCCCTATCCATATGAGGTACGTACACTTCCTCCTACATGATGGGCTGGATACATACTTGGTTCTTTTAGGAGGGAGAAAGCCTTTCCTCCCAGTGGCTTGTCCACCTGTATTGAGATTTATGCAAGCGATCCAATGAAGGGACGTGGCTAAGGTGGAGACTAATGCGCCTGTCTCGGGCGTGAAGACGCTGCCAGGGCCACACAGGAGTGGCTCCTCTCAGGCTCCTGATGGGCAGGAGACACCAAAATCCAGTTAAAATGCCCACTGTTCTGCTCACGTCTGCATAAGGGAGAGCGCTGGGGAGGAGGGTGCCCCGAGGAGAGGGAGGCCGGAGGCTGCTGCTCACTTCCTTCCTGGAGTGAAGAGCTGTGGGCTCTGGTCTCATCGGATCTGCGGAAATCACACACTGATGCCTCATCCAGGTGGAGACAGATGAGCGTGTGAAACACAAAGGATGCTTTTGAAATTGCAGGTTTTCCCACTTAAAGAAAGTAAAAGAACTTAGGAACATTCTGTGGGTTTCTGTTTTCAAAAGGGATGATATGAATAAAATTAAAAGCTGATAATGGGAAAATTTCTCTGAGACCAGTAACCTTTCTGAATTTGCAAGCTATGTTTAAAGGTTGTCGTCAATAATAGGAATTTTCTTGATGTTTTATAACACTTTTGCCGTTATCTGAACTGTCTCCAGAGATAAGTGGGACTGATTGGCACGGGAAGCTGAACACATTGCCCCTGAGTCTCAAATGTACCTGAGAAGGGGACACCCATACCCCGATGACAGGCATGGTGCGAGAGCTCGGGCCTCGGGTGCCTCAGAGGCCCGTTGAATTGAGGTGAGTCCTCAGCCTGGCACTTCTGGGAGGTGGTGGAACCTCCGGGAGGTGGGCCCAGCAGGAGGCCTGCAGGCCCCTGGGGGTCTGCCCTTGAAGGGGATGGTGGGCCTAGTCTCCTCTGCTTTTTCTTTTGCCTCTTGGCCACGAGGTGAGCAGCTTTGTCCCACCACTTGCTCCTGTCAGGACGAGCTGCCTTGCCCAGGCCCAAAGCAGCAGGGTGGATCACCGTCTGCAACTTCCAAAACTGTGAGCCCAAATTGCCCTTTTCTCTTTGTAAGTTGAGGTATCCCAGGCATTCTCTATCAGGACAGACAGCTGGCCCATGGTCTCTTCCTCTGTGTTGAAAAGGAGCCCCCCCCCCTCCCCCGGGCAGCCGACAGGGCTAGGTCTTTGGCCACGGCCTCCACCTCGGGAGCTTGCACATACATGGAAGCAGTCTCAGTGAGCAGCTCTGCAGGTAGGGAGCCCTAGAGAGAGTGAGTGTGAGGGGTCGGCTTGTGTCATCATGGCAGCTGAGACCCCGAGCCCAGCACCAGTGGATGGAGATTCAGGGGAGTCGTGAGTCCGTCCACAGGCAGGAGGAGACCAGTGCCCACTCAGCGGCAGCCAGGAAGAGAGAAAGAGCCATCCCGCTCCGTTGTGTTCTCCTCCAGCCCACCTACACTGGGGAGGGCAGTCACTCCACACTCATCAGGTGCTGACCCTCTGGAAACACTCTCTTGGGTGTACCCCCAATTTAGTCCGGCATCAGGGTACCTAGGCCTGTCCAGGTGACTCCTAAAACTCGCCGTGGCAGGTGGCTCCGTCCTGGTGGTCTGTGTGTGGATGCCAAGGGCACCGTGTCTTCCTTCTCAGAATGAGAGCACCCGGGCAGTCCCAGGGGGCCTCCAGCCTGGGAGATCCTTGCAGAACCATCTTACCGAGTGACGCTGCTGCGAACAGGGAAGGCAGCCAAGCAGGGACGGCAGCTGTGCCCATCAGGAAGAGAGCCCCAGAGTCCCTCACAGAGGAGAAGGACTGAGGGCACCTGCCCTGGGGAGCAGACCCCGGTCTTCTACTCAGTGGAGAGAAGGCCCCTGGCCCAGGCCTGGTTCCACACACGAGTGACGTGTGTGTCTTGCCTTGAAAATGCGCCGCCTGAAACCCAGACTGCGCCAGAGGAGGCATGTCTCAGAGGCGGCGTGACTCGGAGGCTCTTGGCTCATCCTCAGCCCTTAAGGGGAGCACGAGAGGGTTCCTGAAGTGGATTTGCGAGGCACTTTGTGCTCTTGAAGTAGAAATTGCTGGCTTCTCCCAGCCTGATTCTGCAGCAATAGAGGTACTCCTTTCAGTTTTTCTGCCAAATTAAACATCACTCACACACACGGGTGGTTTTCAGAATCGACTGCAGAAAGAGCAGCCAGGGAAAGAGCTGAGAGGACTCAGGCAGTCCTAGATGAGGGAGGCGGCCACCTGGCCACCGGTCTTGCACCAGGTTCACTAACCCTGGACCCCAGTGGAGGGGGATTGCCACACGGCAGAGAGAGCTGCCCCGCTTGTGAGGGCCAGGCTTGTCTAACCTCCGACTTGTCTGGACAAGCCCCTGCTTGGGTTTCCCAGGTGAATCCACACAGAGGTGGCCATGGCAGTTCTAAACCATCCGGAGAGGGGAGCAACCTCACAGCAGGCCCTGGGCATTCTTTCCGGGGTGCAAAGAGGGAGCCTCAAGGACTCCCGGGCTGCAGCGCAGCGTCCACCGACGGCCTTGCCAAGGTGTCTTCCTGAACAGCAGTGGAGTCCTGTGGAGGGGCGTGTGCTGCCCATTCAGAATGTTCTCCCTCTTGCTTGTGGCTTCACAGAGATCCTTTGGGGTTCTAAGTCATACTCTTGCCCTGGAGAGTTCACTGGTTGACAGCGAATAGCTAATAATTCACACGGAATGTAAAAGAGGACAGGCCGTGGCTGCTTTCCAAGTGTTTTTGAACCTGCAGACACATCTGGGACCATCTGCAAAGGGGAACGCAAGCTCAGGTGGCCTGCAGCCAAGCCTCTTGAGGGAGGAAAGTGGTGCCCTTTGAGACTCCCGGATGCTTGCAGGCCTGGCACAACCGACCCACTCCACGTTTTCCAAACTGGATTATGAGTTGTGTCTCCTCGTTTCCTGACACAGTGTGTCCCTGCCTCTTGGTCTCCTTGGGCCTCCCCTTGATTGACAGATATGCACATTTGTTTAAGCAACAAGACCCGCATTGGTGAGCTTTGCTCCCATGTTGTCATTCAGGAAATGCTGGATTTAGGTCATGGCCAATTGAGGGAAAATAAAGTCAATTAACTCTCTCACCCCCAAAGTGCTCTCACTTCTTACCCTGCCTGCTTTCCTTCACGAGATTCCCTTCCCCGCCAGGTCTTCCTCTGGAGTGTGCCAGGCACTATGGAAAGACGCGGGGTAGGCTGGAGTAATTAAGTCACTACCTAGCACCAAGTTCCTGCCTCTCCAAGCACTGACTGCTCCAAGCTTCTCCCCGTCTAAGGTTCTCTCTTGCTCCCAGAAGTTTTTAATTTTCCTCTCATCCTCTTCCTTTTCTTGTCTCCCAGGAGACTACAAATTGCCTTTGAAAGGCCACATGTTCCATGCATCTGTCCCCAGAGGTCTTAAAGCACTTGCTTGGCTAATTAGGAGTGGACCTGGAACATGGAGGTCTATAACTGAGTCACTGCAGCCCGTGTGACTGCTCACAGCCACTGCAGCCAGCACGTCACCTGTCCTCTGCAGTCCCACACTTCCACGGGTGCCCCTCAGTCTTTTAGGTAACACTCCTGCGAGACCCTGCAGGAGCGGCTGAGAAGCAGCGGCTTGAGGTGAGCCTCTTGCTTCTTCCCAGGCCCAAGACAGTCTCAAAGTGGGAGGGGAGCCTGACCCCGAGCTTAGCGGAATTGCCCAAGAATGGCCGGCTTGTGGGTCCTCTCTCTATGAACATCCAGCCCTGGTGCCACCCCAGCTCCTCTTGCATGGTGAGTCCCAGAACCCTCAATGTATCTTCAGCTTAGGGTCAGGCATTCATGTGCTGAGCACAGGAATTTTTGTCCTACAATTTATAAATAATTGAAAATAGGACAACACCCGTGGAGGACTTTTCTGGCATCATCGTGTGCCTGTGCTCTGCCTGGACTCCCACTCCCTCCCCTGCTCAGGAGGACACTGTGCTCTGAGGGGACAGCGAGAGGTGATGACCAATATGTCCTGCATGTGTGGCTGCATATACTCTATGTGTGGCCCTGTGTGCGGCCTACGTGTTACTAGGTGCAGTGGGTTCAAGGTGACCTCCGAGAGTCACGCCCAGCAGGCCCTGTGCCCCCAGCGTAGTGGATATACTCAAAGACCTTGAGCTGAGATCACCAGAGTGAATGGCTCCACTCTCCAATCTCAGTGTGCCACGAGGTCTACAGGGAAGGAGGAAGGCCTCCATGTGCCTGGGCAGTAGGTCCTGAGCAATGGTAGCACTGTTGGGACAGGTGTTGGGCTCCATGGCCTCCAGCTAATTGAAAGGGAGACCTAAGACCTGGACACACAGGGCAGAAGGCCACATTGAAAATGGGAACAGAAATGATGCGATGTGGCCACAGCTCAGAAACACGCAGGAGCAGCCTCAGGTGACACATTAGCAGGTCAGTTCACTGAAGCCCCTGGAGCCCCAGGACCTGGAAGAGACAAAGAAGTCTCCTGCCTCAGAGCCTTCGGAGGGCACAGCCCTGGGGCACCTGGGCTCTGGACTTGGCCCCAGAACTGTGAGAAGATAGATCCTATCGTTTTAAGTCACCCGGCCTGTGGTAGTTCGCTACAGCAGCCACAGGAGACTTGCAGCCCCATTTCATAGAATAACTGGGATTCTGTGGCTCACTTGCCACTATAAATATGGTCTCCAGGTCGAGTTTGTAGATTCCTGCAGAACAACTCCACCTTCTGCCTGCAAAGGCCCCCTGGCCTCGGCACCGTCTTTTCAGAAAGAGCTGGTTGGGACCCCTGGGAAGATTATAGCTGTGCCCATCAATCATGAGTCCTCACCCAGTGCCATGCCCGGGAACCCACCCCAAACACACCACTCACACGCTGGCTCTGCCCATGTCAGGCCTAACAACCCTCACTGCACTCGGGGACTCTGTCACCTTGGACCTTCAGCAGGGTGAGACTGGCTGCTCATTCACTGGCCGGGTGACAATCCCTGAAGTGCAAAGAGCCCACAGGAGCTCAGGGAGCTCTCTAGAAGAATGGAACCTGCCTGGACAAGAAGTGCGTGCCCTGGAGGTGCATCATGGCTGGGAGATGAAGCCCTCTGCACGCCGTGTGAGGCCTCACCCCTGCAGCAAACAGGCCAGCACCGGCCACCCACCTCCTGTCACCTGAGGCTGCTCTGCATGCTGATGGGCCTCACTCCTGACGGAAGAGGCAATCACAAGCCCCCTGTTTCCTGTCCTCAAAGCTACCATCTTCACAATGCTGGGCCAGGTGGGCCCATCCAGTCTCAGTGGCCACGTCCAAGCCAGGCTTGTCTGACACATTAGCAGGTCAGTTCCCTTCAGAGCGAGTGGCATGTGGCCGCCCTGCTTTTCACACCTCTGCCTCACTCTGGGGAGCAGAACCTGCAGGATGAGATGCAAAGGGTGTGAAACTAAAAGTCATGGTGGGGACTCCTCGCGCCCCAGGGGCGACAGGTTAAGTGCTAGGTCTGAAGGAATAAAACCGAGACAGTTTTCTTTCTAGCACATGCTGACTTTCAGTTGACTGTTCTTAGTGGGATGAGGCCATCGAGGGAGTTTACTGCAGGTCTGGGGGAGTCAGGAGCTGGGGAGAGAAGATTACAAGAGGGCACTGGGGGCTATTTTTGAGTCTCATTTGGGACCAGCCTGGCCGATTTTCCTCTTCAATCCCGTGCCTGTTGAATCTAGGTGGAGAAGCCTCTGGCTACCTGCAAGCAGGTGCTGTGGCATCTCTGGGTGACCCTGTGGGAGGAGAAGCACACCCAAAGCCACAATTGTCCCTAAGCATGTTTTGTTCAGCTTCCTGGTAGAATACCTGCTCGGAGTCCCTGACTTCCGGCAACCTCCTCTTGGCTTCCTATCTTGTAACTCTGGGTTAGATGTTCACTAGTAATTTTGTCAGAAGAAACATGTGCCTTTATCTTTCTGGCACTAGGAGTGTCAAATCCCCAGAGCCCAGTGGCCTCTAGACACCCAGTCCTCTCTGGAGGGCTTTGCTGAGGGCGGCCCATGCTATCAGGTGGCCTTTGGGCTATGTGGACATTGTTTCACTCCATGGGCCTCATGCTATGGGCCACATTGTGCTGTCTCCTGCATGGAAGTCAGGTGAGGCTCCTCCAACTGCCCAAGTGTGTGTGGGCTGGAGCTCAGGAGAAAGCCAGGAAAAGCAGAACACGAGGGGTTGTGTGTGCAGGACGAGTGTGTGAAGGTGTGTGCAGGGTTACATATGCAAGCTTATATGTGAGCGGAGCTGTATGTACAAGTGGTGTGTGCAAAGAAGAGTGTAGGACTGTGTGCCCAGTGTGTGAAAATGTCTAGGTGCAGGCTGTGCATGCAGGAGGTGTGTGCTAGGAATGTGCAGGGGTATGCATGCAGGGATATGTGTGTAGGGTGTGTGCAAGAGTGTGTCCACAGGGGTACACGTGTAGGGGTACAGGTGCAGGGATGTGCACATGGGTGTGTGAAGGGGTGGGCATGCAGGGATATGTGTGCAGGGGTGTGTGCAAGGGTGTGTCCATGGGGTGCGCGTGCAGCGGTACAGGTGCAGGGATGTGCACATGGGTGTGTACAGGGGTGGGTATGCAGGGATATGTGTGCAGGGGTGTGTGCAAGGGTGTGTCCACAGGGGTACACATGCAGGAGTAAGGTGCAGGGATGTGCACATGGGTGTGTACAGGGGTGGGCGTGCTGGGATGCTTGTGCCGGAGGCCATGTCAGCGCGATAGAGGGAACCCAAGTCCCGTCCAGGTGACTGCTGTGGTACCCAGAGATGTCCTCTGTGTCTTGCATGCCCGAGAAGGGTCACGTCTGCTGGAGGGCTGAGCGGAGATATTGCCAAGGCGGTGGCTGCCAGGTTTCTCCAGGTGGATGGAGTGGAGCTGCATTCATGCCCTTGTTTATGGCTGACGACTGTCTTTAATGCGCCATTTGAGACATCCCTGGAGCTGGCTCATGCACTGTGGGGGATGCTTTTCCTAAGAGGGGCCTCAGAATGAAGGACATGTCAGTGAGGTGCCATCTTGGCTAGGGCACATGGCCGTGCACAGCTCCTGGCACCTGAGTAAGGTCTCTGTCCTGCTCTACCCCACAGGCACAGCTGACATTCTGCCAGAGACAATGTGGCCTGACCATAGGAGCCACACCAGGGTGGGGTCAGCAGGACAGCAGACCGCCCTGCACCCACTTAGGGTCTGAGATTGAGGCCTGCTCTGTTCAACAGTGCCCCCGCCCTTGCCTGGACCAGACCTGGGCTGCCTGGACTTGGGCTGGAAGGAGACAAAGCCAGGGCTGCTGTCCCCTCTCTTTGACAACACCAAGGAGAAGGTCTGGTGAGAATGCCAGAGACACCACCTGGGGCCAGGGTCACACGTCACCTAGACACCAGGGAAGAAGCATTCCATCACTGCATCCTCCACCTGAGGGCCAGGGCACCTGCTTATAGAGACGGCCTCTCTGGGCAGTGCTCCCCACGTGGACAGCTCCTGACATACTTCCTTCTGACACATCCAGGAAGCCTAGGGCCTGGGGCTAGATGGCTGGCCAGGTCAGTGTGCTAAGTGGAAACACGCTGTACCTGACATACTCGGTTCGAAATGAAAGTTCTTAGACTCATGGGGGCTGTTTCCAGGGAGGTGACGAGATATCAGGAGGCCCCTAGTAGAAGGGGCTGGTTCAGACAGTCGGGGGAGGGAGGCTGGCTCCTCCCTGAACAACCAGTTTCCTTTGCTCATCTTTTTTTTTTTTTTTTAAATTTCAAGATCTTTGCTCTTCGTTTATCCTTAAGAAGATGGTCAGTCAAATCCAAACTGATGCCAACATCCACTAAGAGCCTAGGCACCCGCTGAACCCACCACAGTGCCTGCCCAACACCCGGGCCTTCGGGCGCATTGATCCGGCCTGGCTGAATCCCCTAGATCAGCACCTTCCAGAGCTCCGCTCAGCCTGTGTTCTAAGAATAACACGGCCATTTATAACCAAGGCACCTTCCATTGTTGTGTTCACTCTTTTTAACAGGCTCAGCCTCGGGGGACTCTCTCCGCTAGCTGAAAGGAAGCTCCCTCAGAGAGCAGCGCGGTCTCCAAGCATCTAGAAATCAGCAGAATCTGTAGAGATTTAGGGCAGGGAAGATGGCACTGCATCTATACAGCTTCTTCCCCGGAATGTCTTCAAATACCTTGTTCATCCTCAAGACATCTCCAGAAATCTCAGACGGAAGGGGTGCTGTGGGCAGGTGGGGCAGGCGACCCAGGGAGGGTGGGAGGCCACAGGGGTCAGAGGGTTTCCTAACACCAGGAAATCCCTTCTGCACCTCAGGGTTAGTAAGACCACGCCTGGAGCTGGTCAGGAGGAAAACCGATCACTGGGAAACAGATCAGCCATCGGGGCCCTGCCTCGGGAGGCTGCTTTGGTGCTGCAAAAAGCTATTTTTGGAAGTCCCTCTGCCCCTCCTCTGGGGACCAGCCAGGGCTCACTGTGCACTCAGCCGGTGACGGGTGCTTCCTGAGTATCTTTGACCTGAACTTCACTGCTTTCTGAGAGCCTGCAAGGTGTAGGACACAGAGGATAACCCACATGTGCATGGTCTTCCACAAGGGCCAACACCCTGGTTAGAAGAATGGATCAAATAAAATGAAAATGCCAATACTCTAAAAAAAGTGATAGAGACCCAGAGTGTAGGAGGCCCTAGTGAGCAGCAGTCGGCCTCTCCTGGAGAGGAGGCTCTGCTGGACCAGGAAGAAGATGGCGCAGGAGACGGAAGGAGCTGGAGGCCATTGAGCACAGGAAGACGGCCACCCCAGCAAGCCTGGTGTAGAAGGGGGACGTGATTTAATGATTTGAAGTGGAGAAATCCGTCAGCAATGAGAATTACCAGTGTGGTCCAGGCAGTTTAGAGATGTTGGCCATGAAGAGGTATCCATGGCATCTGCAGGACGGAAGCCCAACTTGGCAGGTCCACCTATCCTCTCTAAGGTGCCCACCTACTGGGAGTGACCTTCAGGTACAGTAGGCGAGAGACCCAGGTGCTTTGTCTGACCTGCGACTAAGCAGGTCTCCGCAGTGTGGCCAGAACATTCCCACTGCTGGTCTGAGACCAGTGTGCACAGAAGACTGCACAGGGCTCCAGGTCAGGCCAGGCTGGGAGCCCAGATCTCACCCTCTGTCCCATCTACTTTAGATCTCGCCCTCGTCCCCCCAGTCCAGCCCTGAACCTCAGCAGTGTGCTCTGACCTACTGGACCTTATTGTAGCATCTGTTAAGGTAAGTGCGTGTGCCGGGGTGTGGCACGCAAGTGACATTTAATAAGATGGCTGCCTCCCTCTGCCCTCAGGGCCAGATGCCGAGACATCACGGGTCACAGACTTTCAGGTGCACATAGCTGTATCTGCCGGCTTGAGATGAGACTCCTTCACCACCATTGTCATTACCATACACCCAAAGAGCCTTTGTAGACCTTTGAAATTATCCCCACCCATGAAATTTTAACGCACATACACTATCTATCTGGGGATCATATGTAAACCCGTGTTTGATTAATAAAAAAACTAAGACAAATTTCCACCCTCTCAGGGAGCCATGGGCCTTGCTAAACACGTGTCACGTCACCTTGGACCCAAGGTGAAATTACCTGCCACCTTAGTAAAATAAACACCCCGCCACCTCTCAGATGAAGGGCATGAAGGGCACAGCACCCTTGGGTCTTGTGGTGCTGCATTTATGGAAGCCCGCTGGGTTTGCCGATCGCAGCACAGCCAAGGAGCCCACTCAGCCCAGAGGGGTGGCTGGGGAAGACCTGGCCTCCAGGAGCAGGGGTCAGGGCGTGTCTGAGGAGACAGCTGGGCAGGGCCCCTGGTTTGGTATCTCAAGATTGAAGCCCCCCAGGGGGGCTTGGATTGTGTCAATACCAAGGAGACAAGTGACTTCTCAGCAATGTGGGACATTTTTCTTTGCCATAAACAAACTGCTTTCTCTATATCATAGACGAGGAACAGTGGTAAGGATAAAAGGCCAGTGTGTTCCTGCCGCACATCTCCCAAGTCTCCTGACCAGGCCGGCCGAGGCCGGCCACTCCGGGAAGGCTGAGAGAAGGGCAGGTCAGGCCCTGGCCTGGCTCCTCCCCTCCCCTACAGGAGGGAAGCCCAGCCAACCGCTGCTCGTCTCTGTTCAGGAAGTGAAGGGGCTGGGGACACTGTGAAGGAGGCTGGTAGCTTGCTAGGCCTGGGAGGTGTCCAGAAGGGGTGGGGACAATTCCCAGTGGATCGAAAGCACTAAGGGCGCAGAAGCAGGTGGTACAGAAAGTGAGGACACCCCAGCAAGCGGTTCATTGCACACAGCTCCTCTGTGAACTGCTGTGGAGAGACAGTCCCCGAGCCCACGGTCAGCCTTGCTCCTCCTCCCTGCTCATGGGCAGCCTGGGGCAGAACAAGGGATGTGCCCTCTCTGCCATGGCACCTACGGCCTGGTGCCAGAGTAGGATCCGAAGCCCTCACAACAAACAGCAAATACTCAATGGTGGAAACAAAGTTAGCGCATGCGAGATGTGTCCTACCCTCCTGCCCCAATGGATGGACCTTCACAGCAGCCTGCAGGGCCTCAGCATGGAGCTGCGGTCTGCCACATGCACAGCGGAGGCACGGCTTCGTTACTATGGTGGCCTTGTGCACTTCCTGCAGTCCTGCACATGAGCAGGCCGAGTTCGAGTCATGCCAAACTCTGCAGCTCACAGCTGTGTGACATCAATAGCTCATGTCTTTGCCTGCATTTTTGGAGATTACTGGCGACACTGTGGCAATCAACATGCCCCAAGGATGCCCAGTGTCAAACAGCCACAGGAAGCCAGGACGTCCTCATCCATACCTCCAGGCTGGAATCACCTAATACTGGACGTGCTCCTCGGCAGCCATGTGCAACTGGGGCAAGGAGTGCACACCTCTGGAGCCACCAAAGGGACCCCAGACCGGGAGGAAAGACGGAGCCACTCACAGCTGCCTACGGAGAGGCCTGCACCTTCAGGCGTCCAGCAGAGAAGAGCTGGTAACCTCTCCAACATCCGCCCAGCCACCAAGCACTCCGCAGGCCCACTGTCCCTGTCCTCTGGTCAGTGGCCCCCTCCGGTACCGGCGTTGCACAGCCCACAGGATGCCCTGAGGTGACACCTGATGAGGAAGAAAGAGAAGACTCCTAAGCCGGAAGCCCTGGTGGCTGAAAATGCGGAAACGCTTCCCACAGTTGAGGGAGGAGGGTGACACGACAGGCTGACCAGGCAGAGTCCAGTGTGAAAAAAGAAGAGCCTGTCAACACGGAGGGCCCCAAGCTTCCCCCGCTCCCTCTGGCACCCACATAGACTCG
The DNA here is from genome assembly GCF_001458135.2 of Marmota marmota marmota. Lineage (NCBI taxonomy): Eukaryota > Metazoa > Chordata > Mammalia > Rodentia > Sciuridae > Marmota > Marmota marmota. The sequence goes on along the minus strand of NW_026000068.1, from coordinate 2,333,648 downwards.
GGAGCAGAGAGCTTGTTCCCAGTGAGGATGCCTCGGAGCAGCAGAGGGGAGAGGAAGCCCAGGGTGGAGGCAGAGAGGAGGTGGGGGCCAGGCAGCAGCACAACATGGTGTGACCCCACCTCCCACCGGCAGACCACAGCGGCCCGCCCAGAGGGGAGCCTCCTCAGGAACAGGGACTCCAAGCGACGACATGGTGCTGAAGTCGCTGGGGAGTTTCCTCTCCTCTACCAGGTGAGTAGAAGGGAGCTCCCTGGTATTTCCTGAGAGCTGTGTGCAGCTGGAGGTACAGGGCCCGCCACTGCATTCCTTCCCAGTGAGTAAGGGACCTGGCCTGGCAGAGCACGGCCACGCACCACCTCCCGGCAACCAAGTCCCTGCGTGCACTGGGCCAGGGGAGGAAGCCCCTCCATGATGGACCGACTGATGTGCCTGGACTGCGGCAGCAGGGCAGGAAGACTGTGAGGTGAGCTAGGACTCAGGCCAGGCCTGGGCGGGGACAGGGACCCTGGGGCCCTCAGGACCAACGCCGGGCCCAGGACTCCACCCTCTGCTCTGGTCCAGCTGCCACAGGGCTGGCCACCTTGAGGCTGCACCTTGTTCTGAGTTTGTGGTCCATTTCCAACCCCTTCCCTGATGACACTAAGCAAGCGTTTGCCAGGCAGTTCCGAACAAATCTAAACAGGGTGTTTATGGTGATTTAAGTCACATGTTTCTGATTCACCAACAAACTCACCCGAAATTTTGCAACCGCAGTGTAGACGTCATGCAGCTCTTTAAATGTTCTGAGCACTTACCGTGTCTCTCTCTCTCTCTCTCTCTCTCTCTCTCTCTCTCACACACACACACACACACACACACACACACACACAATGACAAAACAACAACAAATTCCCCAAACACAACACGGATAGGGAAAGCCCAGCTTTGCTTCCCACGAGTCCCCAGGCCAGGGCGCAGTGCTTCCCTCCTGCCAGGTCAGGCCTGCATGGACCTCGTCATTGGGCACTGACCCAGGAAGCTGTCTCCCACGTCCCCAGACTGCGAAACGGGAGCCACACATGTGGCATCTTCCCGGCTGCATTGTGCCAGTTTGAAGGAGGTAAGTCCCGGTAATGGAGGGTTGTCGCATCAGTGGTAATTACCACATAACCCACATAATTCCCACCTCCTCTGCTCTTTGTTGGTGGCATGTGGGGAATTCCCTGGTACTTTCTGTTCATTAAATCATTTTTAACTCCTGTTAAAAGTGATCTGGAACAAGACCTTGCAAACATGCCCACCTGCTGCCCCACCTGCCCACCCCCTTGGTGTGAAGCTGTTCATCTGTGGCCCCGCCTGCCCGAGCTGTGGTGACCCCAAACTCTGTGCTCCACCGTCCCCCTCAGGCCATCCTGCAGCCCACGTGCTGCCACCCTGGGACCCAGGGGACTCTGCCAGAGCTCAGCAGCTGGAGAGGGCACACTGAGGATGCCCTGCTCACAAACCCTGTGCCCAACAGGCCAGCCCTACGTTTGTCTCGATTCACGGCATCAGGTACTCAGGGGGCTCCTGCAGCTGTCAGTGCCAGCAGCTGCTGAGCGCACAGGGCCTCCAGGTCTGGGTTCATGGGGACACACCAGCCACAGAGCAGAAACCCACCTGGGGCAGGTCCTGGGCTAGAGCTTGGCGGAGCCAGGAGTGAGGTGTGGTCAGCCAGGGGTCTGGGAAGGTGCCCAGGATTGATAAGGGAAGAGGCCCTAAGACGGCAGGGACGTTCCACACTCACAGTGGGGGTCTGTACTCCCCAACAGGGCTGGGTGCGACGGGCAGGCGCCCGAGTGTCAGTCAGGCTGAGAGTAGGACCATGCGGAGCTTTGTGATCGCAGGAGGGAACGTGGTCTGACCGTAGGAGAGCCCAAGGGTCAGGAAATAGCCTGGGGAGGGGGACTCGGCCCGGAAGTAGAAGTGAGGTGAGCAGGAAGAAGCTGTCGTGGGGCTGGACAGAGGCAGGAGCACCACAACCGGCATGATGGCTGTCCACCACAGCTCAGTGTCTGGCTGGGGAGCTAGTACCTCTCTGCCCCCACCTCTGCTCCAAAGTGTGGAGACAGAACTCCACTGGACGCTCTCCTGGGGTCTCCCGGGCTCAGCCTGTGTCCTGCAGCCGCCTCTTCCCAGCTCAGCAGTGGTGATTAGCTTCGAGGCATGACCCCCTGTCCAGTGGGCCCAAGGCACCCAGCTTAGTGTAAGAAGGCCTGGCTGCCCCCGGGGCAGGGAGTGGCTGCTCAGGCTGTCTGTCTGGTGGAGAATACATGGGAGAGCCCCCAGTCCCACCTGTCCCCTGGGATGATAGCTGAAGTTCCTTGATCTGCTCTGGGCATAAATGGCTTTTGTGAGGCTGATCATGGGAACAAAGGCACACGGCTGCCTTAGGGTCACACCCACTGACAGGGTGTTGGTCAGGTGGATCCAGCAGAAGAACTGATTCTTACAGTGATCCCATGAAGGTCCGCCGAGCAGGACATCTATTCTGAGATCAGCTGTTCTGGAGAGAGCAAACGTGGAGGTCTGTGTGGGAAACAGCCATGCCCTGCTTGTGGTCTGTCCCCGACCCGTGTCGTGAGCATCACATAAATCTGCTGTCCTCCCCACCGCCCCCGAGTGGTCCCATCCACCCTGGAAGCCTGCAGTCCTCAGTGGCTGCATGAGCAATGCCCTGTGGTGTTCTCTCCTGGCCACGGGCAGTGTGAGCAGGCGGTCACCCCCCTTTCACTGGACATCACAGATGACTGAGGAAGGCCACATTCCAACACCGTGACATCTCAAACGTACTTTCAAGCACTTAGACAAGAAAAGGAATGTGTTTTGCCAGACATTTTGCTCATTCGTCAAGTCCGTGAGACTGCGGGGCAGGTGAGCCACAGGCTTCTCATTCATCTGAACTGGGATCATCAGCAAGGGTGGGGCCTGGGCCAGGAGGGGGCCATGCAGTCAGAGGCCAGGGCAGGGACTGCAGTGCGGGTGGATGACCTGCTCCTGTGGGAGCTGTCCACGTCTATGGTGGCGGCACCACCATGACCCGAGGCTGCCCCTGATGGGCTCAGGTGAGGTTGGCCTTGGGCCGAGAAGGGCCTGTACTATGGGCTCAGAGGCCTGATGGTGCAGGAGGAGATGGAGACTGCTCCTCTGTAGAGCAGGGAGGCCGCGTGGAGCGCGGCTGTCACAGCATTGATGCCAGCCCACGTCCTGGACCTCTCGGAGCCCTGACTCCCCCTCTGTACGGGGACTCAAAGCGTGGCCTGCCCCTGTGTGTGTGTCTTCAGAGCTCTGGTGCTGGACACTGACCCCTGGCTCTGTGCCTGTCCAGCCCCCCTTCCTCCCTCCACCCTGCAGAGCAGGCGGCTTACAGGGAAGAGCCCAATCTTTCCAGCCTGGATTCACGTGCTGCTTTCCAGCCGCCACCCGTGGCTTCCACTGGGCCTGGCTTGTGTCTCCAAGTGTGGCTGGAGCACCAGTCCTCCTGTGGCCTCACCACAGCATCTCTGAGTGTCTTCATGTGGTGGCCACCGAGGCCTGGGCGACAGGAGGCTCTAGGGGTCAGAGTGCGTGTGGGTGCAGGCCCAGGCACGTCCTCCCCTCACTGGTTTGGCACAGGAGGGGCCTCCAGGGCTCAGGGGGAGCCAGTCTTCAGAAACCCACCTTTGCCTTGGCACACAGCGAGCTCCTCCCTTCAGCTGGCTGCCCTCGGGTGCCGTGGCACGTCCGTGAGCACGTCTGGGTATGGCAAGCCGAGAGCCCATGGTGTGGAGGTGTGTCCACACTTGTCCATCACTAACCCGCTGGGCAAATGCCCACAAGATACAGTCTGTGGCCTCCATGCTTGGCCAAAACATGAAATAAGATCACACTTCTGCTTTGTAAGTTTCTTGAAATGGTGAGGAGAGAGAGAACATGGCAAGTCTTTGGAAACCATTTTGAGCACCACGCAGGTCAATGGCAAAAGCAGGGAACCCCAGCTGCCATGGGCATGAGGACAGGAGGGCTCCCGAGGAGGAGGAGGAGTGGGAGCAGGGGGTTGAGATTTGAGATTGATGCTCCTCGGGTCACTGATATCAAGAAAAATACCTCCGTGGGCCACACACAAGAACCTGCATTCTACCACCTTCTCAGCACCAGCGAGAATTCAGTAGAACATGGAACACGGCCTAGCAGACCCCTGTGTGGATGGGGTGCCCTTCTGCTGCCCAGAGCCTTGGCACGGGAGAGACCGGTGCCCTGCACGTGGCCTTTGGAAAGCAGCTCAGGTGAGTGTCCCTGGTGAGATGACTGCCACCCCAACACCCACATCCCCCAGAGAGCGGGACCCCAGGGGAGAGCGGAGTACTGTGCTGAACGCAGGGCCAGAGGGGCTTGAGCACCCAGCCAGTGCTGGGGTTCCAGGGAGGCCCTGGAAGGGAGCAGGAGGCACCCCGTAGGGAACGCAGACGGGTGGAAAGCCCTGGCTGCCCCACGTCCTGGTGACTGTGAGCCTCCTGGTAGAAAGTGGTCTGTCCTCAGAGCCAGGGGACCTTGCTGAGGACCTCAAATCCAGACCGAATCTGTCAACAGAAGTGTCTGTTTCCATGCCATTTTGAACTTTAGATCCTGAAGGCTTTCTGATTCACTAATAACCACAAACTCACGAGGCTACCCGGGGAGGGAGTTAGACGCAGCTCTGCAGCCATGAAGAAGCATGACGCTTTTCTTTTCTTCTCCCAATCATTGATTTTCTGAAGCAGATTGCCCAGAATAATTATTTCCCAGTTAAAATTGTTTTTAGTAATTCATCCATCTCACAATTGTGTGTAATAACCACATCTATTTATTTTTTCTTAAGTAATCATGGTATTTTCATCAAAATTCATTAGAAGCTGCTTCTAGAAGGACATGCCTTTAAAATATTCAAATTTATAGTTAATGTTTTATTAACCATATTTAGCCTATAATTATTTTTCTAATGAAAATTATCCTGACTGCACCATCTGAAGTTATGAGGCTAGTAGTTCAAACAAAATCCAGAGAAACATTTATGCACAAAGGACTGTGCATTCGTCATCTGGAAGGAAGGATTTATGTGCTCTATAATTAATTGTTGCCTGGGTTTGACAGTCCATATTTTACTTCAATGCATTATTTACACTGGAGGAGGCGTAGCAGTTCACCCTTCAAAAGGTTAGGAAAATATAAATATACACATTATCTGAATAGGGGGTGATTGTATTGCAATGGATAACGTGTGTGTGTGTGGTTTGTATGGAAGGATATATAAATGCATTCTTTGTATACGTTGAACACACATCCAATACATTACAGAGCTGCGATAATTAACACAGAGCATGTGTGGCTGCGTGGTCTGTCTGTGACAGGCCTATTTATGTAAATGTGTACAGCGTGTGTGACATCTCCATGCTCTCTGGAGTCAGATTCCACGTCACAGAGCCAGCACAAGGACCCACAAATGAGCATACGCTTGTGTGCATGTGGTTTGCACCGAGGGTTGCAGGAACACAGCATTCTGCAAAGGAGGGGGCCCTGCAGGGCTCCATATGTTGTGCACGGGAGCATGTGTGTGTGGGTGTGTGTGTGTGTGTGGGCACTGGCACTCCTCCTGCCCGAGCCACGCTGCTGTTCTTCGACTGGCAGAAGCGTTGTGACACGTGGGATGCTGCCCTCTCAGACCCTCCTCCTAGGGCCTGAGGCCCACTGGGTGGGAACATGCAGACATGGGATCACAGGGGCGGTGTCCGTATGCCTAGGTCCTTAAAATGCTGAGCTGATACGCTGCAGGGATCACAGTGTCATGTTCACCACATTTTGGGGAAAAAAAAAAAGCCAAGTTTAATCTGAGAGGAAACTGCTTTCACGAGCAGCACCATGACACCAGGGGGCAGTGGGCATCGGGAGACCCGAGCTGGAGAGGTGAGTCCTCTGCCCTCCTGGGCGTGGCAAAGTTTCTAGGAGACAGTCTTGGGGGGATGCCCTGGGACGCGGGGCTCCCGGTGCTGCGTTGCAGACTTGAGCCTTGAGCCGAGCGGGCCCGTCTCCTCTCACGGCCTCCCAGCTCTGCCTTGGGGGTGTTCTGTTCTCGGGGGAGCTGTCATGGTTTTTGAAAATACTGTTATTGTATTTTGTATACCTTTATTTTATTTGTCTGCAATTACGTGGTGCCAAGGACGAAACCCAGTGTCTCTCGCATGCTAGGTAAGTGCTCTACCACCGAGCCACAGCCTCAGCCCTTTTTTGAAAATTATTGCCATCGGATCTCGGAGCTTTGACGATTGTTGACACACAGTGAATTTGAGAAAGGACAGCCACTGTTTCCTAAGCTTGTGGGAGGGGGTGGCTCAGCCTGTGCTGGGTGGCAGTGTGCCCTGACCCAGTTGCTCTGGCCAGGTAAATGGTCATGGCCAGACAGGGTCACTGGTGAGGGCCAGCCCCACCACGAGCCACGAGGTTGTAGCTAGTGGCAGCTGTGTCGGCTGAGTAATGGTGGCCTGTGACTGTGCCACTTGCACTGTGATGGGGACTCTGCAGACCCAATGAGGCTGAGGATCCTGTGCTGGGGACATAAGCCACACCATCAGGTGGGCAGTCTGTGGTCACAGGGCCTCTGTCAGAGGGAGGCAGGAGCGTCCCGTGAGAAGGATGGGTTTGGGAGGAGGGAGCCGCAGCCTGTGGGTAGAAAAGAAGGACATCAGAGCAGTCAAGGAATCGATCCCTGTCCTTGTCCCCCAGAACCTCCAGAGAGACCCAGGCCCACCGACCACTAACCTCAGTCCCACGGAACTAATGTGGAACCTCTCACCTCCAGAGCTGCAGGAAGACGTCTTGGTGGTGCTCCCAGTCACTGCGTGTGTGTCCACTCAGGCAGCAGCACAGGGGCCTGGGCAGCAGGCAGGCCTGTGAGCTCCCTGGTAGCCAGACACATCCACACCAGGGATGCCCCAGCCGGTGGGTCCCACCGTTCACGCTCGGGGATGCTGAGGCCAGGATCTGAAGCACCGTGACTTCAGGAAACAGCCGCTGGCCTCAACTTCTGCCCAGGTGAGAGCTGGCAGCACCCGGGGGGCTGCCCACCCTCCCTGGACAGCCCAGGTGGAGGCCACCTGTCCACTCCCTGCCCGTGGCACTGTGGGTCAGGACCCGAGGTGGGGCAGCCACACACCTCAGGAGGGGCCACTCTCCTTGTGAAGTGTCGTCACATCTCCCAGGTCTCGGGCCCGTGTGAGCAGATGTGTGGTGCCACCAACACCCGACAGGAGCAGTGCAGAGGAGGAAAGGAGTATTTGGGCTCTTGGTTCAGGATTCAGTCCACGGCCTGCTGACTTGAGATAGAAACGTCACCGCAGAGGGACAGGGCAGAAGAAGGAGACAGGGGAGCTGCTGGGAGAGGATAAACCCTTCCAGGGCACAAAGGGTCAGTCCCTGGTGAGGTCAGGGTCCTCGGGGTCCCATCACTGTCTAACCTCCCCCAGCTGGCTGACCTTGCTGCCGCTGGGACCATGCTCTCCACAGGAGACTTCTGAGGACTCCCCAAACCAGAGGAGAGGAGAGTCTCTGAGTCATATGCATAGCCTTAGAATCACTGGCTAGACTTTGTTGAGAACCTACCAGCTTACAGCAACCTGTTTGAGATCTGTGTCTTGGCAAGACTCCATTTGCCCCAAATGGAGGACCAAGGAGGCTGGGACACTCACAAGAGTGAGCCGCTAAAGAAAGTCAGAGTTGGTTTTTCCTTCAGTCCAGTGGAGTCTGGAACTTTCCTACCAGAACATTTTACTCACTCTAGTGAGCAAAAATCACACACTCAACAAACCAAAGCACACTCTCGTGGGAGAGGAAGGAAGAGAAGAAAGCAGGTCCAATGTGCTCCCAGTGGCTCGCTTCCCTCTTTGCCATGACAAAGTCTGTGGACAGCCCAATTATGGGGACTGTCCCCTCTTTTAGGTTCTGGAACTCATTTTAATTCAACAAATTTCCATTGCCGTGTGCAGCTGGTAAATGAAGGCACAGGCCCGGCCCCTCTGTGTGCCATCTTGAAAATTTGGGATTCACACACTTGATGAGTGTTAGTGACTTGGGGACCTGCTGTCATGAGCTCCCTGGGCTTTGTGCCCCTTGGGAAGCAGAGGCCGTGGCTCCTGACACTGAGGTACCCCTCTGTGCTCCCCAGGAGCCTCAGCTGTGGCCTCAGTGCCTGGTCAGCCCACACTGCCACGGCAAAAGCACTGGGAACCTGAACAACAGACCTTCCTCCTGTCTCTGCAAGTCCAAGGTCAAGAGCCAGCATGGCTGGGGACAAGCAGCCTGGGTCCTGCCTTACAGAGCTGCGTTCTCCTGTGTCCCCACGTGGCGGACAGGAATGAAACGTCCATGTGTCCCTTCTCCCAAGGACACTAATCACACCATGTGGGCTCCACCCTCATGACCTGTCACCACACAAAGGCCTGACCCTCACACATCAGGACGAGGACTCCAACATGAGACCCTGTGGGGACAAGGCCCCCAGGAGCACTGTTACTGAGCAAACGAAGAACAGGTAAAAGTGACAACACTGACATTGTTTGTCCCTCATTTCTCTGTTGTTGCAATTGAAACTTTTAACCACGAAGAACGTCTCTTTATTCATAACACACACAGACACCCAGAGACACACACTCACATGCACTCACAGACACACAAGTGCACACAGAGACACACACAGAAACACATATGCACACACACATAGAGACACATGCATTCACACACATGCACAGACACATACCTGCACACTGATATATGCACACAGAGAGACACACCTGCACACAGACACACTCACATGCACACACAGACACACACATGCACACACACATAGAGACACGTGCATGCATGAACACACATGCACAGACACATACCTGCACTCAGACATATGCTCACAGAGAGACACACCTGCACACAGAGACACACTCACATGCACACACAGACGCACACATCCACACACATATAGAGACACATGCACACACAGACACACACCTGTACACAGACATATATGCACACACAGACACACACCTGCACACAGAGATACACACTCATGTGCAGATATAGACATGCACATATAAAGACACACACATACACACAGAGACACACATATATATTCACACAGAGACACACACACATGCACACAGAGAGACACACACTCACATGCACACATAGACACATATGTGTACACATAAAGACACACTCACATGCACACACAGATATACATATGCACATAGACACACCTGCACATACATACACAAAGGCAAACACATACATACAAACACATACACACTCAGACACACACATGCATACACAGACACATATGTGCACACATAAGGAAACACATCCACATGCACACACATTCACACAGAGACACACATATGCACACAAATACTCCCACATACACATACACACACAGGCAAACTCAGACACACACATGCACACACAGACACACACACAAAGACACACTCACATACACACACAGGCAAACTCAGACACACACATGCACACACAGACACATACTCACATGCTCACACAGATATATCTATGCACACAGACACACCTGCACATACATACACAAAGACACACATTCATATGCACACACAAACATACATGTACGCTCAGACACACACATGTACACACAGACAGGGTCTTGCAATGGTGCCAGGCTGGCCTCAGTCTCCTGGGCTCCATGGGTGCCCTGCCTCCGCTTCCTGGGCAGCCATGTTCGTGATAATCTTTAAACGATGCTGGGTCGATATTGTCAAGATGTCACCTGGGATCCTGTGTGGAGGCATCAGCCACGTATGGTGCTCTAGGCCCTGAAGCACATGTCTTATGCCCAGAGTGAACTTGTACGTGTGTGAGATGAGTTTTGCAAAGAAGAACGAGGCCTGGCGACTTGATAGCTTGGTCTCACCCTAGGCTTGAAGAGAACGCGACCGATGTTTTTGATCAAGCTGTTCATCTTGAACATACCCATCTATCTGGACTCAGTCCAGGGTCTGGACACAAGTACAGTTTTCCATGAGGCAGGCCAGCCCCAGGGACATGTGGCAGCCATGAAGCCAGTATCGACACCCACGTGCCACCCTGTGCTCTGTCCCTCTGCCTCCAGAGCCAGCTTGGTCCTTGGTAAGGTCGTGATTTGTTTCCAACAAATTCTCCAGTTACCATCGTCGCACGAATCCACGTGGACATTCCTCACTAGAAAAATTAATGGCAAACGGGCCTCGCAGCTAGGATTGTGCAAGGGTTGAGGAACAATTTCACGGGAAATGTCGCTGAGCTTTAAGTGTGCAGCGAAGGAAGGGGATTTATTTACAAATCCTGCCATAAATGCTGTTCAACGTAACGTCAAGTGGCCTAAGTCCACCCATCAGAACGAATTCATCGCAACTAGAAAATGACCAGGGAGTTAAAACCACGCACGCATGTACACATGCATGCACACACACGTGCACACACATGCATGCCCACGCGGCCTGGCTTGAGGACAGGGATGGGGTCTCTGGGGTATCTGACTGTGGAGCTTGTTTGTCTTTTTCAAAGAAAACAAGAAGTACCAGAGTCTAAATGTAGGACCCATGAGAAAATGCCTGTGGTTCACTGAAGAGAATCACTCCCCAGGGCAGAATGAGGCCACTGTGCAGCCCTGGAGTGACTGCTGGCCATGCAGGGGTCAGGTCTTGCCAGCAAGCTGAGCAGGCAGAGTCCACAAAGAAGCCCCTCCATCTCCCCAGTGTCAGTGGTGTAAATTCCATAACAACAACAACAACAAAGCTATCACAGGGTTTTGTTTTCCTCACAGTTCTGCTGGGAGTTGGTCCTGGCCCAAGGGGGTGGGTGGGATCTCCTGGGGGGTGGGAGTTGCCTTACCCCGCAGGGGAAATGCAGATTCCCAAGTGACACAGATGGGCAAGGTGGACCTGTCCTCCTGTTTCCAGAAGGATGCTGCATGTGGGAGCTGATACGCTGTCGTGGCCCAACATACTTGTTAGCCATTTTCCTTTGTGAATTAAAAAATTGAATTATGCACTCAGCCTAGTTACTGAGCCTGCAAAGTTTATTAAAGTCTATCGACCATGTGTACACACTTCAGGATCCCGCTTCAATCGCGGCTCCCAAGATGGAACATTGAATTAAGAGGCCACGCTGGCCGCGGCGCGGGTGGACTCCAGCGGAGCCACAGGTAGCTGAAGTCTCCTTCAATTAGACATAATCATCACTCACAGTCAATAATTGTGCTAAGGGCTGCTTTGAAATCTGTGAGGGATTCGCATTTAATGTACTGATTCAGCTTGTCTGAGCCAAATTCACTGTGTACTGAAACCAAAGCAATTTAGTTCTTGCCTACGGCCTTTTTGGCAGTTCATCTAGCTGAGCACGGTAAGGACTCCGCGATACAATTTGATCTGAGACATCTGCGCGCAGACAGGACCTTTTCCTTGACGGAGGAGACGGAGGAATGGCTAAGCTCTAGTTTCATGTGAAGAACCAGGCCTTATCTTGCCCCTGAAAAATAAAGCATTTAAGATAGAGTAAAGAGCCAAATCAAAAAAATTTCTCCTCGGGTTTATGAAATGCACACTGTAGCTACTAACAGCCTTCCTGCTTCGACCCGCAGAAAGCACTTGAGCCTGATCCCTGGATTAACCATTTAAGGATATTACACTTATCACCGTCTGCAGCTGACGGAGGAGATCTTTATTAAATATGAAAGGGAAACGTCTCCCTCTTTGTGAGTTTGCAGAAATATGGAAATTCCTTTATGCACACTGGCACCCGTGGGCTGGGCCTGGAGACCACAGCAGCACTGGCCACTGCCCATGCCCTCGGAGCCCTGTGGTGGTGTCTCACTGTGCGCAGTCCCTAGCTGGGGCTTCTTGTTTTCAAGATGGGAAGGTGGTAGATATGGAAAGTGCCTCTGGGTCCCTGCAGAACTGAGGTGTCCATAGAAAGGCCGCTCCGAAGGCAGAGTGTTCTGGAGGTGAGCACCAATTGATGTCAGGGTCCTGAGCTGTGGACAGCCATGGCCCACAGAGAGACCCTGGCCAGGGCATCTGAGCTAGAAGAGTACTGGGCCAGCCTGAGGGGCAGTGGGCAGCACAGCCCATGCAGGACAGGGAGAACAGGGCCTAAGCTCGGCCTCCTGTGTCCCAAGGGCATTACACACTCAGAGGCCAAGGAAGACAGACCCCTCTGGTCCACATGGTCCAGAGCAAGGCCAGTGTCTGCTCCCCTCTGACGTGCCTGCCCTTGGGCTCAGGTAGACAGCAGCCAGTGCAGAGGGCCACTCAGAGAGGCCCTGCCCGAGTCCCTGGAGACAATGGGGCTGGGTTTGCTGTCAGACCTCCATGTTGGGGATGGCTCTAGGAGCCTGGTGGGGGGCCAGGCAGATGTCCCCTCAAGCCCCCAGAAGACGCAGGTGGCACAGTGAACCAGAGCCTGTAGGTTCACCACACAGGCCGGCAGAAGGACGCCAAGATCAGGAGTCGCCAGGGCGCTGTCACTAGCCCACTATGCCTGCTGAATCTGGAGGACACCTTGCTCTCAGGTGGACTGAGGCTTGGAATGGGCAGGTCACGCCATCAGTTATCAAGGGTGCAGGACTTGGAATGGGCAGGTCACGCCATCAGTTATCAAGGGTGCAGGACTTGGTTCAACCTGAGAGGGCTGAGGCCCCTCCAGAGAGATGGAACCAAAGGCTCAAACCACAGCCCTCCTCTGCTATTCTGGGCCCAAGGCTGTGCCAAGGAAAAGAGCCCTGCGTGGCCCTGTCCTCAGTCACACTGGGAGAGCCCATGCCTGAGGCCACCACCTGACACACACACACCACACCTACCACACACCACACCTACCACACACCGCACCTACCACACATCACACATACTAACTGCACACTTAGAGCATACAAAACACCTCATATATAGCCCACACGTGCACAGACAATTACCACATACCCACAACACACACCACGTGTACCACACACGATACACACACCACACCCATACCATATACACCAGACATCGTCTATACCACAAATACACACACCCTCCACACACATATCACACACACACGCCACTCACCACGGCCACTCATACCACATGCCACACCCACACTCACCGCACACGTGCGTCACATGCACCACCCACGCACACACAGCCACACACAGCCCCCTCTCCTGCACACAAGGCACGTGCCACCATCGTCCCACCCCGGCTCTGCGGAATCAGGAGGCTGAACACAGACCCCAAGTCCCCAGAAGGTGTGACTTCCACTCACTGCCTGTCACCTGAGAGTTTTCCGGCTGCTGGTTTTTACTGCAGGACTCGTTTTGGTCTTTAGCTGCTCATTTTAAGAGCTGTCGACAGCGTGGCAGGGTCCGTGGAAAGGACCTCTCCAACTTCATTATTAACTTCATTTTTCTTAATGTGGGTTTTATTAATCCAGCAATAACATGCAATCTTCAGACAATTCACCAGCAGTTAATGACCAGCTGGGGAAGCTCCGTTTTCTGAGAAAGCTAGTGGCCCTGAACATTGATCCAATCCAAGATTCTAAGTCAGTGTAGCTAAGAATTTGGCACAAAATGCACATAACTTACTCAACAATCATGCTGTCCTCACGTATCCAGCATTCTCGACTTGTGGAGTCACACTCAGTTAAAAGCCAGACAGGAGGAGATTCACAGAAAAACCTACAAACGTGGAGCTCCCGCGGCACGATTCCTTAGCACACAGTACCTATAGAAGGGGCGCAAACCTGCTCTGTTTAATCTTGACTCTCCCTGCAACCAAGGCATTATGTTTTCCAAGTGTAAGGAGACAAAAATGCAGGCCACAGTGGATGTGCCTCTGCGTGCATGAACCCACAGAGACGGCTCTGAATGCATCCAAATCCACAGGCTTATTAAATGCTTGGCTTAGGTTGGAGTCCTGAAGATTAAGCAGATCTGTGTGTTGGAACAACAGCTGACTCACTGCATGTCTGAAAGGTGATACTCCAAAAGCCTTCCCGCCTCCACATGCGCTGCTGATGGCTAAAGCAACCTGCAAGAGGGTCAAGGGCCTGAGCCAAGGCACAAAACGGTATCCACAACTCACTCCAACTGTGGCTCCTGCAAAGCCTCCCCTGGGAGCAGTCCACTCACGGTGGTCCCTGTGTGCAACCTGTGCACTGCTCTCAGGCTGTACTTGGAATCTGGTCCTCAGCCTGATGAGGTCTCCTCTTTCCCTGTGCTTAGGTAAGGCAGCAGCCCCAGCTGGTGCTCCATTGGCAGACTGGTTCTGGGTCTGCATTGGTCTGCGTGATGCCAAAACAACCCAACCAGTCATTAGACATGATGTCACCTGATTGGGGGTGCTCTGCATGGAGAGAGTTTGGAGTGAGGCCACCAAGGCTGAAGACCACCCTGCCACCTGAGGGAGTGATTTCTGCACCTCTGAAAGGCTCATCCCTGTGCCTTGGGAAGGCATGGTGGACTAGATGTCTCAGCACGATGCCAAGCTTGGGAAGGACATCTGCAAGGATTCATGGGAACCGAGGATGAGAAGGTCCCTGTGCATTTGAACACAGGAGCCAACACTGGTGTCCACTCCCTTGGCCTCAATTAGGGGAAGACACAAAGCCAGTTAATCAGAAGGAGCCTGTCTTCCTCCAAGCACAATTGCTTAAAAAGGCTGCAGCTTAGACCTTGGAGACTCCACCCTTTCACAGCAGAGCTGAAGGGAAGGGAGCCGGGGTGTGAATCTTGTCCTCCCAGTAGAGTGTGTGCAGGGTTAAGACCAACACACCAGAAGTGTCTCGAGTAGCTCCTCACTCCCACAGAGAAGCTGCTAAATCCTTCCTACACATCAGAAAGCCCCTGGAAACGAGACCCATGGGCTCAGAGGCCTGCTGCCCACACCGGTGCCCATATCTACCCATTCCTTCTTAAGGGTACCCAGGGTGTGCAACTCAGAATGTATCACCCTGTGCCTGGGACAACTCCTTGCTCTGGAAGAACATCTTCCCAAAGAAAAGAATTCCATCTGTCCAACATGGCATGCCCAGGACCCTGAGCCCAGGTTTTGCACAAGGTGCATGAGAGCCAGATTTAGGAAGGGGGTAAACAAGAGATTAATTGATGGAGGGGTGGATTTTTAATGCTATTGGGTCACCCAGGCTTCTTTTTTCTATGTGAACAAAGGATGGGGAATGAACCTGTGGTATTTATTGTGTGCAAATCATGTTTGTGGGTGAAGGTTCTGTAAATGCAGAATTAAATAATGCATGAGCCCTTTGGGGCTCGAGGATGCTAACTGGTGCTTTTAGCATTTCTCACAGTAATTTGGGGTTCGTTGTCCAGTCTGCAGGTGTCTGATCTATGATAAACAACAAATATCACATTAGCTTTATTTTGGGGCATTTTGCTTCAAACTCTCTATGATTATGATTAATTTCTATATAAATAGTTTTCTTCACTTTTCATATGGGAGCCCTCCTGTGGCGAAAATAATCCCTGTAAAATGACAGCCATCCGTGCTGCATGCTGGAGGCCTCCTTGCTCTCTCAGAGGTGAGACGCTGGGTCTCTTTGGGTGAAGCCTTTGACGAGTTTTTTCTTTTTTGGGTTTTTTTTGCCCCTGTCAGTGGCACAACGTCTTTGGTATCTAATGACAGCGTCTCACTGTGGTGAAGCTTGCCGACCTTCTAGCAAGGTTCTAGGTACAGGTGACAAAAGCCATGTCCTGCATGGCCGGGGCCACCTTGCCATAGCAGCACCTGCTCCTGTGTTCAGCTTCCTTGGAAGACAGTCTGTGCTTACTCTTAAGGATTCAAAGACGGCAGCGAGCACTGGGGGACCTCAGCTTTGGGGCCAGGGCCATCTGCTCAGCTAGAGACTTTCGTGGAAATGAACCTCCTCTGGGAAGGGTCTGGTGCACCTCAGCGGCTCCATCATGCCTCTGCGTCTTATTTGGACAGCACAATTGTTTGACCATGTACCCACGTGTACGTAATAAGGACTTTTTAAAGCTTTGAGACAGTATCTTATGGAAAACAGCAGGATCAGTAATAAAATGCCACTGTTGCTTTTTAAATGACAAAAGGCCGGGTGTGGAAACTTGTTCTAATAGTTCTCCTCTTGTTTTGTTTTATTAGAGTTTATCACTTATACATAACAGTTGGGTTCATGTTGACAAATGGTACAGGCATGGGATCCGATTCTCTCCATTTCAGTCCCACCCCCTTCCTCCCGCTCCTCCGCCTTCCTCACTCTGCTGCCCTCCCTGCCATCTATTTATTTATTTATTTTTGTCTGGTGTTTTATAAAGAAGGTGGATTTCCCTAGTATGTGTATATAACACAGAACTGGTTGTGCTAAATTCATTCCCCATTCCCGACTCCTGTCCCTCCCCCTCCATCTCCGTCTCCCTCTCTGCTCACTAATCTTCCCTACACTGTGGGTATCTGATCGTCTCTATTTTCCCCCTTATTTTGCTTTGGCTTCCACATATGAGAGAGAACATGTGGCCCTTGGTTCTCGTTCTACTTTTAGGGCTCTTCGGCTTGTTGTTTCTGGGAATCAGAGATCACAGCACCCAAGCAAGACGGCCTTTTGTACTCAATGTGATGGCACCTGTGGCAGGGGAGGGGTGTTTCCTACAGCTCATGGCTTCTGCAGCCTGCCCAGGGAGGCTGTTTTTGACAGTAAGGGTTTGGACCTGTTAGTGGAGAAGGGAAATCAGGAGTATGGAGAGAGGACAGGCACAGACATTCAAATTCTGCAGTACGGCAGGAAGCCCCATTCAACAAACCGGCTTCTAGAACAAGGTTTTAATTAAGAAAGTGAATAGGAATGCTCCATTTAAGAGCTCTGATTGCTAGAAAACTTTGGAAAATAGTATTCAAAAGAACAGAGTGGCAGGTGCTCATGGATAAAGGGCTAAATGAAACTCTTGCAATCCAGGTAGGAAGAAGACTGGCTGGGAGATACAGGAGATAAAGGGACAAGGGGCATCATTCAGGTCCTGATGGATATGTGCTCAGAATGGCACTGAGGTGCCTGAAACCCCCTGGTGGGACCATGAAGCACCTCCTTGGCGGTGCTGTCCCAGGGTGGCCGCATCAGCACCCGCCCCTGGGAGCTGGGTGCCCTGACCTTCAGGGTAACCAGGATTGGAGACTCCTGCAGTGGGGGCAAGGACCAGCTGACTCTGACTAGCAGCAGGAACATCGTCGTTGGGTCAGCACTAACTAGTGGCTGCTTGGGTAGCAGAGGACTTTGGACCACAGTACACACAGCTGAGCCAGCAGTCCCCACTGAGCTGGGAAGCCCAGCAGCTCCACACAGGGTGTTGCCAAGAGTAGCACCCAGCTTATCGGCAGGGCTTACACGACCAGCTCCTACTGAGAGCGGGGATCTTGTAACGCAGCCTCTCGTCTCTGCCACTCGGCGGTACTGCCTGTGCAGCCAGACCTGGCCACCCAGGCCCATCCTGTGGAAGCGCCGATTCTTCCAAAGCTGGGGCCGTGCAGCCATTCAGCTGGGTTTGGTTCTGTTCCCTGGCACATGTTTTGTTGGCAGGTAGCTATGGAATTACTATTTCAGATTTTAAATTGTCAACCAAAAATCATTAGCTCTGCTTTCTAAGAGGGAGTCAAGTTTCTAGCTTCTCAATTACCAACGTTTGATTTTTGGTTGAGTGTTTTTTATTGATGTTGTAGAAACATGTCCAGTTTGTGAGGAGGAAGAATGAAAGTGACTTAGGGCTTGGGGCTCCTCTGCCCAGAAAGGAAGAGAGCAACCATGGTTTGGGTGGCTCTCATTGATTTCCTGGTGACATCTATTGGGGCAGGTACACACACACACACACACACACAGTCCCACACACGCGGATCGTGCGGTCTTAGGAGCTGGTTTCACCCTGGGGATTCGTGGAGCACTGCTGATCTCTGCTCCCATCCACCCCTCCCCAGCACGTGTTCTATCTACAGACTTTGCTTGTTGGGTAGATATTTACTGGGGCTTGCGCTATAGGGGCTGTGGCACACAGGGGAAGAAGACTCATCCAAGTGCAGTCAAAGGCACTGAGGGCTGAGGGAGGTGCTGGGTCCCTGCAAGCACACTGCAAGTGCACCAAGTACTGGAGTCCAGTACTGGATCCTGTGGGAGGTCAGGGCAAGGTAGGGGTGCTCTAGGGTGAGGCCCAGCTCATATGCCCAAGCCTAATCTCTCCCCTGGGCTGAAGAATTAGAGACACTGACCCCCTTGAGCCCCACCCCTCCTTGGCTTCCCACAGGAGACCCGCAGGTGAGCGTGGCCAAGACAGACCGCCGTGCTCTCTGGAGGAGCCCCCCTGTCTTGCTGACAGCTGGAGACAGGACAGTTTGGGCCCCTTGCCCATGTTTCCCAGCCCAGGCCATCTGCAAACCTGAGCTCACAGCACAGCTTGTCTTCCCCTCTCACTCTCTGTCCTGGCCCACACCTGCCGCCCTCCTGGCTGCCCAAGGAGCATCCCCACGGATCTCCATACTCCACCAGGAGCAGCCAGGATCTGCCTCCGGTGTCCATGGGTCACAGGCACTGTTGATTGACAGGCCTCATAGGCCACACTCTAGTGGAGTGGCCAAAATCCAGAATGCTGACAGCACGGCATGCTGGCGAGGACAAGCTACAGGGACACTGGCGCGCACTGCTGGTATTGCAAACTAGTTACAGCCACTGCGCAGGCTGTACGACGGCTCCTCGCACAACTAAACACACTCTGCCATACGGTCCAGCAGTTGTGCTCCTCGGCCTTTACCCAGGTCAGTGGAAAACTTGGGTTGATACAAAAACCTGCACACGCCATTCATAACGTCTTTGTTCTTAATTGCCAGAACTATGGAAGGGCAAGACGTCAATCTATAGGCAAGTGGCTAAGTGGAAGGTCACTCAGACATTTAAAAATATGAAATGACACAGAGGAAACTTGAGTTGTAAATGAAAGGAATCACCCTGAAAAGTCTACAACCTGCAAGGCCAACCACATGACACTGTGCAAGGCCAACCAGGTGACACTGTGCAAGGCCAACCACGTGACACTCTGCAAGGTCAACCACATGACACTCTGCAAACCAACCACATGGCACTCTGGAAGGCCAACCACGTGACACTCTGGAAGGTCAACCATGTGACACTTTGCAAGGCCAACCACATGGCACTCTGGAAGGTCAACCATGTGACACTCTGCAAGGCCAACCACATGACACTCTGGAAGGTCAACCTCATGGCACTCTAGAAGGCCAACCACATGGCACTCTGGAAGGTCAACCACGTGACACTCTGCAAGGCCAACCACGTGTCACTCTGGAAGAGGCAGAAGAGTAAAAGCTCAGCAGCTGCCAGAGGCTCAGGGGAGAGATGCACAGGTGGGGAAGAGGTGGAGGGCATGGTTTCCTAGGGCAGGAAGGACACAGCAATGGTGTCCTGTGGCTCCATTGTTGTCAAACCCATAGAACTAGAATGTAGGACTCTGAGAATCCTAATGTGAACTCTGCACACTGGTTAATAATAAATTCCAACGCCAGCTAATCAGCGGAAGGAGCTGCCGGGCAAGATGCTAATCGGGTGGTCAGTTTGTGTCGAGGGGTTTGGGCTGTCAAACACTGTATCTGGGTGTGAGTGGGGGCAGATCTGAAGGCGGCTGAACCACAGAGTGAGGGGCAGCCCCCCTGTGGAGGGTCCCCGGGAAGAACATGGGCAGGGATGGAGGAGTCCCTGTTCCCATGCTGGGGCATCCATCACTGGCCCGAAAACCGGAATGCTCGGTCCGCAGTCTTTGGTTTCAGGGATTCCCTGGGCCACTCCCTGCTCCCTCCCCTGCTGTCCCAACCTTTATCTTTGGTGTTGGGGTGAGATTTACATCACAGGCTGCTGCCTTTCCAGCTTTTGGCCTTGGACTGTATTACATGACTGTCCTCCTGGTTCCCCAGCTAGCCGCTCCTGGGCCTTCTTGGCCTCCATGCTCAGCTGATCCACTTGCTGTTGGTCTGGTTTCTCTGGACAACCCAGCCAATACATGAAGAGTCAGGGAAACTGGGAACTTCTCGGAACCTTCCCCCCAGTCTTCCTGCAAACGTGAATTGTCATGAAAGGACCTGGTGACTAAAGAGAACACCTCCTGGGCTGGCTGTCATGGACAGGGGAGAATCGAAGCCCTCGGGGTTGCCGTGGCTCCAGCTATCTGACCGGCTTCCTCCAGCTCCAACAGGCCCTCTCTCTCCTGCAGGTGCTCCAGAACCCTCTGTGTCTTGGTTTCCAGTCCCAGGAGATCCCAGGAGGCTGCCTTGTCACCCCCTCTGGAGAAGTTAGTCCTGGAAGGCTGGTCCTGGTCCCCTGCCTCTGGAAAGAAGCTCTGGGTATATAGGGCCTCTCCATCTTCCTCCGGACTCAAGCCTACTTTGGGGACAGCTGGGGAGATCCTTGTCACACAGAGACAGAAGGGAGTGGCATGCTGTGGCTCATGTGGAGCAAGATAAAGTACAGGAGGGATGGGGGAGGGTGGTGACGCAGTGTGGGCTGTGCACCTCGTGGCCTGCCAGCCCTGGGTACCGGGGAACGCGACCCTGGCACCTGCAGTGGCCTTCTCCCTGGCAGTGGGTGGACCACCTGCCTTTTCCCCTGTGCCCTGCCCCAGGGCATTCAGGGTGCAGCACCCCCTTCCTCCTGGTGACCACTCACCCAGAGGACTGCAGGGCATGTGTGAGAGGAGGACCACTAGGTGGTCCTTGTGCTAAGGCAGGAACTACAGGTGGCCGAAGGAAGGGGCCAGAGCGCCTATTCCTGAGAAGCCACGGGCCACCTTCTGAGATAGGGACACTGTCTGTGGCTCCTCCTCCTCGGGCCTCTTGGAGACCACCTGACTTGGGGTCCTGGCTTCCCAGGGCTGGTCTCCCGGGGTGTGTCTGGACCTTCACCACGCTCTCTGTAAGGTGGAGTCACAGAACATTGGCGGAAAGGTGAACGAAGTGATGCGTGTGGCATTGTGTGGCATCTGGAAACTCTGCTGGGTGGACACAGGACACTGAGATCATGTCCTTGAACTGTGAGGACACTTCCTATGCCCTGAGGCCATCTGTAGAAATGAACCCACATAGTTTCCACTCTACTTTCTAGCTAATGTCAGGAAACAAAGGTGTCATTGAATGGTCAATATCTAATGATTTGTTGTGAGAAAAAAACCAATAAATTCTGTGAAAAAAATAAAGTTTAATTAATTTGGGTCAATAAAAATCACAACTTTCCTTGCAACAAATTTGAGCTCATCCTGTTTCTTGTCCTCACTCACTAAAGGACTCCTGTGCACGCTGTGCCCTGGCCTCACGGGCCTGGCAGTCTCCTGTGAGGGACGTGGCAAGCAGGAAGCCCTACCTACCTGCTGGTCTTTCTCTTGAGGGAAAGCTGCTTAGTGTTATTCTATGATCCTCACTGGAGGCAAATGCGTGTCCATGACAGGCCGGTCCCTAGCCCCTTGGTGACTGCTGAGTCTCAGTCTGGCTGACTTTCCACAGAGGTGCAGCAGAAGGGCCTGGGCCTGGCTCTGGCCCCGCAGGAGCTCACTGTGGGGCCAGAGGTCACCACCGACCTGCTCTGTGAGTGTGGAACTCAGGAGCCTCCACAGTACCCCCCGCCATGGGCCTCGGGTGGGCATGCCAGAACACACAAAGGCAGTGGTGTGGCCAGTGCCATCTGCAGAGGCCCAGACCCCTTCTTGGGCATTCTGCCTGAGGTCATCACTGCAGTGGGTGCCCCTGGGCCAGCAGTCAGGGTGTGATGCCAATGCCATCCAGCCCTGGTGAGGAGAGGCAAGGGGTTCCCCTCGACCCACGATCCAACAAGCAGTGGCCACGGGAGCAGTGTTTGGGAACCCAGCTGATTGCTGGCTCACTGTTGAAGCATGGCTCTTGGGGACCCCTGGGAGTCCAGGATGGATTTCAACTTGACAGGTGCCAAAGGAGGCTTTCTCGGGGTGGGGACTCTCCAGGACAGAGTTTGGGGTGGACGACTCAGGATCCAGGCAGCTGAGGGGAGGGGGCTTCCAGCTGGGGCCATGTCCCCCCAACCCCATGTCTACAGAGAAGGGAGTGCAGATGACAGCCTTTGCCAGGTCCCCGGGTCACGAAGGGAGATGGGAAGCCACAGGCTTGACAGGCCCACATCCCTGTGAGGATGTAGAGACATCTTAATGAAAATAGACAGACGTGCGAGGGCTGGCAGATTTTGTGGGGAGGTAACTGTTCCACCATGTGGAATTGTGGTGGTCCACCCTCAGGTGGGCCCGGTCATCTGTGCCCACTTGTCCCTCTTTGGTTCTGATCCATGGAAGTTGAAAGTGAGAGGCGGAGCGAGAAGAGTGCGGAAGGGAAAGTGACCGGAGAGGAGGCAGCGTCACTGGAGCGACTTCTGTGGGACAGAGCACGTCGCCATGTTAAAGCCGTCTTCAGAAAGTGGACTTGAAGCTCCAGTGCCTGGGGAGTGGGAAGGGGAAGACGCAGGAGGGCCTTGGGGGCTGCGGGGTGGAGGGGCCTGGGCTTCGACACGACTCCTGACAGCCGTGCTGGTAGGGCAAGTGCCTGCCCCTGAAGTCCCGCGAGAAGGCCAGGACAGCGCTCTGCGTTCCAGGGGACCTCACCGTCCCTCCTGCTCACAGCACACACAGCACCGGAAATAAGGCTCCAGGGACCTGAAATAAGGCTGCATGGTAACAGTGAGCAGCAGAGGGTCCTCTTGGTACACAGGGCATTGGGCCCGGGCTATGGCATTGTCACAGTGTCTTTTCCCTTGCAAGGCACCGGATCTGGCACGGAGTCCATGGGGACTTTCAGGAGTCCTCTTGGAGAGTTCCCCCACTCCTCGGGACCATGCGCTGCAACACCACGTTACTTCTCAGTAACTCCACCAAAACCCAGCTCTCCGTATCCACGGCTTCGCCCCCAGCCTGTTAATGCCTGCCCTTCATAAATCAAAACATTGCTAAGTCTATCCCCAGGTGAGCGACATAAAGGGCTTCATTGTTCCAAGGCCCGCTGACAGCGGCGTTGGGCAGGCCCATTGTCTGTGTGCGTGGGACCCAGGCTCACACTGCCTGGTGGTTTAACCATTAGCCAGATGCGCTGCAGGGTGAGTCACAGCAGCCTGGGCCTGCGGCTCCTGGACGGTTTGCTCAGATCTGCATTAGGTGCTTCCCCTCAGTAAGATGGAACTCCTTTATTTCAGACCATAATTGCTACATGTGCTCACAAATGATTTACTGTTGTAGACGGCAAGGCACCCTTGGAACGCTTGCCAAAGGGCGTCGACCGCTATTGATATGTACATAAAGATGATAGATGATGGACTATACCCACCAAATTGCTACCTGTTATGATTAGTGATCCCCGTGTTTTGTTTTGTGGAGCTTAGGTGGTGCAGGATCGCCCCAAGTGCTGGGCACATTCCTGCCTGGTGACGCAGGCACGGGGCTGCTCTCAGACAGGCAGGGTGATGCCAGGCGGGATCTGCAGGCGACCTAACAAAGACTCCAGCTCAGGTTTCAGAGAGCGTCAGCGGTGCCCACACGTCAGCACAGCTGGCACTGCTGAGCCGAGGAGCAGCTGGTTCTGCCGTCGGTCCTCTTAGTGAGTGCCCTGCGTTCACAGCGACTTGTGGCAGACACGTAAGGCTCTGGCCTCTGGTTCAGACGGGATCACAGGTTTCCTCACCTCAGACGCCAGCTTCCTGCCCCATTTCCAGACGGGATGGACTTGCAGTGGGTGAGACATGGCAGAGGGGACTTTAGGAAGCAGGTGCACAGGGTCCAAGAGCGTAAGGTCAGGGGGATCGCAGCAACCCCCCAGACATAAAATGAAAAGCCAGAAGACAAACAGAGGACATGTAGCAAAACATCCCTACGACGTTTTTCAAAAAGTGCTTTTCCTCCAGTGGGAGTCCTGGAGCAAGACAGAGTGAACAGAGGGAAGGACACCTGCTCTGTGCCCCGGAAGCTACCACAAAGCCGCTCAGCTCCGTCCACTCCAGAACCAAGTGCATCAGTTGGCACCGCCCACCCAAGACCCCCACAGCACTGAGTCGCATCTGCCCAGACTTGAGCTGCACGTGGAGAAGCCAGCTCAGATGGCTCCTCTGGACCCCTGCGTCTGCACACGAGGAAGTGGGGCCCAGAGAACTCCCCAGTCTTTCTCAGGTCACCCAGCCAGGAAGAGAACTCGGGGCCCAGCCTCCCCAGGGTCCCTTTCATTTCAACATTGTTGTTTGAGGGCACCTTCCTGCTCACAGCCCACGTGGAAATCATCATTTTATATAAAGATGAGTCAACTTAACTCTGAAAAATGAATAACTCCAAAAAGAAGCTTTCCATGTGGCTGGGCAATGAGTTATCTGGGTAATTCCAAGGACTTCAAAAGTGACTTCTGGCTGGACAGGGCCTTCAAACACGGGACTACCAGGTCTGGGGCCACTTTTCTTCTGTTCAGTGACAGGACAACCCTGGGGACCATACTGGGGGTTCCATGTCGACCCCATGCCATGCCCTTCCTTTGCCTCTTGGGACAGGCTGGGCAGCGCTGCTTCTGCAGCCCCAGGAGGAAGCGGAGCCAGGAGCAGGATGTGGCTCTGGAGAGGGCCCTGTCCCAGCCGGGCTCTCAGATGCTGCTCCTGCCATTCACTTGAGATGGCTCCCCCCTCCCCACCGGCCGTTCCTTCTGGTGGAAGGGCCCTGTGGTTTCATCTCAGTGATACGGTGAGACACACAGACCTGGACACCAGTCAAAGACAGGCTCCTATTCTCACTGACTCCTAGAAACCAGGACAACTCACCACCAGGGTCAGTTGGAGCCTGGGGGGCGGGGGAAGGCAGGTGGGGGCCAAGGCAGGTGGAGGCCTTCAGTGGGGCTTGCAGAGGGACCAGTGAGACAGGATGGGCAGGCCCATGGCTGGCTGGGGAGGGAAGGCTGGGGCACTGGCCCAGGAGCTGGCTGACTCCAAGGGGGCCTTCCTCCCAGGACAGTGAGCCTCCCTATTAGAGCATCAGGTACAGAAACTAGAGGAGGGTTTGGATGTGAGGGTCCCCCCTTAGTTCAGAGGGGAAGGGATTGGGTTATGAGAGCCTTACCCAGTCAGTGACTCGATCCCTGGGAGGTGACCGCAGGCAGGTGAGGTGTGGCTGGAGGAGGGGGGTCCCAGGGTGTGCCTGGGGGGCTCACAGCTTGTCTGCTCCCTGCTGTGATGTCCTGAGCTGATTCACCCCACCACTCTTCTGCCATGATGTCCTGCGTCACGGCGAGCCCCACAGGATGGAGCTGGCTGTCTATGGGAGTCCCGAATAAACTTTTCCTCTTTGACTTGTGTTTTACAGGTCTTTTCACCACAGAAGCAAAAAACTGAGTAAAACAATGAGTTTGCTGCTCAAGCAGTGTGATGGCCTTCAGACCTGACATGCCGAGAGGAGGGCCAGTGGAGGAATCGGGCGGGAGAGAGCGTTAGGAGGCCAGGCCAAGGCAGAGGCTAGGGTAAGGCAGAGGAAGGCAGAGGCCAGGGCACAGACACATGCAAAAGGACTGCAGAGGACACAGGGAGATGTCCCCAGGCTGTGGAGCGAGAGGCCTCAGAGGGTGAATGATCCCGGAATTCCAGCCTCCAGAGCTTTGAGGCCACAAATCCCCGTTGGTCAAGTCCCAGGCTGTGGTGCTGGGTCATGGCATCCCTGACCCCTGCCACAGCACGCAGTTGTCACACCACCTCTGGCATCAGGGATCACAGCCAGGCATCCTGACGGGGCTTGGGATGAGGGGCTACCCAGGGCAGGTATGCCAGGGAGCACCCCCAACCTTTCCCCATCCAGAACCCCTGACCTCACCACCCACGCACTCACCAGCACCTGTGGGCTGCATCCATTGGCCATGCCACATCTGGGTTTGGAGGGTCTGTCACCGTGGACCCAAGCCCCTGTTATTTTCCCATGATGCACGCGACAGGCCTGGACTGTAACCAGCAACCGCTGGAGGTGAAGCCAAGGACAGGGAGCAATCGCAGGGTGAAGCGAGGAGTATGCAGATTGGCCAGGAAGTCCCTGTAAGAGCTAGCACCTGACAGCCAAGCCACACCACGCCAACCTGGCAGCCAGCCAGAGGGGACAGGAAAGAGTGGACGGCACCTGTGCAGCAGTGCTGCTGCAGCCCCAGAGGGCGGGCAGAGGCTCCTCCTGGGGTGCCATCTCCCGGCAGGTAGGCCCAGGGGCAGGCACTGTGGCATGGAGCCTCAGAAAGTGTGGCTACCCCGACACCCGGGCTCCTCTCGCGGCGACTGTGTTCCCTCGAGGGTCTCTTGGCAACCTGTACCCTGCCACCAACTCTGCACTCGGGGTCACTGGAGCAGCAGTGGGGGCGGGGCTTCTTCCTGGAGGCGTGGCTGGTGGAGCCTCCGGGTACCCCCACACCAGGGCCCTCAGGAGCCCAGGCTCGCAGGGAGTGTCGAGCTGCCTGGGTCAGGTCTGGTGGCAGGTGCCGGAGAGGAGCTCCCACTTGCTCTGCAGTCACTGTGGCCACACCAAAGATGCTCCTTGGGGGACATTCTTCTGGTGTCTGTCATGGACCCCTGAGCATCTCACCTGAGGGTCCCCCAGTAGGCCCTCTCGGGCCCTTTAGGTGCTAGCTCCTAGAGGGCCAAGCCACACTACGCCATCAGGACACTCTGGGGAGACAGAGACCCAGTGACCAGGGCAAGGGCAAGGGCAGGGCAGGCATGTTCACAGCTGCCATCTGACCTCTAGGAAGGGCAGGGCTCTGACGCCAGCTCGGTTCCCGGTGCCTGATACAGAGCCAGGCCGCCCAGGCTCCCGTGAGAACCGCAAGTTGGGAACGAACGAGCAAGAGCTGATGTCAGCCTTGCCTGGGACTCTGCTGTCCTGCAGCAGGCTCTGTGGAGCACACCACTCACTGCATGAGTGGGCGAGTGCCGGTGTGGCTGTGGAACCTCCCCAGAGTGTCCCGATGGCTTGTGAAGAAGCGCCTCTGGTCTTGAGCCAGGAGAAGAGATGGCACCTGTGGGGGGCGAGATAAGCCTGGAGATTTATCTCCCTCTGTGAGTAGAAGCCCTTCCGATGGGCACTTGTTCCGCACACTTGGATACCCCTGAGATAGGGGCTCTGAAATGACAGATGGTATCTCCCCGTCACCGTGCAGGAGCATGTGGCCAAGTGTCACTCGTCCTCCTGACCCAGGAGAAGAGCAGGCGGCAGCTGCTTCGCAACACCTACAGGCTCAGAGTTGGGCTGTGGGTCAGCAGTTCTCTTATGGGAGTTGAAAATGACCTTCCATTTGCTCCCTGCTCCCAGCCAGTCTTTCTGAAGCACCAGCTTCCCTGGTGATCTCCCCAGAGCCCTCAGTGGTGCCCAGGTAGTCCTTAGTAAGCCAAGTGCTGCTTGTGGTACTGCCCTTAAGGCCCCTGCGCCCCACCTAGGCTGTCCTCCGTGGACACCCTCCCTGAACGCCCTCTTCTTTTCATACCCATGCCGCTGGCTGAGGAGTGGGCTGCACTGTGTCTGGCTAACCCTGCCCACCTTACATTTGCCCAGGATGCCGGATGCAGTCTGACGCAGGGTAGTTAATAGGTAGTGCTGAGTCAGCACAGTTTCTTGAATTAAATCTCCAGAGGACGAGCTGAGGACTCTGCCCTATGACCAGTCCTTTAGCCCCATAGAAGGTGCCAGGCTTGCCGAGGCTCAGGTGGGTGGGGATGCAGCCCTGCTAACTTTGGTGACTTAGATCATTTTAGATCTAAGTCAAATGCTGCAGAGGAGCTCCCCGTGATAGAGACGGACCCAGGAGCAGGTCTGACCACGTGTTCTCTGCAAATTAGTTCAACAGGTGCAGATGCATGCCAGGAACTGAGGCCTGGCCGCGGAGAAGCAGTTTCCATAGAAACGAAGGTACCCTGCCTGCTCTCCTGACACTCTACCCCAGCCCTCTCACTCTGCGGTGAGCCGAGAGGTGCCAGGTAAGGCCCCGAGGGCTGGCGTGGCTCTGAAGCAGCGCACCTAACCAGGCATGTGAGGCCTCAGGCTGACCTAAGCTTCCTGCTTCTCACCTGCCCCCACTGTTTGGCAGGACAGGCCAATGGACAAGTCCACCCCACTCCCTGATAGGTGGCAAGACTGGAGGTGGAACTGCACTACCAGAAACATGCTCATCTGCCACGGGACCCTGGGCAGAGGCACTACCGTGGGAGGCCAGGGCCCAGGTCAGCCTGGGGCAGAAGGCCACAGAAGCCACACGGGCCCAAGGCTCGGCACGCAGTGCACTCCAACTGCCCTGAGTCCCACCCCAGAGAGGAAGTCAGAAGGACGACGGGCCCTCTGGCCCTGCAAGAAGCACTACGTTAGCATGTCCACCCCCAAAGCCTCAGGACAGCGCAGGCCAAGCACTTTGTTAAGACCCTCAAAATCAAATAAAGACTCCTTGGCTGCAGGCAGAACCTTAGCCCAGACGTGCAGGCTGCACTTGGCCTGGGGGGCCCCGGAGCCCGCACGCGCTGTCCGGTTCAACTCAGCCCAGGCCACGCGACCTGGCCTGCGGACCCCGACCGTGGAGCCTAGTGTGCCGTCTCCCTGCTGTGCACCCCAGAGAGTCTGAGAAGCTCCTTCCACAGGAGAATTCAAAAGTGACAACTGCAGGAGTTAGGCACAGGCTCCCTTGGCAAACAACAGGGAGGAACCAGTCTCCTCTTTTCCCTGGATTCAAGTCAGAATGACTTGAATTATTTTATTTCTTCCAGAGGTCGACATATTTTCCAGAGTAACACGCACTGGAGATTTCATCATTGTCACTGTGGGTCACTGTCGCCTTGAGACATGACGGAATGCCATATTCCCACTTGGCAGAACCACCCCAGAAAACGTCCATTAGGTGGAAACTGGGATTCATGGGCTCCAGCTGTGGTCAAGCTGTTTTTCCCTTCATACCACAAAAGAAAAGATACTGCTCATAAGCTCCACCCTCAGATGGCCAGGCCTTCTACTTCAGGTGGATGAAGGCTTTCCATCAAGCACAGTAATTTAAGCCATGAGTGGGAAATGGAAGGAAGAAGGAGGTAGTCTTGTTAACAGTCTTTACTATATGGTTGTCATCATCTTTACCTTAATGTTTCCTTTTAGAATAAAAGGTCCCCAGACAGAGCCATTGTGTTTTTCTGTTCTTCCCAACACGGATTGGTGCCCCGGCCTGTCTCTGCACATACCTCGAGGCACCACTTTTCGGTGTGAAGCATCTCAGGGCCTGGCGAGCCTCAGGATAGAGAGGGCTCTGCACAGGGACAGGAGCTCATGGTGCTGGGAGCTGCCAGAAGCCTGGGGCTCCAGGGTAGGCCTGGCTGGGAGGAGGCTTCCTGAGAGGTCGCCTGCTGTCTCGCATCTTGTTGCTGATGTGCTTTGCTCGGTGAGCTCAAGAAGGTCTGCTCAAGTCCCAACCCCTGGTGCCTGCGAACGTGGCCTACTTGGGAACTGGATCTTTGCAGAGACAATTAGTTACCAAGAGGTCATGCTGGATGAGGATGGGGTTCCCCCAGCTGGTGTCCTTATAGAGAAAGGAGGGAAACCAGGCAGAGGCACCCAGGAAGCAGGCCCTGGGACAGCAGAGGCAGAGGCCAGGGTGCCCAGGACCAGATCCCAGCCACCTGCAAGGCTGGGGCAGAGGAGCCTCCCCTGGAACCTCCAAGGGCACGGCCCCAGGATGACTGACCTCCCACTCCGGCCTCCAGACCCGGAGAAGAGGCATTTGTTGGGAGCATCAGGTCTGCATTGCTGCAGGCAAGGCCCAGCAGCGGGCAAGGCTGGCTTTGGTGCCCTCGTTGGTCTCTTTGGGGCTGTTTCCTTCTCTGCACCTGCTGCCCTGGAAGTCCCTGACCCCTCCCAGGTGTGCAGGGACAGAAGGCACTTACTGCCAGCCACTATAACAGCATTGATGTCCTGGAAAAAGGGGAACAGGTAAAATATCCAAGCCAGTCCTTCACAGGCTGGGTAAAGGAGTCATGAACCAGGAAGTTGCTGGGCAGTGTATTTTTTGCATCAGTTGTGTTCACCATTTTTTTTTTTCTGTCAGAATCATCTTCTTTGCATTGGAAATAATATTTCAACTGTCCTTAATTTTTATCACCACACTTTCCTTCATTTCACAAAGAGAAATGAGTGCAGAGTCAGAGCCATTTCCATGGGTGCCAAACAGAGGGGGGAAAGTGTTTTCTACTGAGGCAGGAGTCCCCCTGCAGACCCTCCCATTTGCAGGACCCAGTCCTCAGAGGAGAACAGAACTGGGCAGATCCTACTTCCTGCAGCTTCCAGCTGCTGAGTCCAGGCTTATTTTTTATTTGCCCTGGAGCCTAAGGCCACTGGTTTAAAGACACCTCCCCTCCACAGGGACAGAGCTCCCTTCAGTACCCAGTCAGGTGGAGTGCTAGCAGGCGCTGGGGTCAGGACAGGTGGAGACAGGTCAGGGAGTGGAGCGTAGTCCCCCAAGTGAGTCTTTCCAGGTCCCACTTGGCCTCATTCCCGCCATCAGGCCTCCCGACTGCGGAGACAGGGTTGCTATGCCGCGCTCTGGAAAATCAAGGCAAATTTGAGGCCTGGTCATTTAAGCGGTAGGTCCATTGTCCCTGGCTGTGTAATTGGTGATCAAGAAGGCCATAAAACCGCGGGCAGTTGAAAGGCTGTTGGAAAGTGAAAGGGGAGGCTCCCAGGCTTCTGTGAGGGGCCCAGCTTTCACCCTCCCGTGAACCAGAGTTTATGGAAAGACCTGAGACAAGCCTCTTGTTTAACCTCCGGGAGGGGGACAGCAGAGAGCCGGGGAAATCAAAACCAAAGAGAATTAATGAGCCCTCACGTATTGTCCTGTTTCCTTTGTTGTTAAAAAAAATCTGGGTGACAAGAAGAAGTAAGAGGAGAGTGTGCAGAAGAAGCTTAATATCAGGCTGTAAATTCCACCAAACATTAACTTCATTACACGGCAATTACCGCCCGTAATTGGCAGGAGGGAAGATTCCACCTTCTCCTCATTTACAGTTGTGCAGGGATCAGCACTTTTGCTCCTGGCAAAGGTCACTCCCTGATAACGGGTCCCAGTTAATGAGAAATGGGGAGCCGGCGCAGGCGGACGTGGGGTGGCTTCTGGCCGGCCCTCCGCCCAGCACCAGGCCTGGGAAGGCTTGCGGGAACTCCGACGGGGGCACTCGCTGGGTAGACATTAACTTCTTTTTGTGTCTTTTCTTTTTCAGAAACATCTGCAGACAAAGCTTGGGAGTTCCACTTGTCAAATCCCAGACTGGAAGGATTTGGTTCTCCTTGTACATAGAAGGCCACATAGGAAAGTTCTCTGAGCTCACTTGTGCATCTTGAGTCACTGCGACGACAGAAGCATCTCAATCACCACACTGAACAACAGGAAATGCACCAAAAAAACAGCATGCACTGTCCCTGCTTTGGGCCAGCCATGGTGGGAGCCCCCCTGCTCCTTCAAGACATGCCTTGGCCCCCGCCTTGTCCAGAGCTCAGAGCCTGGGAGGGACCGCAGGGCGGGCGAGGTTCTCCTGAACAGCTCTGCCTTTCCTCCCTGTAAGGCGGCTCCCAGTGCAGTCAGGCTGGACGTGGTTGCCCAGGCGTTGGGTGAGCTGGGCTCCATCTGCAAAGAGATGTGGCTTCCTCCTTGCAATCGAGGCCATACGCTCACCACAGGTGCCAGGTTTTCCAGATTCCCACTCACAGACTGTGATTTTCCTAAAAGCGTCAGCCGTGCGGTGATTCAGAACCACCTCCGTACGCCACTGAAGAAGGAGACCTTGCTTCTTCTCCAGATAAGAGGTGGAAGTCCCTCTCCACCCCTGAAATTCCCCTCCCGCCCCCGCAGGAACCCAAACAACCAGAATTCTCTCACTGTGTTCTCTGTGAGTCTGGAATGGCTTTGCTTAGTTCTCGGAGGCCTGGTGAGGCTGACTGAACTGCTGTGACACTAGAGTGACACACAAGGGACAGTGTCAAGCTCTGAAGGGAGGGAAACCCCTCAAACAGGCACCGTCAGAAATCCTCCTCTCAGGGGTGTGGGCAGGGCTCGGGCTGCGGCCACAGGCAGGACCTGCTCACAGCAGGAGAACCGGTGGGAACCATGACTTTGACCGTTTGGGTGAGCTGGGTGAAGGGCAGATGGAACATCTGTGCCTGTGGTTCAAATGTGCCCCAAAGCTTACGTGCAGACACCTGATCCCCAAACTAGCTGCAGAGGCCCACACTGTGTCCTGGACTTCCCAGGCCACAGGACCAAGATCCCAGGAGGCTTCTCTCTATTGTCGGTTACCCACTCTGTCATTCTGTTGTGGCAACAGAAAAGAGGCGAAGACAACATATCGTATTTACAACTTCCCGTGAGTTTATTTCAAAATATTAAATTCACAAATACCATGAGATACCTCTTTGTGTAAGGGAATGATTTTTTAAAATAAGTGAGTTCAGAAGACAGAGATGTCTCTTTCTTCTATTCAACAGAGTCCTGGAAACTCTACCAGAGCAATTAGACAGAAGGAAGAAATTAAAGGGGTACAAATAGGAAAAGAAGAGCTCAAACTGTCCCTATTTGCTGATGACATGATTCTATACTTTGAAAACCCAAAAATCTCCACCAGAAAATGTCTAAACTCATAAATGAATTTGGCAAAGTAGCAGGATATAAAATTGACACCCATAAATCAATTGCATTCCTATACCTCAGTGATGAATCCACTGAAAGAGAAATTAGGAAAACCATCCCGTCCAGGATAGCCTCAAAGAAAATAAAATATTTGGGACTCAATCTAACAAAAGAAGTGAACGACCTCTGCAATGAAAACTACAGAACTCTAAAGAAAGAAATTGAAGAAGACCTTAGGAAGATGGAAAGATCTCCCATGTTCTTGGATAGGCAGAATTAATATTAATATTGATAATATTGATAATGGCCGCACGACCAAAAATGCTTTAAAGATTTAATGCAATTCCTATTAAGGATCTGATGATGGTCTTCTTAGAAATAGACAAAGCAATCATGAAATTCATTTGGGAAAATAAGCAGCCCAGAATAGTCAAAGAAATCCTCAACAAGAAAAATATGAAGCAGGAGGCTTCACAGTACAAGACCTTAAATTATACTACAGAGCTATAGTAGCAAAAACAGCATGGTATTGGCACCAAAACAGACATGAAGTCCAATGGAACCAAATACAAGACACAGAGACACACCCACATAAAAACATTTATCTCACACCTACTAAAAAAAGGTACCATAAACACACATTGGGAAAAAAGATAGCCTCTTCAACAAATGGTGCTGAGAAAACTGGAAATCTGTATGTAATAAAATGAAATTAGACCCCTGTCTCTCAGCCTGCACTCAACTCAAAGTGGATCAAGGACCTAGGTGTTAGACCACAGACTCTGCACCTACTAGAAGTGAGCTCAAATCTTCATCATGTTGGCACAACAAACAAATTCCTCAATAAGACTCCTAAAGCACAAGAAGTGAGATCAAGAATCAGTAAGTGGGATTGTGTCAAACTAAAAAGCTTCTTCACAGCAAAGGAAACAATCAAGAACGTGAAGAGAGAACCTACAGAATGGGAGAAAATCGTTGCTACCTGCACCTCAGATAGAGCACTAATCTCCAGGATATATAAAGAACACAAATAACACCCAAAATCCAAATGACCCAATCAATAAACGGGATAAGGAACTAAGCAGACACTTCATAGAAGAAAGAATACAATTGGTCAACAAATATATGAAAAATGTTCAGCATCACTAGCAGTTAGAGAAATGAAAATTAGAACTACACTGAGATTTCATCTCACCTCAGTCAGAATGGCAATTATTAAGAATACAAGTTACAATAAATGTGGGCAAGGACGTGGTGGAAATAGATACACTCATACATTGCATGTGGGACTGCAAATTTGTGCAACCCCTTTGGGAAGCAGTATGGAGATTCCTTAGAAAAGTTGGATTGGAGTTCAGTTATCCCACTCCTAGGTCTATATCCAAAGGACTTAAAATCAGCACACTACAGAGTTGCAGCCACATCAATGTTCATAGCAGCTCAATTCACAACAGCTTAGCTGTGGAACTAACCTAGATGCCCTTCAATAGATGAATGGATGAAGAAAATGTGGTATGTATACTCAATGGAGTGTTACTCACCTTAAAGAAGAATGGATTTATGACATTTACCAGTAAATGGATGGAACTGGAGATTTTCATGCAATGTGAAATAAGCCAATCCCCCAAAACCAAAGGCAGAATGTTCTCTCTGATATGCAGATGCTGACTCACAATAGGTTCTGCGGGGAAGGAGCAGAGGTTCACCAAAGGCAGTAGAATGAACTGGAAACAACTTCCTATGTTCATACATGAATACTCGACCAGTATAACTCCACATCATGTACGACTACAAGAATAGGAAGTTACGCTACACGTATGTCACGTATAACAAAATATACTGTACTGTCACGTATAACTAAAAAGAACAAATAAAAATAAATAAATAAAAGGTAAATAAATTATTCTTAAAGAACAGAATACACACATATTAAGTGCATTCGGGGTTCCTAAGTGACTTGCCCCTCAGTGTCCAGGTTGGCTGGAGTAGAAACGACTTTGGGGGACCGAGGCTGGCCTTTGGTACCTCAGGTGGTTCTGGCCACAGTCCAGGTAAAACGAAGCTGGAACTGGCCTCCTCTTAAAGGTCAACTTGGGACTATGGCAATGAAGTCAAGGCCCACACTTCAGGCAGCAGCAAAGGGACATTCTGATGACCCACAGAGACACTGAGGCAGAACAGCGTCTCCTCAAGCCCACTCACCCCAAGCCCGCCCCACACAACCACATGAGGCCTGCCTGCCCACCCCTGTGCCCCGGGAGCAGGCCAGAGGTAGGTCTCCACGGAGGGCACCTGGGCTTCCCCGTGGGCATGCATGCCAGGCCAAGCACATGGCTTTACCCAGAACCAAGGCAAGGGCAGCACGCAGGAAAAGCAAAGCCAGAGAAGACCAGGGAGCAAGGGCTGCAGAGACCAGGCAGCCAAGAACTGGACATAACTCGGCTGAAGACAACCCAAGAGAGAATGATGCTCATTTCCTCAAAAAGTGGAAAACAAGCCGGGCGCCGTGGCCCAGGCCTGAAATCCCAGCGGCCAGAGGCTGAGGCAGGAGGATCGCAAGGTCAAAGCCAGCCTCAGCAAGGTGAGGCACTAAGCACTCAGTGAGACCCTGTCTCCAAATAAAATACAAAACAGGGCTGGGATGTGCCTCAGTGGTCGAGTGCCCCAGTACCCCTATCCCCAAAAAGTTAGAAACCTTAGTATTATCTGAGCTGACAGTTCCACCTCTGAGTATGTATCTCAGAGGATTCGAAGTTGGACCTCACCAGGTCCATGGAAGCATGTTTTCAGTTGTGAAAAGTGGATGTGACCGCAGTGTCCACTGAGAGCTATGTGCACCAGGGAAATGTGGTATGTACCTACGGGGACTATCACCTGCCTCAACAAAGCGAGGCTCAGGCACAAGCCACAACCTCCGTGGAACGAGCCTGACAGAAAGGGACCAGTATTATGGCTCACTTACACAGAGCATCCAGACTAGGCAGAGGCAGGAAGGAAAGGAGGCCGGCCAGCGGGGCTGAGGGCCAGCCGGGATCTGCATGATGACAGGTTCTGGTGACAGGAGGAAGGGAGGGTCACACAGCTGTGCCATGCACTCATTAGTGCCACAGGAGTGAAAGATATGGTTGGAATGGATTCTATGCTATGCAGTGGTCACACATTTTTTTTTAAGAGAATAAGAGAAAACTAATGAGAACAACCCTGTGAAAGCCCAGGACACTGAGTGTGAGTCAGACTGAAGCAGAATGACCCCCACCGTGTGGCTGGAGGAGGTGCCTTCTGGAAATCGCCCTCAGGCAGCGCAGGGCCCAGTGGAGAACACCTGACCCGTCCCCCGGCATCAGAGCCACACCGGACACAGGAGCAAGGGCACCCACCAGCAGGGCTTGCAGACAGGAAACCCAGGTTCAGCACTGACCTGTGTCCTCCAGAGCTTGAAACTGGAATCCACATCCAGACGTCCCCGGCATCAACGCCTTCATGCAACACAGTGGGACCAAGAGGCCATGGCGACCCCTTCATCTGCCTGGGTGCAATGGCCCTTCCTAGAGTGGTGTGTAGAGGCTCCTTTGTGTGAAGGCCACAGAGGCGTCTTCCATCAAGTCAGCCCAATTACAGAGAGAAGTCTGCTTAGCGGGTAAGAGTGAGAAGGGAGCAGGGGAGGGCCAGTGTGATGTCAGGTGCAGAAGAGTCCAGGATCTCGGGACCAGAAGGGACCTCAGCTGGCTCTGCAGAGAGGAGAGGCGAGGGCCAAACCCCACCCAGGCTGGCCCCCAGGCTGGGCACTGCACACGTGAACGCCGCTGAGCTCCTCTGGGGGAGGAACCTCGGGGCCATCTGCAGCCGAGGAAGAGCGTCCTAGGTGGCAGCCTGGGAAGAGGAGGCCAGGGTCTTGAGCGTGCAGACTGTTCCCTGCCACACAGATTGCAGACCAAGACCTGAGTGACGGTCAGAAGTCCACAGCAACCATCAGAAAGTCCCTGACCCCAGGGCAGGGTCTCCAGGTCACGCCTGGGGGGAGAGTGGGTGTGTGCTTGTTACCAAGCAGTGCGGCAGCCGCTGCCACAGACCAGGAGCTCTGCATCAGGAGGGTCGCCTCCCGACCAAGGGCAGGGGTCCAGGACCACCTGTGGCCAGTCCACGGCCCCCCAGAGGGCTCTCAGGAGGCGCCTCCTGCGTCTCCCAGCTCCCAGTGGGGTAGGTCATCGTGCCCTGTGGCCACGTCACCCCCTTCTCCGCCTCTGTGTCCCAGCCTCGTCTGGATCTCCTCATGCGCCCTCCCTCCAGTTGTAGGGTCCCGTTCCTTGCCCACGGTGCCCTCACTTTGACAGCAGACCCTTCAAGAATTCAAACCTGCTGAGAATTCCAACAGTGTCGTATTTCAGCTGCTCACAAAATGAGCTTTGGGGTTTGATTTTCAGAATCTCAGCTCTGTAGCTAGAGGGATAAAGAGGTTTCCAAGGAAGAATGCAGAGACTGTCAGGTCATCTCCCAGAGCCAGGCTCGGGCTTCTCCTCTGGCCTCAGCACAGTTTACAGCAGTCAGTCTCATCACGTGCCCCAATTTGACTGAAGTCTTCTAATGAAAGACACACAGTTGCTGAGCCCGTTACCTCTTATTTGCTCCCTTTCTTTCTTTTGGGCCAAGGATTGAACTCAGAGACACTTGGCCACTGAGCCACATATCCAGCCGCCCCCCCCCCATATATTTTATTTTGAGGCAGGGTCTCACTGAGTTGCTTAGGGCTTTACTAAATTGCTGAGGCTGGCTTTGAAGTCATGATCCTCCTGCCTCAGCCTCCCAAGCTTCAGGTATTACAAGTGTGTACCACCACACCTGGCTCAGTCCACTACCTCTTAACCTCTTATGAGCATCTATAGTGAGCCTCGACACGATACCATGCATGATGGTTGCACTTCACACCCTGCCTACCCACGATCCCTTAACTACTGAAAATCTCACAGATGCCTATCAAATTCCAAAACCAACTCATAAAACTCATCTTTAAAATTCTGTTCCTGTAGAACTACTTCTGACACCCAAATCTGCATCAGTTTGGTTTCAACAGAGAAACAGAACCAGTAGGAGATATGAGGATGTAGAAATATAGATGGAGAGAGAAGGACAGGTAAACAGAGACACATACTAAAAAGAATTCAGCTCGCTCCAGCATGGATGGCCAATGCATCTGGACTCTGTAGGGCCATCAGGTAGGCTGGGGATTCTGGTAGGACCTGATGCGGCTGTCCAATATCACCTCCTTCCTCCCAGAAGCCTCAGCTCTGCTATCAATGCCTCTTAATTGAATAGATCAGGGTCACACAGATCAATGTAGATGATCCACTAAAAGTCAACTGACCTCACATGTCAACCACACCTATAAAATCCCTTCCCAGCAAGGCCTACACTAGTGTTTGACTGAGAAACTGGACACTAGGTTTGTCTAGGAGAAAAAGCTGACCTCTACTGGGATGATTCAGACACCATATGCATGGCCCCCCATCTCTCCCACAACTAGAACCAGCTCCGGTGTCTCTTGGAAGATCTCTCTGGTTTCTGCATACTCCCTCCAGGGACAGACGCACATGCCCACTCACATGCCCACACACATGCCCACTCACAGGTCCACACACATGCCCACTCACATGCCCACACACATGCCCACTCACAGATCCACACACATGCCCACTCACAGGTCCACACACATGCCCACTCACATGCCCACTCACATGCCCACTCACATGCCCACACACATGTCCCACTCACATGTCCCACTCACATGCCCACACACATGCCCACTCACATGCCCACACACATGCCCACACACATGCCCACACACATGCCCACTCACAGGTCCACTCACATGCCCACTCATATGCCCACTCACATGTCCCACTCACATGCCCACACACATGCCCACACACATGCCCACACACATGTCCCACTCACATGCCCACACACATGCCCACTCACATGCCCGCTCACATGCCCACTCACTCTCTTCCTTCTCACCACACACTTGGGACCTTCGGTCTGCCCAGCTGCTTGTTTCCCCCCTTGTAGATCCAGCCTAAGCCCCGGTCTGTGTCTCTGGGTATGTGTACCTTGCCACACTGATGGCTA
This sequence comes from Marmota marmota marmota, assembly GCF_001458135.2. NCBI lineage: Eukaryota > Metazoa > Chordata > Mammalia > Rodentia > Sciuridae > Marmota > Marmota marmota. The sequence goes on along the minus strand of NW_026000068.1, from coordinate 2,294,802 downwards.
TCTGCTGGACTTCCTTCCTCCCGTGACTTTGCCAGACCCATCCAGTCTGGGCGCCAAGCCCATGCTGCCTCAGTGATGAGAAAGACCAAAGAGGAGTGGACGGAAATGTCCACGTGAGCTCTCAGAGCTAAAACAGGTTTTTGAAACTCAACGCAAAGCCATATGCCTAGATTGTGAGAATATAGAAGGCACTAATTCAGAGGCCCCCAACAGCGAGTTTGGTCCTGGGACAGGACCACAGTTCTAGGGGCTGGAAGGAGAGTCGAGGAGAATCTCAGAACGCCTCACAGGTCTTCTGAGGAAGGCGCCTGTGCTCCATCCCAGGGCCGAGATGTGCTGGGAGGAGGGCTGTGGAGGAGATGCAAGGAGCACAGGCCACCAACATCAGGACCCCGGGCCTCCCACGTGGTGCCCACATCCTGGAGTTCCTCTGGGCCCCATCGAGTCGGGTCCTCATGCCCCCGGGAAGACAGCGACGTGCATGAAGTTGGCGGTGGAGGTAGGGTGACAAAGGACCACAAAGGACTGTTTCCCAAGTGTCTTCTAGGCCTGAACAAGGAGAGCACTCAGCAATCGCCCGGAAGACGGAGAACACGGCAGCAGACACCAGCGCGGGCAGGTGAGGACCATGGGGACCACCTTGAAGTACGTGGGCCTTCTTAGCGTTTGGAAATCCAGGTCCACTGTCACTGATGGGACCAGCTCCAGGAAACCACCAGAGGTACCTTCACCCACGATGTGCCATCTAGACTCCACGGGCTCTGAGAGTGAGGAGGCTGGATGCCAGAACTAGCAGGGAGCTGGCTGTACACATAAGGTTGAGATTTTCACCTCCAAACACTCTTCGGGCCTGTGTGTATCTTAAGTGCGAGTGTTCACTCACTTATTCAGCAAGTGTTCATTGTGTACAAGGCACTCTCCTGGATGCCAGGAATAGCTCAGAGAAAAAGAAGAATAGATTTTCCTGCTTAAGGGGAAGAAAATAATTCATACAGGATATATGACATTAACTTTTACATTCTCATTTTATTTATTCAATTATTTTTCATTTTATTTTTTCAGATTTCAAGTTCCAGTTTCCTTCAAATCAGGTATCTTAGAAATTCCTTTTTATTTCTCCCATTCCAACCAGTAGTGATGAACCTCATTCTTTGTACAGGTTACTGGAATTTTACCAAATGTTTGTTAAATGAATGAACACATTAATGAGTGACTCCGCTTTATCGTGTGAGAAAAAGTGCATTTATGAAAATGAGCGAGCCAATTAGTCTCAACAGACTGTGGCCATGTCCCCGTTATGAGGACCGAATTGCAATGAAACCATCTGCAGCTCGTCCAATTGCTTATTTTAGCCACTGATTGGTTTGCCTTAAATCCACTGATTGCTTTTCAAATGACTGTGGTTTTATTCCACCAGAGTTCTTTTTAACTTTATTTGGAGAGACAGTTCATTTATTTACTAAAACAAGCTATTTCAGGGCACACCTCCCATCAATCCTCAGTCTTTCCTTAGTGCGTTCGCCTCCCAGGGCATGGCCCGCTGGGTGCCCCCGTTCTGCACGGAGCAGGTGCGTTTGCAGCTGGCCCTCCAGCGCTGCAGGTGTCCTGGCTTCTTTTCTACTTCAAAGAGGGAGAAATAATCCTAGACACCCATAGGAGCCCTCACAGTTTTACACATTCCTGGAATTTCCCTGATTTGTTCATGTGGATTTCCATCACTGGCCACAGCATATTACGGGGACGGGATCTAAGAGAAGAAGGACCGTGACGCCCCGGATGGCTTCTGACACAGATGCTGCTCTCAGTGGGCTCCTACTCCAGATGTGCTAATGGAGCAGTATTGGGGAAGAAGAGACTTTGCTTTCTCTCCTAGCTGAAGCAATTCAGGAACATGAGCTTCTAACTAGGAGATGGTCAAGGCACGGGTTGGTGACAGCTTGCTAAGGTTTGGGTTTTCAGCATGGTTAGGATTACTATGCAAACCCAACAAGGCTTGTGGGATGTTGCTGGTCACACTTTCCTTTTCATATTTGGATCCTGGAGTTGGGTGGACAGGGCAGGAGCTGTGTTCCTGTCCACCCTCAGGGGGTTCTGGGGCCAAAGCACTGTCCTGGAGGACTCTCAGTCTGGGCTGGGCACATATGCAGCTCCTCTGGTGTTGACCCACAGATGTTTTAGTAGGAAGGTGGCACCTCTCATTCTGCAGCTGGTGGCTTACAGACTGGATAGACTTTGTGCACAAGTGAGAAACCAAGGCTTGGGACCTAACAAAGAAAGTCCCTTTTTAGTTCTGCCTTAGATCTTCAATTCCCATGGGATGGAGACCTCTGTCTCCCCTGCTCACTCCTATCTCTGCAGCCTCCCCAACCAGAAAGCCAAGCTGAAATGAGGCTGAGGAGTGATGGGCTGAGGCCCCGCTGCCTGCAGGAGTCGGCCCCAGAGCCAGCTGGGGAGGTTCCCCAGCCTCCGGAACTCATTAGACATTTGCTGCCCCGTGATCTGCCTCTTGATGGGTATTACACACATGCCAAAGAATGACGCTGCAACGAACCTGATTTTCCTCTAAGTGATCAAGAGCACTATCATTTCTACTTACTATTTTTTTTGCTGCATTGTTATAATTAAATGATAAATCTATACTTTATAAACATGCACTTTATAATTTAACACCATATTTCATATCATATATATAGCACAAACACATAATATATTACATTAGAGAAATAATGAGACACTGTGTCAAATTGTAATATATTTTATAATTCATGATATAATAATATGCTTTATATTTTAAATTGTTTAATTTCCTCTAAGAGTAAGAAAAATGTATGCATTAATCAGGCTAACTCATTTGATGCTTCCTGGGCACTTGGCCTTCTCTGAGGAGACGTGCAGGACCCGAGAACCTGAGGCTTCAGCTAGTCAAGCAGGGTAGAGTTGTCATACAGAGTGGCCAGCAGAAGAATTCTCAAAAAGAACAAGGGTCATCTGCATTTCTTCAGTTTCCTGGGCTGGATATTTAGTGTTCTAGAAGAAAAAAAAAATGTGACTAGTCTGTGGTCAAGAATTGGGGTTTCCTTTTAGTAGTGATAAAGAGGGTACGTATTCATGCAACCTGTGTGCGTGTGTGCATGTTCACATGTGTGGATGTTCACGTGCATGCATGTTAGGATCAGAAAGAGAATAAACAGAGCAGGAAATTGAGAGATCTGTGCAGCTTCATGCTCTACAGTTCACTGAGACTTTTGCAGACTGACAGAAACAAATGTCACTCTGGAAGCTACTTCGTGACTACCAAGGAAGAGGACCAAATTCAAGCTGACTAATCTCTCATAATCTGTGGCAGTGACTGTCCCTCACTGTTAATCTTTGCTTTCCTTTAACTTCTAGAGCAGAAATGCAGAATGGCCTGTTACCCCTTGTTAGGCTACACTTACAAACAAAGCAAAACTTCAGATAAATATAGTACTAAAAATCATATTGGGCATGAAAAGAACATTCAATGTTATCTGTCAATTTTAAATAAATGAACAAATAAAAGATAACACCACGGGTGTAGAAAGGCGTTTTGGGGAGTGGTGAGCAGGTGGGCCCAGTCTGTGGGAACAGTGGATCTCCTCTAACTCCCCGGGGAGCCGTCCTTGCGTCCATGTTCTGGCTCATTTATTTTTCCTCCGTGTTCTGGCTGATTTCTGCCTAGACAAACACACTTTTGTGCGAGCCCTGGCTGAGAGTAGAACGCTCCATGAAAATCTAGCCAGCCAGCAGGACCATGGATCCCTGGTTTTTGTATTTTGTTCCCCTTTTACATAAGAGATGAATCAAAGCTCACTGCAAAAAAAAAAATTTCTTTAAAAAGAAACTCACTCATTTTTGTATGTGTGTGTTCATGTGTGAAATAGTTGAAATTCTCAAAGTAAAGACAAAAATAAAGTACGTTGGAAAATTTATTTTACAACTATGGTGACGTGTGAAGGTGTAAACCCTCTTACGTTGCTTTCACTAAAGAGGAAAATACTTACTCCGCTCCAAGATCCAACCCTCTGGGATTGGGATATTTGTGTGTGTGTATGCATGTGCATGTGTGTACATGTGTATTATCCAGGTCCATGGGTTATGTACATAGATTATTGTTACATACATGATTATTTTACAACTTGTTCTTGTTAATAAATTTTGTGAGGGTTTCATTTATTGAACGCTTATTGAGGAAACAGTTTATTTGCTGCAGTGTTGGTACTGAACATGTTGAGTAGGGTCCTCCCTCCACACAGGTTCCTTCCCCTCTGCCTAAGGTGGCACATCTCATTGCAGCAGGGTGGACACATTCCAGCTGCCCCACATGTAGGTCAAGGTAGAGCACTGAATTTTCAACTCATAGCACAGAGGCCATGGGACCCAAATCCCTCCACTCCAGCAGAAGGTTGGAGATTTCGAGGTGAGCTCTCAGTGACCGAGAGCCAAGGTGGGCAGTGATTTTTTTGGAAGACAGTTACCAACATGCTGAATGTCTTGCCCTGCAGAAACTTTGGACTTTGTGCATTCCCACCAGGGACACACATCAGCTTTAAATCCCATGAGGACCCTACTTTCATGTCCTTGGGAGCCCTGTCCAGGTCAGCTGCTGCTTCATCTTCGTGGGGCCCTTCTTCCTGGAGAGTTCATGCACCCATAACCTCTGAGCAGGCACATGGCGGAGCATGTTCACAGAAACCCCTGTGCCTCCTCTCTCACCCTGGAGGCTCTGTAGGTCTAGGGGAGGGCATGCCACGTTCCCAGAGAGCCTGCTTGCTGCCTGAGAGCTCTGTGTGCTGCCACCATGCCCTGAGCTCCGCAGACCTAAGACCTGCTGCCCAGTGGCCAGCTGCCACCGGCAGCTAGGGCTGCATGGAGCTGGAGCAAGAGCAAGGATGGAGAGGACATCCTAAGCCTGAGGGTGTTTGCACAATGACAACCAGACCATGTCTTTGTCACTGCCCGGTTACCTTCCCCAATTCTCCTCTCTGGGCATGTGCATGAACCCCTCTTCTGGACCTTCCATAGACTGGGTGGAAGAGCACCCCTCTTCCACATGCCTTGGGAGTGGCTGCAGATCACCTCTTCTCCAGGTGCCCTGGGTGTGGCTGCAGAGCATCCCTCCTCCACCTCCTTTGGAAAGGAAAGACACAGGTCAACAGAGAATTTGCTGAAGAACATTTTGAGAAAAGAAATTGCGTTCTTGAATGGTGAACTGACTGGAATACAGGAATGACCCTGCACAGGCTTGCTGGACTAGTCTGAGCAGAGTGCCCCCTTCGTGTCTCCTCTCCCCAGGAGGCAGTTCCCAATTTGGAGCTCATGCCACTCCTCACATGCACCTGTGCCTGGCAGCAGCCCGGGATACACATGGCATGCTCAAGTGTGCAGAGGACCGGGACCCTGAGCTGCAGGCAGTGTCCCCAGTGCTGAGGCTGGGTTCCCGCTGCAGTCCCCACCTGCTGACTCCGACCTACGAAGGGCAGGAGTTCCCCATCATAACCCTCAGGTCCCCACGGGACTTGGCAAAGAGGGAAGCCAGGAAAATATTCTCTGAATGAATAATGGGCAGGTGCTCTTGTGCCCTGGCTGGCATCTCTCTCATGAGTGTCATTCAGAAAGATTTGTCCTGAGGTTGTTGGAGGACCCCATTCTCTCACTACATAGGTTCTAGAATTTTCTAGATATCAGACAACCTCCCTAAGCCCAGCAATGAATAAATTCTGCTTTGGAAATTCAACCCTTTCCCCTGACTTAAGAGTTTCTTCTCCCCGCACCCCCGCACCTCAAAGTATAAGGGAGGAAAGGAATCTGGCTTCCTACCACCCCCCTTCAAGGGAGTCCCCACACCCCTTATTCCAGGAGGGCTAGTGACATAGAGCCACAGTGCCCCAAAGGTGTATGCACTCACTCCTCTGCTAGGTCTTGGACAAGGTCAGCAGAGTGGGTGCAGTCTAGACCACGCATCTCTAGCTGGAGGACCACAGCTGCAGGTCCACCACCTCGGGAGCCGTGCGGCCTGCTAAAGCTGCTGTGTCCGCTGGCCCAGCAGTGTCCTGTCTTAGAACAATACGACAGGAATGACCACACCTACTCACGAAAGATGGCAGCTCTCTGTAAGCACCCAGTGGGACATAACCAAGCACAACGGCAGAGGGTAGGTCAACTCGAGGTGCTCTCATGAAGGAGCAGCTCAGGGCAGTCAAAGGGCAGGGACTGCAGCTTCCAGAGCCACAGAGAGGAGCCAGCCTCAGGCACATGCATAGGTCAAGACCGGGCAATGTTGGCCTTTGGTGACAACATGCTGATCGCCTCTGGGTTAGAGGACAGAGTCTAATGACCAGAGGGGCCCTCATGATGGCCATGAGTACCCAGAATGTTCTTCCTCACTCTGTTTGGCCTTAGAAAAAAATCCCTGTGTCCTACATTTAGGGTGGGCCCCCCTTTGAGGCAGGTTCTATGAAATACAAAGTTCACCTCCCTAGGAAAGAAGTGGAGCGTGAACCCGGATTCAGACTCAGTCTCCTCCTCACACCCACGTGATGCCAAAAGGGGCTCCTTGGTGTTCCAGTTTTGTGCAAACATCATGGGACCCTGACATGTTCTCGTGGGTAGGTGAAGCCAGAGAGGAACGAGGTACCGAGACCTCCACGTCCTCACTCACAGGGCAGATGTCCCAGGCACTCAGCCCGGCTCAGGGCAAGCCGAGACTTCACCTCAGAGACCACTGCCCTGCACGCAGCAGCCAACGGGGGCTTAACTGATCAATTTTCGAGTTAATTTTCCTAAGGTGGATGTAAAGTGGTGTTAGGCCCATGGCTTTTAACATCTGTTATTAGTGAACCTCAATAAAAACTTAAAAACAGTCTCCACATTTATTAAATTATCACATGATGATTTTCCAGAAATCACACATTTCCTAGACTTTCATGTTCACTGAGAGGTGTTAGAGTTGTGTTTTGTTTTTGGCAAACGTGGGGGAATTTCTTAGCCTATTTTCAGTTATGAAAACCTATAAAAACGTATTTTTTCCTAATTCAAAAAAACACTTGAGGACTTCTAAAAAATCATCTGATCTTCAAACTCAAACTTGGCACATAAAGAAAGTCTAACGCAGAGTCTCTGCAGACTAAAGATGTGTCCCAAGCAAAGCTCATTTTAGTGTTGTTGAGCAGCACGTCAAGCACGTGAGGAATTGGATCACTGGGTGCAGACGGAGCCTGCAGGCGGCTCCGTCTCATTAAATAAATGTAAGCTCCAGGGACGCCTCCCCCCAGGAAGCTAGTGGCCAGGTCCTGATCACACTTCAGGCATATTTGTAAATATGCAAATTAGTAAAGTAAAAAGCCACTTATCCTAGAGTGGAAAATTTTATTTCATAGTTATTTAAAGCTTCAGTTTTATTCAGGGAAAAGAGAACACATTTGGCTGGGTCTTCTGTCCATTAAAATTTCAGAATAAAATGGTAAAAAGATGTGCTCACTGATTACATGTTTTGCTTTCTGACAGTATTTTTATGTGTTTATAAATTTATAAGTTTTTTATAATTTATAGAGTGTGAAGGGGCCTGAGCTGAGGTGCTGACATTCACAGGAAAGAGCTGTGCTGGCCTGAAGCTGTGAACATCGCGCTCTTCCAAACTTACTGCAGAGGAGTCCAGAGTGTGGTGAGAAGGTCCCAGGAGCCGCCGCTTGCGATTGCCTAGCACCGCCTAGGGCTGCCTCCTCCCTCCTCGGCTGATCCAACTCTGGTGCTGGTGGACACACATTTCAAAAATGGCCGTTGGTCCGCCTCTGCTCGTTTGCTCTCCAGGGGTCACTGTCAGGGAAAGGGGACTCCTGCTAATGAGCAACTCTGCGGGAAGCAGCCAGGCTCCCGTTGGGTGGTTCTGTGTTTGTCCAGTTCTGGTGGCAGGGTCTAATCCAGGAATGTCACCACGGGCTCCCAGGGCTGCCTTGTCTGATGTATTCTTGAATAGATTCTGCACTTTTTCCTTCTTTATAAAACGAACATTTCAAAGAGTCCCAGGGATAGACTTCCAAAGTGTCCCCGATTCTGTCTAACTAGACCTCCTGAGGGATGGACTTGACCCTCCCGGAGCAGCAGGAGCACCGTCACCAGGGAGTTGTGGGAAGGGAGTTTGGGCACCCAATCTGTGCCTCTGACTCAGGACCCTCTGGGTGGCCAGGGCTGAGCCTCAGTGGCCTGCCAGGGGAACCCCGTGTTTCCCAGAAGGCTGAGGCTGCAGAGCCTGGGCCAGAAGTGAAACCTTCTGGGGAAAATTGCCTCCCAGGAGCTGCTGACCTCTGCCCTCATATTCTGTCAGAAGTCACTGAGCTCAGGCTTCCCTGACACTAAGGTGACACTAAGGGTGTCCTGCAGGGCATCGCCCCCGCACAGTGACCCAGTATCATAGAGTGTGTCTCAGGCCTGACTCGGTGGGTGCCTGGGGGTAATTCAGCAGTGGCAGGCAGAGAGCCCTGGCCGTCCTGCTGGGCCAGAGCTGCTCCCAAGCTCCCGACTTGCACTGCCTTCTTTGATCTCCACACAGACTCAGCGGCCAGCACCACCCTGTGTTCAGAGGAGGAGCTGGGGACCAGCGGGCAGGGTCCCTTGCCACAGGTGGCAGGGGTGGTGGCAGGGCCTGGCCAGCACCCTCCTTAGCCAGGTGCTCTACTGCCCCAGAGAGCGAGGCTGGCGATGCAGGAGAAGGCCTAAGGCAGAGGGGCAGTGGTCTCCATCCTCCCTCACTTTCCTCTGAGACCCTCATGGACTTGATAAAGAATGGAAACCCACGATGAGGAGACTCGTGGGAGAGGGGGTCCACTGTCAGAGCCTGAGGCAGGGGCGTGGCAAGGGCACCTCAGGGCCAGTGGCCTTACCTGAGAACTCAGTAGAGCTGGACATGGAGGCCTGCTCGGGCGGGGGAGGACTTGACTCTCCCTTATTCCAAGACTCCAGGTGTCTCAGCACCTGCACTCTGGGCTCCTGTGGGAGGAGCCGACCTCAGAGCCATCTGGTCGTGTAACAAGGAGCTGATGCACTAGGGCCTGGACCAGGGCTGTGTGATCCCGAGGACTCCTGTCCCTCTGGAAGGGCAGTGGTGATGGGTGTTCACCTGCCTAAGGCCTAATTCCCTCTTCCCTGGGGAGGACTCTCTGAACACAGTGTCTTCTGGCTCGGGTATGCTGTGACATTGAGTGGGGGTGTCCTATGTAGTAGGATTGAGGTCCACTGTCCTTGGCCATCACAGTAAGAGTGACGCAGCAGGAGTTTTGAAGAAGCCATGCACATGTGAACTGAACCAGACTTCCCTGCCCTGACCCAGCCCCTCTGTCCCTGAGCAGTGCCCAGCTGGGCACGCAGCACCTGGCTCTTGGCAGAACCCCTTGTCCACTCATGCTGGGGGACTCTGTCCTGGAGGGTTCTAAGCTGCCACCGTACCCAGGAATAGGGTGGACATGCCCTTCATGGTTGGACATGGAGGTCCCTTCACCAGCAATGGCCATTGCACAATGCTGTGTGTCCCTTCTCTGGGGGGACGGGTCATGCAGGTCCACTTTCTGTGAATAAGGGGAGAGGGTGCTTTCCTGGAGGGGAACCTAAGCAGCCAGGGGCCCTCTCTCACCTGGAGCCACTCAGCCACAGAAGCAAATGCCTTCACAGGTGCCTTGGCCTCTGCACCAGGTGACCAGGAGGCAGGAGTGCTTCAGACCCTGTGTGGGGAGAAGAGTTGGAGACGCCAAGAGGTGGAGACGCCAAGGGGTGAAGCCTGCCCCACGTGTGTCCTGAGGCCAGAGCCTTTTTCTTCCAGAAAAAAAATCTTACTCCAAGTAGCTCGTCTGCAGTCCTGGCCACTGGAGCACATTCCTCTTCTCTCTGGATGCTGGACGCCCACCTGTGACGGAGCCCTGGTCTGTTTAATGAGAAACACAGACACAGGGGCTGCTGAGTAACCGAAACCCGAGTCCCGTGTTCAGATCCCCACAGCGGAGGCTCGGCCAACCTCCTGTCAACGAGATGAGATAATTAGTGTTCTCGGGGCTGGGACACGCCGCGCAGCGCTGTTATTAAGAGCCTTGTAATGGGCTGTCAGGCCCACAGGATGTTAAATGATGGAATCAATCGCTGGCTTCACGGGTTTATTTGGGAGAGTTCACGCCCACTCTCGCCCACCGCAGCCTGCAGGCTCACCTCCTGGCAGCCGGCACCATCCATGCCACTTTTCTGAAAAACCTTAAATTCTGTGTGTGCCCCGTGTATGCACAGGTCTGTGTTCATCGCCCTGTGAGTCTGCGTGTGACCACGTGTGAACGTGGCCTGGGGATCCCTGGGACACGTGTCCCCACGTTCCTGTCTCTAGATGGGTAGGAACAGAGGGGAAGGGACACAGAGACCGTGACCCTCTGCTCCCCCTAGGCCCAGGCCTTCCGCTCTGGAGACCTCTGTGCCCACCCGCAGTTTCCTGGGGAGGGACCCATCGAGGCTTGGAGTTGGCATGTGGGGGAAGCTGGGAACTTGTGGCTTTTGGAAACAGCCCCTGGACTTAAGCAAGCTGGGAACGGGCCAGGCACCCTGGACACACTTGCTGTGTGTTCCTTCCCCAGGCCAGGGGGCACAGGGCCATGTTGTTTGTACCCGAGGCAGGGAGGTCACATTGCCCCCAGGGACCTGCTCCATGTTGCCTCTCCCTCACGTCCCCAAGCTCTCACATCAGGTGGAGCTTCCCTGTGGTGCAGCTGCAGGCCCCAGGGGGAACGTCAGCGTGACTCTCCTGTCCCAGGAGCATCTGGCTTGGCAGATAGGGAGGCTTAGGAGGGCAGAGGAGAAGCACGGAGCGCCAGTGTCCAGGGGCCCACAGGAGGATGCAGCTAAGAGGTTCTACTCCTCCCTTCGACTGTGGGGCCATCACTTCGAGGGACTTGTGGGGCGACACAGGGCAGGAATGAAGGGAGAGGTGCCCCATGGGCCGAGCCAGCCCTGCAGAACCTAGGAGGAGCTTCCCGCCACCCAGGCCACAGTGCAGCTCCCTGTGCCTTGTCCCAGGGCCACTGGGCCTCTGATCCCTCTAGCTCTTTTCACTACTGGGGTCCCCCAAATCAGTGAATGGCCTCATTTGGAAAAAGAGTCTTTACAGGTGGATTAAGTGAAGAATCTCAAGATGAGGAAATCATCTTGGGTCACCCTGTGGCCTCAAACACAATGACAGTGTCCACATTAGACATGCCTGGGAGAGGGTGCCACAAAGCCAGAGGAGAGACTGGAGCGCTGCGTCTGCAGGCCCAGGAGTGCCCAGCACTACAGCCAGCCACCAGCAGGGCCACGGTGAGGCAGGGGCCCTGAGGCTTGGAAACCGCCGTGCCCTGCCCTGCCCTCGCTGGCCACATCAGGTCTCCAGAGCTGGGGAAAATGGACTTCCGCTGTTTGGAGCTGCCTTGCATACAGCCCAGCCAACTCGCTCAGCACCCCGATGCTTGCACCCACCTCTGCTCCCCCTGCTCGTGGCCCCCTGGCTTGCTCCCGCGTGCCTCCACCACCCGGCACCCCTCTTGCTTCTGCAGGTTCTGGGCTTTCTTTGCATTTCTCAGTGTCGGCACGTTGCTGAGTGCCTCCTCCGGGAGCACCCCACATTCTCAAAACAAATGCCAACTCGCCAGTTCCCGGCATGGTGCCTGCACACAGTGGGAGCTTCATGCAGGAATGAGAAAAAAAATGTCAGGTGAAGGCCGGTGTGCTGCCTGCCTGTGGGTGGCTGCCAGCCCCTGGTTTATCACTGGGGTCACAGGGCGGAGTGTCATGTGCAGCAGGTGCTGATGGGCAGAGGGTCTGCAGCCTAGCAGCTCACGCGTGGAGTGCAGGCCAGGGCGGAGACGTGAGTCCGCCAGGGTAGCCGCCAGCAGCCAGCATCTGCACACCCCGCCCCACTGTGCCAAGCTCTCTTGCTGGTGACAACCAACACCTCCGTTTGGGATAAGGACCCAGAGTTCCAGAACCCTAGAGCCACACCCTGTGGACCAGACACCTCAGGTGCCTTTCAGCCCCCTTGGCCTTGGCTGACCCTTGTTCTAGCTGCCTGCACAGTGACCATCTCTGCATGGCAACAGGCAACTTAGCACAGATTCTACCTGGTCACTGGGCCCCTGTCCACACTGTAGGCTGCTACCTCCCCAGTGAGGCTGGGTGTTGAGGCCTCCATTGGACCCTCTCAGGGCTGGGAGAGAAACTGCCCTGGACATGAGTCTTGACAGTGAGAACCAGCAGTCAGGGGCTCACCCTCACCCTCCCCTCCTTCCCGCGACTGCCCCTGAGGCATCATTTGGTGAGTGGAGGCAGCGGGTATGGTAGGCAGAGGCCCCGATGAGGACCTCTCAGACTACAGGAGCTGCAAGGCTGGCTCATTACTCAGGAGAGGCACCGCCCTTTAGCTCTGAAGCTGATGTTGATGCTCAACTGGAAGGCGCTCCCCACGAGGAATGTTTCCCAGGAGGGTGACTTGTTTAAGACAGTCTCCGCGCCTTCCCTGTGTGGCTTGTACCTACCCCACAGTGCTCAGATACAGCCAAGCGTCATGCAGCCTCACCAGCCTAGCGCCTGTGGCAGGACATGTCTGATGGTGATGCAATGCCTGGCACCAGCCAATGCCACAGAAAGCCACATTCTGTGTCTACACTGCAGCCCAACCCCTCTGCTCCACACTACACAAACCTCACGGTGCGGCACTCCATCCACACGGAGGCAGGCGGCTGAGAGAAACATCGGCAGGCGTTGCTGTGAGCACAGGCTGCAAAGGACTGGAGCCACGTGCGGCTGCAGAGCTCAGGAGGCCACGTGTGGGATCTGGGCCAGCACTGTCAACACAAGTGACACAACACAGCCCTCGCTCATCAGGGTGTGTGTGTTCTTGATCCCAGGGACCCTGAAGTCCCCCACAGGGAGCAGCAGCCTGTAGATCCCACCCTGCCCCTGAAGGCGCTGCTGAGCACGTGTGCAGCTTTTATGGTACACATGTGTTTCCTGGGTGTGTGTGTGCGGGCATGTGCTCTCTGTTGGCCTGTGCTCTGCGTGCACATATGCCTTGGTCGGAGATGCTATATCAGGTGGACAGTGCATACCCAGGAGTCTGCAGATGCGTTCTCTGCTCCTTAGAGAAGCGTGTAGCCCCAGATTCTAGAAATGACTACTGTGTACTGGAAATATAACAATCTTGATCAAACAGAACCAGGAGTACACTTACAGCTTCTTAAAACACACATGGTCCTTTGCTTGCTCACATTTGCAAAATGACACTGACATGGGGCACTTTGTATGTATGTGAGAGGGGACCCCAGTTAGCCCCGCTCCAGTGTGGGTGGGGCTGCCCAGCAGAACTTGGCAAAGGTTCATTCTTTTTGAGGCTGGGAGGCGTTCCAGTGTGTGAACCCACCGTGATGTCTGGGTGGCGCCTCTGTGGAAAGGCATCCAGGGTGAGTCCAGATTCCGGCTGCGGTGAACAGTGCCGTGGGTGTCTCTTTGGCATAAAGACGTCAGCTCCCGGGGCAGGGATTGCTGGGTGGCATGGGGATTCTGCTTCCTGGGGCTCCACACTGTCTCCACAGGGCCATGGTGACTGCAGCCCCAGAGTAGTGGTGCGATCCCCTTTCCTGCGCCCTTCCCAAGAGCGCCGTTTCTTGCCTTTCCAGTGATGGCCTCCCCAGCTTCATGATCTTATTGTCAGAAGAAGTGAATCCTCAAAAGCCGAAAGATCTGCTGACTCTACTAGTGTATCTGCTATGAATCAAAATCCACCATATTCATTTTTCAAAGCAAAATAGTGTTTTTCATTGGTGCTATTTCTTATAGGTCTTTGGAGTGACCTTAAAAGTGTACCTACGCACCTAAGAGTTGTGCAGAGTACAATTCCTTCCTGTTATGTTTGCCAAAGTCCTGCAGAATAGGGGATGGTTTTATGTTAGTTACTCTGTTCTACGGTTAAAAACACCGGGCCAGACTTTTCCAACAGAGCCAACCTTGCCTAATTATGGAAGAAAGGAAGGCAGAAGGCAGGAGGGCAGCAGGGAGGTTTGGGTGAAGGTAAGATTCTCTTGAACATGAAAGAGCTGGATGGAGCACATCTCTTGTGGCCCTGGGGCAGTGACACAAGCCACACTTAGCCACTTAGCGTCTCAAGTCACCGATTCTCTTCCTCCACCTGAAGCTGGGCAGCGCGTGCCTAGAGGTTTTCAGCAGAGGAAGGGGGCACTTAGGAGCAGCGGATTTCCTGTGGTTTGTGTTTGTGTGTCTCCCCTCTGCAGCATCATCTCATATGGAAACTAAATGGAGAAAACCAACTAAATTAGAGCTAATCAGAGCTTCATCATGGCACCCAGCATGGCGGATAATATTCCAGTGCTCCATGCAATTAAATTCTTCAATTATTCTAAGTGTTATTATGCTAATTTAAAAGGCTAGGATTATTAGGAAAATGTATAAAGAATTATGCTCAGTTATAGCATTTTATTTATGTGATTTCACGTTAAATTATTTAAGGTATGGAAATTATAAGAGTTATCAGGATGTGACTTCAGCCCGTCCCAAAGGGACACTCAGCAAAGCTGAAGGGAAAATTTGTCCCATTTTATCCTCCCAGGGGGATAATCTTGCAGCTTGAAGGATGATCTGCCAGGCTCTCTGTTAGGGAACTCACCACGTATGCAGTGGGCTGTCCCTAAGCCCCTGGTCAGCTTGGGCACAGCACTTTGTCCCTGGAGGAGCCCATTTCTCTTTGTTGGGGGATCAGTGTCCTCTGCACTCACCCCTTTATTTAAAAGGAATCTCAGAAGGGGCCAGGGGCTTATGAAAGGGGACCCTAAGGCCCTGAGGCTTCTACACTGCACCCATAAGTCTGCCTGCCCCTGGGCTTAACAGGACCTGAGGGTGCTCTGACTGTCAGGGACTCTGCTGAGACCCACACCCATCTCTACCTCTGCTCGTTCCTCCTCCACCTCTTTCTTCTGCTCTGTTCTTAACTCGCCTGCTCCCACGCCCCTCTCCTTTCCCCTTCCCTATCTCCCATTCCCTTGATTTCCTATCTTTCCTTCACTTTCTTGCAGTTTTTTAGTCCTAGAATTACTTTTTCTTAAAAATTTTTATCTCTTATTCATACTTTCATTCAACAAAATATATTTGCCTTCAATATGTTGAATTTTGGAGGAGACACATGGACAGAGGCCACCCCTGCCTCTCTCGTTCTCCTGACCCCACCTGCGCCCACCTCTGTGGGTCTGCATGGCCTGCAGCTCCCCAGAAGCCTCACCTGGAACGTCCGACCGTAGAGCCAGAAGGGAAGCCTCACTCTTTCACCACGTACACCAGGACTTTGTCCCCTCTCCACCTGCACCTCTGCCACTGCTGCTACCTGTACCAGGGGCCCTCAGACCACAGAGGTGTCTGGACCCCCGCCTCGTATACCATGTCAGAGGTGTTGCTGCCTGACCAGGCAGGTCAGTCTGGGAAGGAGGCCAGCTGTAGCTGGAGGAAGTGTGGCTGCACCCTGGTCCTGCCTCAGAGGCCAGTCCTCCAGCAGCACCTAGGAAATGAACAGGGCCTCGCCTTCCGCATCCTGCCCTCCACAGCCCCACTTTGCAGCCCATGCAGGCCCCCTCTCTAGCAGGCCCCTGAGTATGTGGCTGGGCACCATGAGGGGCCCCACGAAGGCTCAGGATCAGAATGAACCACCCAGGGACCCGGTGCTTGAATCTGGACCCCAGTGCTGGGCTGTGCTTCGATGCCCCACCGGAGCTGCCCCAGCCCAAGCCTGAGCACAGAGGGGACGCTGAGGCAGAGACACTGCGGGCTCTGGATCCAGCTGGGACCCCCTCGATGTGTCCACCAGCCCCCCTTCCCTCCCTCTTGCTCATGCCTTGAGGCTTTTCCAGTCCCCCCTGGCTCCCTCCCACTTTGCTTGGCGTGAGTCGTTCCCGTGATAAAATCGTAGCACAGTTAATTCGTTCTGGCACCTGCTTCTGAGAAGACCTTGTCCTCGCCCTGCATGGGCTGACATGCAGCCCCTTCAAGAATTGTGCAAGTTTCCTTGGGCTCTGCTCTCTGTCTTCTGAGGCCCGGTCTTGAAGCACTAGGACCGAGATCACATATTGCAGGCATGATCCAACAGAGATGGGTGAAGACTAGACAGACAATTGTGGATTTCACACTTCAACCCTCCAAGCAGGAAGAACAGGTTCTCAGTGTCCGTAACACTTTGGGTGTTTGAACTCCAGGGGACATTTGGAATTGGAAACTGCCTCTGTAGATTGGCACTGGGTAAGTGAGCCACCTGTTACCACCGCTGCTGTGTTGTGGCCACATCATGACTAGAATGTTCCAAACCTTGACTTTCTTGATCCAGAAGCACCCGGAACCAGCATGATCCACGTGATGACAGGAGAGGGAGATGCAGAGATCACCTTAGAGTGTTCCAGGGCACAGCAGAGAAACATCCAAGCCTCTAATGCTTTGCATGACATAGTCAGTAACACAGGGCTTTGAGTCTCCTTTCAAGGAGAAGAAACCCTTGAGGACAGCACCAGGTGGCTCTGGACATCTGGCGGCTTCCACAGGAAGGAGAGCAGGCTGGAACTGCGATTCGGCAGATCAGGACTCCGGTTGAAGAAGTGCACGTGGGAGGGGGCTGGATCGTGGTTGCAGGTGTGAGCACCCCACAAATGCACATCTCCCTACAGTGCAGGGAGGAGGGGTGGCCTTGGCGGGTAGAGACGTCCTGCTCACTGGAGGTGCTCAGGTGCCACTCAGGGAAGGTGCTGAGTGGTCAGGTTGGATAGGGTGGTACCTAACTTCTTCCTAAATATAATCCCTTCATTCGGTGTTTTATAGGTTAATTCCAGTGAGATCGTTCATGGGGTCTCCTAGGCCAAGCTACTTCTCTCCAAGGTAATTCATTCAGCAAACCTGAGCACAAGCTTGGAAGCTAAATGTCCTCTTGAGGACCTGAGACATGAGACCCTAGCCCCAGCCTGTGTTGGAAGACAGACAACGTGAAAATATTCCATGCTCATTGACGTTTTAGCAGATGAAAATAATTTTACATTTTCAAATTAAATTAAATTTACTTTAAACTGACACATAAAACATATGTTAAATGAGGTTGCATGTGAATTTTCACTACATGTGTGCATTGTGTAATTTTAAACAAATCCACCTCCTCACTGACCATTTCTTTATGGCAAAAGCATTCAGAATCCTCTCTTGCAACTTTTTGAAGAAACAGCACATTATTGTTACCTGTAGTCACCTCCACAGCAGTGCTCCAGAGCTGCTTGCTCCTGACAGTGGCTGGTCCCCACCCAATCAGCCTCTCTCCTCCCTGCCCACCTCATCCTCCCCAGCCTCTGGAATCCACCCTTCTATTCCCAACTTCTTGGAGATCACAGTTTTTAGATTCTGCATGTGAGGGAGGTTATTTGGCATTTGTCCTTCTGTGCCTGGCTTGTTTACATAATGGTCTCCTGTCCCACCTATGTTGTGACTAATGACAGGATTTCTGTTTCATGGCTGAATGGTGGTCCATGTGTGATGGACCATATTTTCCCACTCATTCATTGGCTGAGGGACACTCAGCCTGCTCTGTCTCTTGGCTGATCTGAATACTGCTGCCCAGAACGTGAGAGTGCAGGCATCTCTCCAACAACTGGGGTCCTTCCTGAGGATGCAGACCCTGGAGGAGCTGGACCATGCCCTTATTCTGTTTTTGATTTTTGAGGAAGCTCTTACTGCTCTCCACCACATCTTACTAGGTTGCATTTCCACTGCCAATGTCCACAGCTCCTCTGTCTTCACCCCATCCCCTGCACCTGCTGTCTCTCACAGTTTTGGTAATAGGCTTTCTTACTGGGGTGGGGTGGCATCTCGCGGTCTGGATTTGCATTTCCCTAGTGACCTTGAGCATGTTTTCATACAACTGTCGGCCACTTGTACATCTTCTCTTCAGTCTATGTTTGGCCCATTGTCAACTTTTTAATCAGGCCACTTATTGGTGGTTGAGTTTTTTGAGCTCCCTGTGCCATCTATTTTGACCTCCCATCAGATTTGTAATTCACAAACGTTTCTTCCTTGTCTGAAGTCATCTCGTTGTTCCAGTGATTGCTTTCTTTGCTCTGCAGAAGCTTTCTAGTTTGATGTCATCTCAAGTGTTTATCTTTCGTCACATTTCATATGCTTTGGGAGTCTTGTATTAAAAAAAAAATCTGCTCATTCCAATCCCCAAAGTGGTTTTTCTGTGTTTGCTCCTGTGATTTCATAGTCTCGGGCTTTAGTGTCAGCCATTTAATCCATTTTTAGCTGATTTCTGTGACTGGGAAGATGTCGAGTTTTCTGCCTGTGCACATCCAGCTTTCCTGTGCCCAAGCCAGAATGTTCTGAGCGCTATAACTTTGTAGCATATTTTCACGTTGCATTTTGTTTTGTTTTGTCAACATTTTTGAATATTAGGAGCTTTTGTTGTTCTTTAATAAATTTTAGGATTGTGTTTTCTAAGTCTGTAAAGAATGCTGTTGCTATTTTGATAAATATTATAGGGAACACAGTGATAACCTTGGTTAGTGTGAGCATTTTAACCACAGTGTTTCTGCTACCCCATGGACAAAGGAGGTCTTTTCAGTTTATTGGTGTTCTCTTGTTTCTTTCCTCAATGTTTATAGTTTTCATCATGGAGATCTTTCATTTCTTTGGTTAAATTGATTGCTAGGTATTTTTTTAGTAGCTACTTTAAATGAGGTGTTTTTTTGATTTCTCTGTCAGTGGTGCATAGTAACACTGATTTTTGTATGTTGATTTTTGCATCCTACAACTCTACAAAACTCATTTATTAGTACTAATAGTTTTTGGTTGAGTCTTTGAAGTTACACAATCACACACACACACACATACATGCAATTTAAAGTGAGTCTGAAAAGAGTAGAAAATTGAATTCCTCCTTTTCAATTCGGAACCCTTCATGACTCTCCATTTCCTGATTGCTCTGCCCAGAGCTTGCAACGCTCTGCTGAGTAAAGAACGTGGCACCCTTGCCTTGCTCTCCAGCTCTGAGAGCAGTGCTCAGCCTTTCTGCTCTCAGTGCGATGCTGTCGCGGGTTTGTCTTATGTAGCCTTTATCACGTGGAGGGGCCTTCCCTTTAAACCCCATTACCTTCTCTGCATCTACGAAAAAGATCGTGTGGTTTTTGTCCTCCCCTGTTGATGTGATGCATGGTGCCTGTTGATTTGCATAAATCAAACCATCCTTGCATCCCTGAGATGAGTCCTATGTGATCATGGTGGATAATAGTTTGCACATGCTGTTGGGTTCAGTTTGCCAATGGTTTGTTGAGGACTTTTGCACCTTTGTCTATGGTGGGTACTGGCCTCTGATTTTATTTTCTGCTTTTGGTTTTAGGGTAAAACTGAATGTGTTTGCAATAATTGACTAATTGCCTCCTCTCATTTTTTTCTGAATGATCTAAATGTTTGATAGGACTCTGTTGGAGCCATCGGGTCCTGGGCTTTTCTTTGATGGGAGATGCTGTGTCAACGGCTCAGTGTGGTCACTGGCCATTGGTCTGCTTGGGTTTTCTATATTTTCACGGCATAGTCTTGGCAAAGTGCAGGTGTCTACGAATTTGTCTATTCCTTTGGGTGGAAGCTCCTCCTTTAGTTCCTAGTAGAAGTGTTCCATGGAGAGGTGATGCCTTCGTTCCGAGTTTACATTGAATGTGAGACATGCTGCAGGCCAGTGTCCAGACACCAGCTGAAATGGCAGAATTGTGGCCAGCGGGAGGCCTTGGCCACACCTTGCTTGCCTGACCCCAGCTCTGCATGGTCATTCTGAGTGCTCTCACCTCCCAGAGGGTCAGGGGCCATTTATATCCATGCTTAGCAGAGTTTTATTACTTTGCTTTTAAAGGAACTGGTTTACTTTTCTGTTGTTTTTTTTAAGGCATTGAACAAAAGATACTCTGAGAATTTTGCTATTTGGGCTCCAAAGGCCTTAACATGGTCTAGTGCTTTACCACGAAGCCCGGCCCCTGCTGGATTCGAGGTCTGTGTGAGCTGGTCTTGTTATAGCCCCTCATGGACATGTGACCGTGAAAGTTCGCCCAGAAGGTTATAAATCTGACCCTTGGTTGCAGCCTCAGCAGAAAGCTGAGGCACAGATCGGCTTGAGAGATGATTTATTCTCCCCACGAGGAGGCGGCTCCGAACAGCCCCAACTGTGTCAACAGTGAGAGCCGAGGAGCCTGCGGCACGGGCGCATGGAGAAGCCGTCTCCGCTGACGAGTGCATCCTGAGGAAATCCGCAGGTCCCACGGGGGAGAAAGCTGGAGATCCTGCTCGCTCTGAAGATCAGTGTGCCGTGCACTTCCTAAGTGCACTTGACTTAAATAACTTCAGGGGAAGCCACCGGGAGGTCCAGGCAGGACTCAGGGTGCCCAGTTAGTGTGCATTTCAGGTACACAAGGAGAGCCGGCTTAGTGTAAGTATCTCCTAGACATTGCATGGGACACACTCATACTAAAAATCATTCATTGTTTATGGGATTTCAAATTTAATGGGGAGCCCTACACTTGGAGTCTGTCTGACACACTTATTTCCACTCTTGACCGTGACCCATGTCAACCGAGGGACAGTCCTGTGTTATATCCCAGGCACAGGGTTTAGAGTATCTTACAAAATGTGAGAATGTGACACACTCCAAGGAATGCACCTGTGGGTTTGTGTTAGAGTCTGTAAACAAGTCTGGATGGCGCCTGGCAAAATACCAGAGGGAGTGGTTTGTGAAGTAACGCCAGCGAGCCATTAAGTGTGGAGATTCCTGATTGGTTGACTGCTGTATCTAGTTTATGTTAATTAGATAAGCTGTGTGGAATGTAGATATACCCCTCCTGTCCTACAATAAATGGCTCCCACTCCTGCTGTATCAATGTACACAAGTTGCTCGTCACCCCCCGGGTATTTTGCTGCAGCCAGACTGCGGCAGGTTTGGGTGGGTGGTTTGGCTTGCCAGGACGGCTCTAGCAAAAAGCCACACACCAGAGTCTTAAAGGCAGCGCAGATGGCTTCACAGTGCTGGAGGCTGGAAGTCTGGGCAGGGTGGGTTCCTTCTGAGGCTGGGGTGAGAATCTGGTCCTGGCTTCTCTCTGAGCTCTGTGGTTGGCTGGCTCCTGTGGTGACCCGTGGCTCTCAGAAGTGTCACCTCACCTCAGCTCTCATCCTCACGTGGCTACTTAGCTGTGGCATCGGGCACACTCAGGGGGAGGAGGAACAGCACAGGGCACTAAATCACATCAGCCGCCCGAGTGTGCTCCTCCCAGACCCGGCAGGACCCCGACTTTGCTCAGGCTGAACTGTTGCTAAACAATCCTTAGAAACAAAGGCTCCTCAGCAAGGGGTGTTGCCTCCCGTCCAGGGGTATTTGAATTGTCCACTTTCCAGAGATCTCTTGTCCTCTTGGTTAACAGAAAAGCTGTGGAGGAGAGGAGTGGCCATCCTGCCCTGGGCCAGACAGCCAGGCCGCCAGCGTGCACCGGCCGTCCACACAGGACGTCGCCCCAAGCCTGCCCCCACTTGAGGCCACTGTGCGCACCCACATCAGGTGAGGCTGGGAAGGAACAGATAAGCAGCGTGGACACAAGCCTGCCATGCCTGATGGACAGCTCAGGCCTTCGTGTGACAGAGACGACATATTTGAAAATTGTGTGTCTTGGTGCCGCGTGGCCAAGGAAAAGGTTGGCGGATAGGGAGGAAGTCTCTGAGCAGCTCCTGCATCCAGTCCCACTCTCCAAAAGCAAACTGGAAGCTCAGTCAGGGCATGAATCCGGCTGACCAAGCTGAGAGAAGACCAGTCTCTTATAGACAGAAGTGAGCCCCATCCCTGACCATCACAGCAGACAGAAGCCAGATCCCCACAGTCCCCAGCATCCCATCCCCGGGAAACCCTGAGTGTCTTCTTTTTGCCCTACCCGGGCACCAGGTGGTCCTCCACCCTGGGATGGGGTGACACACCCAAGGGACACAGAGCTGTGACTGTGGGAAACATTTGCCTAGTTCTCACCCTCAAAATGTGAGCATGAAAAAGAGACTTTGGTCTTGAAGAAGTTGATTTGCTCTGTTTGAATCGAGCAGGTGAGTCGGTGTCTGGGGGGCATGTGCAGGTGGGCAGCCCTCCCTGTCAGCCCAGCCGCCTGTGCTCACCCCCCTCTGCAGCCAGAGCCGACCCTCCACGGTCCCAAGGCCTGGGGCCCGCTCTTGTCTCGGCTCTGAGCAGTGGGGCTGAGTCCCAGGCAGTGCTCCGTCTCTGGCTAAGGCGGCACAGTGTCCCCCTCCAGGGTCTTCCCGACAAAGCGCTGTGCCCTGCGATAGCTCATGGGTCAGGGCTCATGAGATGTAGGTCCTGAGATCGGCCCTGGGGCCAGGAGGGTCCCAGGCCTATGGCACTCTTGGCCTTGACCCCAGCTCTGGCCCTGAGCTGGCCTCTGAGGTTGTGCTGGGGACAGGCCAACAAATCACGCCTCCTGAGGAGAAGCTCCCAGGCAGAGATGAAAGGTGCCCCAGGAAGTCCAGGCCAGCAGGGAGTGGGAGGTGAGTGCGAAGGGCAGCGTCCATCCAGATGTGCCAACCCAGGACGCCACAGAGAGCAGCCAGAGATGGGGAGATGGGCACGTGGTCCCACTGAGAGTCCAGTGATATCCCTAAGGAACTGTCCCTATCCCAATCCCGGTGCTGTGCACGAGACCTCCTGTGGAAGCAGGGTCATCACAGATATAATGAAAAGAAAGCCACATTGGGGGAGGGTGGTCCCCAATCCCATGACGGAGGTCCTCCTAAGAAGATCAGGACTGAGAGCGAACGCTGCATGAAGACCTGAGCAGAGAACAGGGTAATGCCACCACAAGCCAGGGACTGAGGATGACCCCACCAAGGAAGAGTCCAGGGAGCCTCTGCCCTGGAACCTCTGGAGGGAGCACAGCCCTGGAGACTGTACACTCCGTGCTCCAGAACTGCCAGCCAACCTATGGGTGCTGCTCCAGTAGCCTCAGGACACACACACCCATAGAGGCCTGTCCATCATGGGTCCAGGGTCCTTCTCGGGGTCTCCTCTGGGCAGTGCAGCCTGCCCTAGGCACAGAAAGCTGGCCAGAGGAAGCCCCAGGCAGCCCTGATGGTGAAGTTGCTGGGGAAGGCCCAGGGGGTCCAGACTGGCCCCATGGAAGCCTGGTTCCGCCTGGACACTGACCACAGGGCTGAAGACAGTTGGAGGTGGACCTCTGCACTGGGTGTGCTCCCTGAGGAAGCCTCCTTGTCCTGCCTGCCACGTCCTGACCCTGCCCCAGGTGAAACTCAACTAGATCAGCTGTTCATCCGTCAGTCAATGAACCCACCTGGGCGCCTGCATGTTGCCCCTGTGTCAGGCACCCAGCGGGAGCTGCCAATCTAGGGGAGCCCTTGCCCTTGAGGAACCCAGAACCTGCAGGAAAGGCAGGGCGGGGATTTCCCCCAAGGACAAACACCCTCACAGGACCCAAGGAAGCCCCTAAGGTGAGTCAGACCTTAAGCCACGACCTGCCTCTCACAGGAGGAGGGAGAAACTCACCTGCAGGCACTCATTCCAAAACTGACCAGACCACTCTGTCGAGCCGGCTTGTCTGCCTCGGACCTCCTGAGGGCATCCCGGGAGGACTCCCTGGGTTCAGCTGCCTTCCTCAGCGCCCATCCCTGGGGGCTGGCCACCTTGCTTGTGCCCCTTCTCATGGAGAACGGGCAGCCAGAGCCTGCCCTCGGGTCTGCAGCTCCCTCTTGCTGCAGGGGTGCCTGACCTCCAGGCTTCCCTGCCTCCCTGCCCCGTGTCCAAGAGCCTCGTGGGGGTGGGGGGGGTCCCTTATTAGACAAGTTCTAAAACTCTTGGTGCTTTTCAGGCCGGGAGACACCCCAGCACCCTGGCAGTATCCTGGCCTCACCTCGCTGCCCTTGGTGTGGAGGGGGCACGGCTACGAGATGGACTCCCCAAAATGAGGCCTCATTCCCCAAGCCATACATCTCCAGCAAAGGGGCTGCTCCTCAGACGCAAATGCTTCCCTCCAGGGTCCCCAGGGGTCCTCTATCTGACAGGAGTGCACTGCAGGGGAGCTCCAGCCATCTGCCCTGGGGTCCCCGCAGTGCAGCCTTGCCCTGGCCCCTACAGGCAGGCGTAAGTGAGAGCCCCAGGGATTCTTTTGAGAGGCCCCAGTATTTGTGCACATGTTGAGACAATTCTTCCAAACCCAGGCCACTGGGCTGTGTTCAGGCATGATGGTGGGGGCATCTGGGCAAGGTGGCACCACAGTGTCCTGTGGAGAGGGAAAAGGGATTTATGGCTTTGGGGAAATGGTCTTTTTCATTCTCAATGCCTGGGCTTCCAGGGACAATAAGATGGGTAATGATGTTTATATCAGAATTACTGAGCAGGCTCAGTAAGAGTATCGTCCGGGTGTGAATGAACAGGCGGTGATGTGGTATGAATGTCAGCTCTTAGCACGCTGTGATTATTATTTCAGCTTCTTCCTTTCCCATTGTCATCTTGAATTTCATGAGCACTAGCCCACAGGAGGCCTGCAGCCTGTCCACCATGTACAACCCTCCTCTCCTGTATTGTGACCTGGATGAAATGGTCACCATAATGGATTAGATCTGGAGTGTCCCCCAGAAGCTCATGCATTGAAACATGGATTCAGGGGAGAAAGTTCTTAGGCAGTGACTGGATCGTGGGGGCTCTGACCTCATCAGTGAATGATCCATCAATGGCTGATGGCCTCCTGGAGGTGGGACCTGGCTGGGGGAAGGAGGTGACTGGAGGTGTGCTGCGGAAGGGTTTGCCTTTCTCCATCCTCCCTTCCTCTCCCTCTCCCTCTCTCTCTTTTTCCCTCTCTCCCTCTCTCCCTCCTTCCTGCCTGCCATGAGCAGAGCAGCCTTCCTCGGCCACACCTTCCGCCATGACGTCTCGCCTTGGAGCTGGCCAGCCGTGGACTGAGCCTCTGACACCATGAGCCAAAATGATCCCCTCATCCTCTAAGTTGCTCTTCTCAGGTGTTCTCGTCACAGCGATGGTCAGCTGACAGCACCGTCACCAAACCCCGTGCAGGTCAGAGAAGGACCAGTACCAGTCTGGCTGTCCAGGACTGAATGCACCCCAGGTACACACAATCCCCTCTTCCCTGGGCCTCTGCGGAGCTTTGTGTTCTGAGGGACGTCAAGGTTGAGCCGTGCCCAGCTGGGCAGAGTAGGCAAGGCTTCACCAGAAGGAACTGACTGGACCACACATCCCCTCCACACGAGTAACGGTAAGTGGCCACTGGCTACAAAAATCAAATAAACCATGTCCTTGCAAGAACAGAAACTGAAGAGGGGGGACTGTCCTGCAAGGACAGCTAGAGACTGGGCAGGGCCAGTGCAGAGCCAAAGGCACTGACACTGGGCAGCGTGGGCTCGGCTGCTGGTAGTGCACTCCGTGAGGGCTTATCCGTGTTAACATAAACCCTCATTAGAGGGGATTAGGAGGGAGACAGTGACAAACAGGACGGACACTAACCCTCTGAGGACCCCAGGATGGCGCCTCGCACTAATTATCCTTTTAAATGACTCAATGCTGAGACGCATGTCAGCGTGTGTGCACGGGCCATGGGGGATTGTGTCAAGCAGAAGAGGCCTGTGTTGTGCAACAGTTCTGTGTTCTGTGCCCCCTGACACACGTGCACACTCCCACAGTCACACACAGCACACAGCCTGGCGTGCAGAGGTCCGGGCACACTGCCTGAGCAAGGGTGCGGGGAAAGTGTCCTCCCCGCCTCTGGTCACCAGGTCCTGAGGACGAGGCCCCTGCACATGCACATGTCCACAGGTGCCCTGCCATCTACTGCAGGCGCTCCCTGCCTCCAAGGTATCGGGGACAACCTTGGGCCCAGTGAGCCTGGGATCTGGCTCGTTTGTGGGGGACAGGCGTTCCGAAAAGCACCAGACTTCCTGCCTTCTAAAACCCCATTTGTGTAGACCGAGAGGGGCAATGTCGCGGGACCCACCTTGCACACTAACGGGTTTGAGGAAGCCTCTCCATCTGATTCTCGCCAGGCTGAGCACCCCTGCAGCCTGCTTGGGCACAGGAGATAGACTTCCTCCTCCCAAGTCCTGGGCCCCTCTGCCTTGCTGGAAGCAGCCCCTTGGCTGTCTGCAGAGCGTGGGCACCATCCTGAAGTCTTCAGGGAGCAGGGAGCGGGACTTTGAGCTCTTCAGTGTCCCCTCCAGAGGCTCCTCTGAGGAGGGAGTTGGAGTGTTCTCTTAAATGCTGCTGCTTATGTGTGCGGCCAACGCAGCCCAAGGCTGTGCCCCATGAGAGGGTCCACAATGCTCTGGAAACACAGGGAAGGCAGGCTCCACGGGCCAAGCGCCTTGAAGGCCAGAGGCTGCGGGACTTCCTCACTCCTGCCTGGAAGCTTCAAGTTAGTATGAACTTGGCCCCAGAATATCGCATCTGGAGAACTGCAGGTGGTGAGGCCCAAGGATGGACATATATGTATATATGTGGCAGATGCCACATCTCTGTCCTCACAAGACATGGTCAGCCAGGTGTGGACATGAGAGGCAGACTGGAAGAAGCCCAAGAAAGCAAGGTCATTGCGCATGTGGGCACAATGCTATCCCCTGGGAGTTCTCTCTAGTTCTCTCTAGGGCCACCAAGGACTCCATCGGGGCAGCAAGTTAGGCAGCCCTGGATCCAGAGCAGGTGACTCTGTCCTTGCAGGCCCTGCCCTGAGCTACAGTCCTTAGCAGGTGTTGGTGGCAGGTACTGATGTCCACAGAGCTGCTCATGCAGTAGTCATGCTCTTTGGGGACAATTCTGAGGCAAATGATACCGACTGTTCACACAGCCTATAGGGGTGGTGACACACAGGTACTGTACGCTGTCCAAATGCTCGTCACCACTTGTGTTGTTCAAGGTGCACCCAGGCATGGATGTGAGATGCCGATTGCTGGGCATGGCCTTTGAAGTGATGAGCCCTCGATCCTTAGAGCTCATCATGGAAGCCTTGAAAGGAGGTGGGCCCACATGCAGGGTGGGTCACAGACCAGAGCAGCTGCTCAGCCTGGGCCATCAGAAGACCCCAGGAAGCCCTCCGGAATCAGTGCAGTGTCCTCTTTATCTTGCCTAAGAGGGAGTGAGGCTCAGCGTGACACTCTGGAGGGCCAGACACCGTGCAGCAGAGAAGTGGGGGTGCTGGCACTAGTCGCGTGTGGTCCCAGCAGTGCGCTCCTCCGCCTGAGCTGGCTCCTGCTCCCTGGTGCAGCAGTGGCCCAGCTTCGTTACTGATCTAACCCCAGAGATGCGGTTCACATCCAGTCACCTGCAGAATATTGACAGAATAGAGGCGACCGTCAGTCAAGAGGCAGAGCTATCAATAAGCCTATTAAAATTCACAAAGGAAAACAAACCAGTACTCCCTTAGGCTCCCTTTGCTGGGGACAGGTCATCTCTGGAGGTTAGTACACGTCAAGGCTCCTGTGACTCTAACGACCAGCACGGCTGAGCAAGCCCTGGTTCAGTCTGTAGTTCCTAAGTTCGATGATTTCACGCTCAGCCTCACCCTGGTCCTGCGGGTGAGGACGACTCCTCAGGTCTTCACATAGCAAGACCATGATGTGCAGGAAGCAGCCCGAGACTGCTCAGATTTTCCAATGTAGACAAACACATGGATAAACTCACTCCAGTAATGCTGTAATGCGGAGTCATTTATTTTCAGGAGATAATTGATGTAGTCATGCACAAACACATTTGCTACCCTGTTGAGTGTAGCTGGGTCCTAAGAAGACATTTACATTTTTTAGATACATTTAACTGCATCTTAGGTGCTGAGCTGTATTCCTTAGTGATATTTGCAAATTTGGGTATTCACGAAGGTCTTTGAAAATATGTCCACAATGCATATAAAGAATGTGCTACATCTTAGCACAGGAAAGAAGACCATGGAGAGAGAGCCTACGGAAAGGGGGAAGATCTTTGCCACCTGCTCCTCAGACAGGGAATCAATATATATCCAAATAATATATAATCAGAATATAAAAAGGACTCAAAAAAACTTAACACCAAAAATCAAATAACTCAATGAAATGGGCAAAAAAACTAAACAGCCATCTCTCAAAAGTACAAATACAAATATATGAAAAAATGTCTGGTGTCTCTAGCAATTAGGGAAAAGCAAATCAAAACTACATTGAAATTTCATTTCACTCCATAAAGACAGCAATTATCAAACATTCAAATAATAATAAATTTGGTGAAAATGTAAAGAAAACACTACACTCACACACTGTTGGTGGGACTGCAAATTAGTGCAACCACTCTGGAAAGCAGTATGGAGATCCCTCAAAAAATAGGAATCGAACCACCATAGAACCCAGCTATCCCACTCCTCAGTACATGTACAAAAGACTAAAATCAGCATACTACAGGGATGCGGCCACATCAATGTTACAGCAGCACAATTCACAATAGCAAAGTTATGAAACCAAACTGGGTGCCCTTCAACAGAAGAATGGATAAAGAATAACTGTGATATATATACACGATAGAGTATCATTCAGCCATGAAGAATGATGAAATCATGGCAATTGCTAGTAGTTGGTGGAGATGGAGAATATCATGCAAAGTGAGACTGTCCTGACCCAGAAAGTCAAAGAGAGAACATTTTCTCTCATATGCAAAAGGTACAGCAAAATAAGGGGGGGGGGATTGAGAAGGGAGTGAAAGTCCCATGAAAAGAAAGAGAGGTCAGTGGAGTGGAGGAGAGGGACAGAGGGAGGGAGGGTGATGGGGGAGGGAGAGGTGGGAGCTCTGTCCTAGGCACGCACATGAGCATGCCACAGTGGAAGTCACTGTATGGGTTTCTATAAAGCACTGAGCTAAACGAACAACAAACAGAAGGCAGACCAGTGAAGCAGGGGAAAGGAACAGGACTGTGTGGAGAAAAGGAAAGGAGAAGAACTCAGGACTGAATTAGAGCAATCATAGTCCACGTTTGTGTAATTAGGCCAAAAGGAACCCCCAAATTTATGTCTAACTATAATTCACTAATAAAAACATTTTAAAAAAAATTATATGCTTGCATCCGAAAGCTATTGTCTCAGGACAAAAGCAAAAACTGCTCGAATTGAAAACGAAGACGAGGCGTTAACATGGATCAGAAAGGAAGACCAGCAACCACCCAGCAGAGCAGGGTGTGTGGATGTCATTAACGGGGTGCTTGTATGGGGCGAGTCTGGCGTAGCCCGGCTCAGGAGACCGACCAGTCAGCAAACTCTGGGGACTTGGGCTTCCCACGGAAGGCTGGAAGACAGAGCAGGGCCGTGCACGCCTCAGATGGCCGCTGCCTTCCTTCCCCGCCAGGGTGACCACAAGAGGTTGTGAACAGTGTGCAATGTCAGGTGAGAGCTGTACAGAGCCAACGTGGACCAGGGAGCAGATGTCACCCCAAGGACAACCAGAGCGAGCAGCAAGCAGCATGAGATGATGGAAGTGCACGTAGCGATGGCGAGACTTTGCGTAAAAAGAAAGCCGCGGAGAAGCGCAGGCCTCTGGAATGCTGCAGACCATGGAGCGTCCAGCGATGGGCAGAGAGGTTGGCCTTCCACCCGAGAACTTGGCTGCTGCCCTCGGGCCAGACAGGGAGTCCTCACCACATCCCAGCCACACGGACCGACCCACTCAGCAATGCGATGACACCCCCCAACACACTCAGCGTGTGTTCCACACATGTAAACTATCAACTGCAAGTGTGAGTGGCTTTGAGCATCATCCTATTGGATACACTTTTGCCCTGGGAACTGGAAAACCTTCCTTTAGGGGATCAAAGGCTACTCGTGTCGTTTTGCAGGCTCTCCATCAGGTTTCCCTTAGAAATGAATGCTGCTAATGATTTCATTTATATGCGTTAGTATTTGGGGGGAAAATACCTTTGCTGAATCTGCCTTGAAATCCAGAATGCTATCAGGAAGCACCATGACAAGTTATAGCATCATGGCATTTTCCTGATTTATGTCTATTTTCTCATTGTAATGTCGTTATTATATGACAAAAATCATGGCCTTGGGAAAAGCAGACTTCTCCGGTTGAGTTCTGTTGTTTCTCTTAGTCTCAGCGACACCAATTGGTGTTCTGATGCCTGCATCATGAAGCCTCCCACACTTGGATGGTTCCTTCTTTGTGAGGTTTGTTTATTTCATGCCAAGATAATATAGTCTAGAACCAGGTGGATGGCATTTCTGACCTGTTTCTGCTGCTGTCTCCCCTCCTCCTCTCAGCACAGCAATGAGCATAAGCAGTGTGTAGGCTCCTGGTGCCTTGGCTGATGGCAACACCCACACACCACCCTTGGCCCACCATGTCATGCCCCCGAAGGCATTGTGGGTTAACGGTGATTTAATCTCCTCATGCATGCATAATGTCACTAGCTTTGCATAAATAATAATAAATAATTGGTGTGTATAAATAATTTATCATTATTTTTGCAGTAGAAGTAGAATTCTTAGACATATTTTAAACAAAGGGAACTGCAAACATGATCTCAATCAGAAAAGGGGTTAAGTCTTTTTTCAAATACAACTTTCAAAGCTCATATGCATTCATTGTATATCTGTGATTTCTTCCAACAGAGTTTACCATGTCACCCAAGTCTGAAAAGCCTGGCACAATACCTTAATCTGAGTCACAAAACAAAAAGGAAATAAGTTCAATATTAGAGACTTCTTTTCAAAATAAACTGAGCAATATCTCTTATGAAGAAAATCATTTTCCGGAGCTGGGCTGCAGCTCAGTGGAGCACTTGCCTGGCATGTGCAAAGTCCTTGGTTCCATGCCTAACACTGAAAAAGAGATAAATAAGAAGAAGATGATTCTTTTTTTTTTTTTCGGATAGTGAATCATGTCGAAACCTTCACAATTATACGCATTATTATGTGACGATTCTGTCTTTATTTAGTTCAGGAGGTATTTCAGATTGAGTTTGGTATTTAAATTTAAGTCTATGCAGAACTACTGAGAAAAATCATCCCAATTGGAATCCATGAGTTGTCGACTTAGGGAGGGAGAGAAGGAGACAGCACTGAATGGGTGCACAGCACAGGCAGGAGCCCCCACTCCGGAGCTCCTCAGTTCCCGCTCCCTCCTGGGGTGGACCCAGGAGGTATTGCTGGACCACAGGGTGCACCCACAGCAGCCGGCAGCAGACACCAGCTCACCCCAGCTGCAGAGGCCCAGGCAGGCGAAGGGTGATTTTGTCCATAAACTCTGTGTTTTCATATCTCAGGTTTTACTTACATCTCTGTCTTCTCCAATAACATTTTTAATTTTTAATTCTCACATAATTCAATCAGTTTCAGCAAAATGAGTTTCTGTGAAATAATTGGGAAGCATGAGAGCTCCCCAGAGATAAAAAATTTGCAGAGATCCAAGTCCTCGTCCCTCCTGGTGGTTCCCTCAGTTCAAGCTGCTTTCTGGGCCTCACACGTCCTCTCTGCCAGTCCACCCAAATTTGCAACAAAGAACAGTATGCTTTGCTGTGGCTCTTTACAACCTCTTGGTCACAGCCCCAAACTGTTATGCCTGCATTTGATTAATAAACACCTTTTGGCCTAGATGGACTTAGACAATCCTGACCATGACCTTGAGGAGCCTGTAGGTTTGGGAGGAGGGATTTTGAGTCCAATGCCTCTCTCCTCTCAGTTTTGTGGATACTGCTCACCTGGCAGAATCTTCAGGACACTGAACACATGGGGCATGTCAGGTGCTGAGGCTTCCTCACCAGCCCAGTCCCCTGGATCCCGCCTTTGGCTACCCTCAGTTGTACCCCACCTCCTGGTTGCACCCCACTCCACTATGGTTTTCTCAGATCCCCCTGCTCACCCCAATCCTGTGCCTCTTCCCTCCCATCTCTTCCCCTGTCTGAATCTCAGGCTCTTCCTTGTCAGCTGGACCCTTTCTGGACCATTATTTGCATTTCTGAATCTTTTATCAGCCTGCTCAGATAAAAAATTTGCCTCTACATATTAAAAAAAAACCCAAAAAACTTGGAAACAAAAAACTTGGAGACCCACAGCCAGCCTCTCTCCTCCTGCAGAGGGTGGTGGGTGTGGCCCACTGGCAGGTGGCTCAGTGGTCCGTGCAGAGACAGGTGATGGTGGGGTCACAGGCAGCAGAGACCCAGGGCAGGGGTGGTGTGCCACAGGAGGGAGCTGAGCATTTGGGGAGTGGGTGGGAGAGGCAGAACTCACAGCTGGGGACACAGGGTTGGCCACCGAGGGCTGAGAGCAGAGCCCAACTGTCTGGAGGAGCAGGAAGAGGGGTCCTGAGCACGGCTCTGCAGACGTCCTGGGTGCTATTCTGCAGCTTGGCCTTGTCTTCCTGTCACACCTGCACCAAGCCTGTCACCTCCTAGAGACATGCCATGTTTTGGGGTGATTTTAAGCAGGACTTTGAATTCCTGGGCTTAGAAAGGCCTCTCCATGTAAGACTGGTTCTGGAACGCTGATGGCAAGCTCTGGAGGTCCATGAGAATCTACAGTCGGTGGTGGACACAGGAAGACTCAGCGCGCCATTCTGACCCTCCTCTAGACCCAGGACAGAAACGGAGACAGAGTGAACCCCAGGAGGACCACAGGAGGCCAGAAGCACTGATGACGAGGGAAAGACAAAGCTGATAAGAAACAGCAAAGCCCCTCGCGTGACCACGCCAGGGGTCAAGTGAGAAGGATCCCTGTAAGGTGCGCGTCTTAGCCGCTTTCCACCCCAAACAGCACCTGCGCTGGCCACGTTTGAAGAACGGTGTATCTGGGCTCACAGTCTGGGGTTTCCAGTCCATGGTCAGTTGGCTTTGCTGCTCTGGGCCCAGGGGGAGGCAGCACACAGGAGGAGCTCACAGCAGAGCGAGCCGCCCACCTCATGACAGCCAGAAGCAGAACAGAGAGCAAGAGCTGGGCACCGCATCCTGGGGACCTACAGCCCTCCGCCAGCCCACCTCCTAGAGGTCCCACCCCCTCCCTGCAGCGCCACACCTCCTAGAGGTCCCACCTCCTCCCTGCAGCGCCACACCTCCTAAGGTCCCACCTCCTCCCTGCAGCGCCACCCTGCAGATCAAGCCCTTATCACAAGGGCCTTTGAGGAACATTCAGGATGCAACTGTGGAGTATGAGCCTAGTTTTCCTCCACGCTGTGCATTGGGGGGTCAATGTGTGCCCCTGTTGAGGTCCTCAAACCTGAAGGTGACCTTGCTTGGAGATAGGGATTTTTGTGTTTGTCGACAGGTTAAGATGGGGTCGTGGTGAATCAGGTGACCTTCATGCAGTGACTGGCACCCCTGTCATGTGAGGGAGTTGGGACACAGATGCAGCCAGGAGAACACCAGGTGAGGCCAGAAACATCCGAGCCATGCGGGGAGGCAGAGGCTGGGGTGGCTTGGCCACAAGCTGAGACCTGTCGGCCGTACTGGAAGCTGCAGGCAGGCATAGGGCGGATGCTGCCCTGGAGCCCTCGGAGGGCACGGCCTGCCAAGCCCTGATCTCAGAGGTGTGCTGGCCAGAGCTGAGGGATGATCAAGTTCTGTTGCCTCACTCGCTGGATGGCAACCTCTAATGGCAGCCCATGAAACTAATGTGGCATGTCATTTTTTTTTTTTTTAATAACAAAGGTGCACAGTTCTCCTTGAACTGCTATGAAACAGACCCCCTTCCTCCCTTTGAGCTTCAATGTTAGCGTACAGCCCCAGAGCTGTGGTCTCATCCACCTGCACCAGGGTTTAGATAGCCCACCATTTTGCTAAGGTGCCTTGATTTTTTTCTTGTAAGGGAAGACTCTGTTCACTGATCAGATGTGGGCCAGGGTGCATTTTTACCAATTCCTAGATTGAGATGCTGGTTGCAACCAACACCATCTATTTCCTTTATTAGGCTTAGTTGCCCCGAGGAGAGAAATACATTGGATAAAACTTCAGGAAAGGGTGTTTCACTGGAAGCATGAAACAACCAGATTAAACTTCTCATCAAAGTCGAATTTTCCTGTAATGGCTCTCTGAGAAGGGACAGACTGATGGCTGTGCAGGAAGACGGGGCCACGCCACAGTAACTGCTTTTCAATAAGGCAGGGAACCCAAGCCAGGCGGCCAAGAGAGCGCCTATTGGTCATTGTCTCAGGGAAGCTCTCCACATGTGGACGGTTGGAGGACCCAATCCAATCACCAGTGCCATTGCTGACCCCCTCTTGAGGATACAGGGCCCTCGGAGGAAGCACTGGTGGCCCGGCAGGACTGCCCCTTCAATGCCAGGCCACACGGTATTTCTTTTGGCAGAGGTCACTGATGCTCGACACCCATCATCACTAACTTATTAGATCTTGAGGCAATTAGTTGAAAACAAACGGAAGAGACAAGCCTGGTATTGAAACACGGAAACCAGAAGAAAATAGCCCATGGCGCTCCACTGTTTCAAAGTGCTTCAAAGGCGGGGTCGGGCTTCCTGGGGAAGAAAGGAGAGCATTGTTTTCAGTAACGTCTATACAGTAGAGGGCTTACTGCATTATTTTTCTACTGATTCGGGTTACATTTGAGCTCGCCTGGCAATAATAGGTCAGTGGAAAGCACTTTTCAGTTTCCACCTGAACCCAGCGTGCAACGTGTAGCATGATTAGTCAAGGATTAAAAATCCAATTAGACTCTCCCTGACATGAGGAGTCAGACGAGGAATTCTGAGAAATGCATTGAAACCCCTTCTTAATATGATGGAGGGTGATAACATGCACCAAGCACAACCGAGATCTCGAGGACCCTGGAGCCTTCAGAACAAACTGGCTTTCCCCATCTTTGATATAAATATGCATCCCTTGCTATTAATTGTCTTGATTGAGGACAGTAGATGTGTTTACATGAATTTTCATGGGAAATAGGGATTTGTCCTCTGAAACAGAGAGCTCACGCGTGTCCGTGGGGTACTTTGCTCTTAGCAAGTGCCTGTTAGGGTCAGATTGTGAGCCTTCGAGGCTGTTAAGATAGCAACCTAGCACAATCCCAGATGGAAAAGAAGGGCTCACTGTACGCCCCACATACCTTACACGCCCAAGAGTGTGTAATAATATGTTGTGTGTATTATTATTTGAGGTGATTTCCTTTGGTCACGTGAGAAATATTACGAATTTTGTGAGGCAAGATAGTCTTGGATTTTTATCATCAAGGGAAAATTAAATTAAATGACATTCAGTAATTTTGCTAGTCCTATCTGCTCAGGTTTGTACTTTTATAAGCTTCTCTTATTTAATGCAGAACTTGATTTACACAAATATCTCTCATGCAGCTGATTTTCAATACCAAGTATCTTTTTCAGTCACAAGAAATGCTGAATTGTTTCCTTTGCAGAGAGCAGCGTTGCACACACTGAACATGAAGGACTGTGGATGTGACTTGATTCATGGAAACTCTCTTATTCTTGGCATGGACTCGATGACATTCACTTGGCAACTAAAACCCAAACAAACGTTTTGATTTAAAAAATGAAAATGTGTGTGACTACAGATAACAATAATGCAGGGTACATTTCAAGAGGCTAGAAGAAAAGGACTTACAAGCTCCCACTGTAAAGCAATGACCGGCGCTGCTGGAGAGAGAGATGTCCAACCAGTCTTGAACGCCGTGCAAGGTACACATGGACCAGGACGCCACACAGGGCCCCAATAGTACGTGTGACTTTTGTGTTTTGTATCTTGGCTAAAAATTATTTTTGAATGAAGATGTGCTTTCACAAAGCTGTGCTGGGGGAGTTCCAGCAGAACCTCGCGCTCCCCCTGGACTGCGCTCATGGCCAGTCTCTGGCTGGTTATTTCCTGAGCTCTCCTGAAAAACTAATGAGGAGGCACTTGTTGCTTTCTTCATTCTCTACTAATTAGACTTCCACTTTGTGGTGGTTTTTTTTTTTTTTTTTTTTCTGTGCATTTATTTTAAAATTATTTTCAACAAACAAGTGAGACCATGCATGCCAGGCTGACAGGAAATCTCCACCACAGAATTCCCGGGGCCTCTGGGGGACATTTCCAACCTGTCCTCCATCATCAGTGACTCCCAGAGTGCCAGTGCACAGTCTGCAGAGCCTGCTTCTTGGGCAAGGGCTGGGTGGCCAGGCTGGGTCTCAGGTGACAGAGGGGCGCCCTCTGGCCCAGTGCTCGCCTCCTTTCTGTTTAGAATTGACAAACTGCAACTCACTTTAAAAATACTTCCTTCGATATCCAGAAAAGCCACACTTGGTGCCTGTTTCTGCCTTCCTCTTCTCCTGTGCTTTTTTTTTATTAATTTTTATTATTAGTTGTTCAAAACATTACAAAGCTCTTGACCTATCATATTTCATACATTTGATTCAAGTGGGTTATGAGCTCCCATTTTTACCCCGTATACAGATTGCAGAATCACATCGGTTACACATCCACTTTTTTACATGTTGCCATACTAGTGTCTGTTCTATTCTGCTGCCCTTCCCATCCTCTACTATCCCCCCTCCCCTCCCCTCCCCTCCCCTCTTCTCCCACTTTTTTCTTAATACAAGTCTTCAGGTAGAATTGCATCAGCAGTACTGCAGCCTGGTGCACAGCATGCTGGATTTGGTCGAATTCTTTCCCACACATGAGGTTTCAATCTGTCTGTGTGTCCTCTTGGTGTCTGATTTCCAGACCCCATGTGCTGATCAGCGCCTGTTCAGCGGTCACAATGCCTTCACTCAGGAGATTCGACATGACTCTCGGATCAGATGTGCTGCCATACACGGCTGGACCAGGTGTCGGATGACCAGATGACAGCTCTTGGGGAAAGCCGCCCCACTGCAGCAAAGGGCCCCAGTCCTGCCTCCCCAGACAGGGCAGCTGAGCCACAGCACTGTGATGCAAAGCGCCCAGCCCTGCCATGTCCTGTCGGGTGGAGCTGATGCCTCGAGTCTGGGTTTGTGGGTGTCAGATGGCTCCGTCTCTCCTGTCCTGCTTCCTTCTCAAAGGATCACAGTTCATCCTGGTGTGACAAGTCTCTGTTCAGCAGTGGGGCTGTGTTTCAATGGCTCATGTTAGTAACTATTTAAAAGTAGATTCTAGCTTTGTCCTTTCACATAGAGTCCTTCAAGATGTTTCCTGACATATACGAGGCCCACAGCTAAGTTCTGCAGGGGGAGTTGGTCCCACTAGGGTCCACCTGCCACAGTTTCGTGCACAAAGTAAAGCCAGGAGAGGTGAGAGGGATTTTCCAGGTCACAGAGCAAGTTCATGGCAAAACCGGGCTAAAGGCCTGAGCTTCCTGGCCTGTCTTCCAAGGTTTGTTTTCTGACACCTGTTAGCAACAAAACTTGGATGTCTCCCCACTTGTAGAGAACAATGAAGTCAAATGTGAACACTTTGATAGCCCTTATCAAAATCAAATGGTTTATCAAGCAACTGGGTGAAGACTGATTGTGAAGGCCTGGGTATCAGAACTGTTTTGGTCACTGACTTGAACTTTGATGCCACAGGACAGGAACAGAGTCCAGGTTGGTCTCTGCCTGCAACATTAGTACCATCCCCTGCAGCCACATGAGTTAGGGTTCGCTGCTGCTACATGGGGAGAAGGACAAAGAGCTTGGTTGTGTGGTTGTCGCATGAGGTGGAGGGTAGAGTCATAGCTCTATTGGTGGACTCTTCAATTTAAACAGCTGTGAAGTCTGCAAGCAAAGCTCCCGACTTGCCCTCCCCCGTGGAGCTCACCTCCTTCCACAGCATATTGTGGTGGACCTTCAAGGGGCCTCAGAGTGTGTCTGTCAATCCTCAGACCTGTCAGGGAGATGCAGAGACTTCGTGACTTGGACAGGGTCCTGTGGCCCTGGTCCTCTGGAAGCCAGGGTGGTGATTCCCCCACTGGGCCACCATGTTAGGGTTGGGTCCTTGTGCTCCCACCCACTGGAATTAGGTCCAGATGCGCTCATTAAAGGGTCCAGCAAACTGGAAATAAAATCCACTTACTCCCTGGGACATTGCTACTACAGATAGGGCCCTGCAGCCCTCCTGAGGAAGGGCTTAGTGAGTGGATAAGGAAGGAGCACCCCACTGGAAGAGAGCTTTTAGCTTCAGAGCTAGGCTAAGAGCATGCTGTCCTTAATGCACACCTGCTTCTATCTAAGAACGAGCAGACAGGGCCAGGGTGAAGAAGACCACGTGACTTCTGCCCACACCCCTTCCTGCTTCATTCCCAGAGCCTGGTTTCAAGAGCTGTGGAGGGCACAGGAGTCTGTCAAAGTCCCCAGGGCTGAGCTACTCCACCACTAGACTCAGGGTGCCCCGTGGCTGAGGAGGCCTGGCTGCGTTCTGGCAGGCATCTGACCTTCCCTAAAACCCTAAATTTAGCTGGGTGGGCTTCTCTTTGTCATCCACTGTACTTCTTCTTGCTGACAACCACAGAGAGGTAAAAGGTTATGAAGAGCTGGTTTTTCTTGCAAAGCTTGCTCCTTGTTTTTATGGGAATCTATAGGAATGTTTTGTAGGAATCTCAGGCAGTCCCTTTCACCTCTGCCCAAGCCAACGGGAATGTCTGTGGTGTTCAAGATTCATAAGATTGTTCAACAAAGCAACTAAATGGCATTTCACATCTAATATGGTTTATAAAAAGAAAAGCTGAAAACCACTTAGAGACTTTCACATCTGAGTGAGTGTGGTGAGCCGTTCTAATTAGACCGTGGCCGCCATTAGAAGATGGCGCCGGCTTCCACTGTGGCCTGTGATAAACAACTCCTAATATGGAGAATTGGCACGCGATCCCTTACCACCCTATGAGAAAGGTCCACGTGGCAGCTTAAGATTGGTATGCTGGAGGCTTTATTAGGCTGTGCTTGGGCGCTCGGCGACGGGTCACTAGAAGATGATACATGAATCAAGGCCTGAATAAACTGCTGAAGGAAGAATCCTGTGTCGTGTTTTCCCTTGCCGGCGAGGGGTCGTGGCAATTGGTGGCCCGGACGGGGAATTATATTCCTCGAACCCAGGATCCAGAACTTTCAGCAGTCAGGGTGGTGCACCAGTAAGTTCCCAGGTAAGTGGGAATCCGCAAGCAAATAGGGGGGCGCTCTCTCTGTAAATAAAGAGAGAGCGGAAAAAAGGACGCTCCTCTGTAAATAAGGAGAGAGCGGGGATTTGTACTTTCTTTTTTTTTTTTTTTTCAAACATATTCTCAGTTGTTGACAGACCTTTACTTTACTCATTTTTATGTGGTGCTGAGACTCAACTCTTAACTGTCAGCCAAAATAAGTGGAGCATCAAATGTGCCTCACACATGTCGGGCAAGCACGCTTCCACTCAGCCCCAGCCCCTGCCCCTTGTATTTTTTATTTTGAGACAGGGTTTCACTAAGTTGCTGAGACTGGCTTTGAACTTGGAGTACTCCTGCTTCGGCCTCCTGAGCCACTGGGATTACAGGTGTGCCCTACCATGCCTGGCAAGGCCCTGCCTCTTAATACTCCACAGTGGCAACTAAATTCCAACATGGGTTTTGGAGGCGACATTCAGACCATAGTACTCTTTGCTACAACCTTATGATAGAGCTTTTATCATTGTTTTTCCCAGTTGCAGAAACTTGGATCATAGAGGTACATGTCCTTCAGCTAGTGACAGATGGTGGAGCCAAGATGTGAACCTCAGTGGTGTGGTTTCAGAGCCAGGCTGTCAAACCCTATGCTCCACTGCTTTTCTGTCATTTAGAGCATTAAGAACACATGATTTGGAAATGGAGAGATCAGGTTTAGTCCCACCTGTTGTTAGCTTTTGTTATCACTGTTACCCAGAATACTAATGAGTTAGGTAAAAGTACTGCATTTGTGTGGGCCCCAAAATCTTTGTTTTGAGGATGTTTAATATTATGTGTCAAGTTTTTGGAATTAGATTTAGTAGTTCTAATAGTTCCAAGTCATATTTTCTAATATTGTTAGTTATTTTTAAACACATGATAAAAGTATAAAATATATAATTCTGAGTCTTATTCAGCACAAAGTATATCAAATAGAAAGGAGTTTGTGTTCCATCTTTAAGCTGAAGTACTTTTATTTCAACTCCTTGGAAGTCTTGTACAAGCATAATTAAACAGATAATCATATAGCAATTTGGGTTAGACCAAGTGTGTATTTTTCTGCTCTTATGATTTCTCTAAAATTTGAGACCTAGAAACTTTGGCACATTGATTTTTAAGCTCTGGAGCCCTCTTTGTGATTCATTGTTGGTCAGATCATCTCCATAAGGAGAGTAAACAAACTGGCTTGCTTTCCTAACCAGACCTCCTCAGAGAGTAAACCATTTCATAGACTGTATTTGCTCTGACATCATGTTTTCTTTCATATTTCAACTAGTGAGACGTGTCCCTGGAGCCTCTGAGTATCCTGTCAAAGACCTGAGTACTCCTCCAAATTCTTCAGGAAGTGGAGGAAATTCTGGGCCTGCAACCAGCCCTGCCAGAAGCAGTGATATGTTATACCTCATTGTTGGCTGTGTGCTTGGTGTCATGGTCCTCATTCTTATGGTTTTCATTGCAATGTGCCTATGGAAGAGTCGCCAACAGAATGCCATACAGAGTAAGTCATTTATAAGTATTTTCTTCTGTTTTTCTAAAGATGGGTAGAAAAAATATTATCAGAGTAAATATTGATTCCTACCACTTTTGTGTGTTGGTATGGTATGAAACCTGTTAGAGCCTCTTCATTTGGAAGAGGTAACTTATCTTAGCTGTCAGCTAAAATAAGTGGAGCATCAAATTAAATTGCCCAGTAGAAATAAACATCAAGGACCAAACTAAGCAGGTCTCTAAGTAAATAGCTGACTTGGTACTGGAAACTCTGGCTTTGTTGGACCACCAAAGAGGATGAGTACTGTAGGCTTGTGCTCTGGAATTTGTGTCGGAAGACCTTCATGGTGGTGTGGATCAGGTCAGTAGGATAGAAATGGCCTGATGGGGAAAGCAAGGTAGTAGAGACTTTTCTAAATTACCGTTACTGAATGATGCTTACCAGGGGAGATAACATGGTCCTGTCTGTGCCTGATATACCCAAATTGTCTGGCATCCTCCCCCCAGGAGTGTGTCTGGTAATAGCTGTGCTTGCAGATTGAGCAGTGGTACTGTTCTCATTAATAACCTATTTTCCTATCTACCAGAAAAAACAGGATAATCAAGCCAAGAGGAAATTTTCAGACTTTGATGGGAGGAAGATTTTTGTTTTCCCCTTTGGCTTTAGAATAAGGAATGAAAGAAAAGTCAGAAGGCAGTAACAGTGGTAGGCACTTCTATTGGCCCTTACCCAAGTTGCTCATATAGACACCTTTTAGTTACTAGCTCAAGAAAAAGAAAAGATCTCTTTTAATTGAATGGTGCCTTCCCAGAGGTAGGCAGGGGGAGAGGTGGCAGTGTCAGCATGAAAGGATTGTGATCATTTAGTCTTTTTTCTAAATGACTTTAATGCCATTACATTTAATTGTGTATATGTTCAATCATTAAGAGAAAAGCAATTAACTTGGTTTTCTGAACAAGATTAATCTGATTAAACTCATTTTCCTTTGTGACCTTACACTAAAAATGGTAGATTATCATGACAGTTGTTCAGTTATCTCATTCCACCAGAAGATACTCATTGACTGTCTTCTATGTGCCAAGAGCTATGCTGGACAGTGGAGTTATAAATAACATAAACATGGTCTTTGCCCTCTCAGAGGTCATGGGCTAGTGGAGAAGATGTTCAGTAGGTGTACTGACAATACACACCTGTGCAAGAAAGCACAGGAATAGGAGAAGCTGTGGAGAGGAGTGCCAGTCTCCACATCTCTAATACCTTTGACAAATTTGTCAAAACCCTGACAGCAANAGCCGTTTATTGCAGGACAGGAGCAGTATTTATACATTCCACACAGCTTATCTAATTAGCATAAACTAGATACATCAGTCAACCAATCAGGAATCTCTACACCTAATGGCTCGGTTTTGTTACTTCTCAAACCACTCCCTCTGACATTTTGCCAGGCACCATCCAGACTTGTTTACGAACTTTAACATTCCCCTGGCAAAATGCCAGGTGTTATTTTGACTTGTTTACAGACTCTAACACCAGTGCAGCCAGAGGATAGCAGCAGAGGCTGGAGGACGACAGGGCAAGGGGAGCTTCCCCTCTATTCCGACTCTATAGGGAAGGGCAGAGGGCAGCATTGAAACTTAGGAACCCTCACCAATACCCACTTGAGAGCAGAGACTTTGATAGGAGGCCCCTTGCTGTTCCCAACTCCTTGAAGCAAGGCTTCCACCCCAGGCCCCAGGCTCCCACGGGCCTCATGTCCCTTCCCCTGCCAATCCAGTGGACAGTCTCTTTCACACCCTTCAGCAGCCACTAAAAATTGGTGATCTGATTCTAAGGTCCACAAACTTTCTCTCCCCTCTTCCTCCTTCCA
Organism: Marmota marmota marmota; assembly: GCF_001458135.2. Classification (NCBI taxonomy): domain Eukaryota; kingdom Metazoa; phylum Chordata; class Mammalia; order Rodentia; family Sciuridae; genus Marmota; species Marmota marmota. The sequence goes on along the minus strand of NW_026000068.1, from coordinate 2,252,282 downwards.
GGGACAAAATTCTCTCTCTGTTCTTAATGATCCCAGGACTTCAGATCACTCTGTTTACGTAGGTCTTTTTAAAACTGCCCTACTCAATGTTGTGTAGTTCGTAGGGTCCCCAGGTCACATATGGTGGGCTGTGTTCATCCTCAAACATCGCACTTTTTTGTTATTGTAACTTTTACATTATAATTTTAATTTCAAGGTTTACACTCCTAATTAAATGAGCTCTTGTCCTTTTCTCTACTGGCTTCCCTCTCAGGCTGTCTAGGTTGGCCATAGGAAGGTGCTATGGAATGACCCAGGGAGACAAATCCACACCAGCTAGGATGCTCACCAAAGGCAAATTGCTCAACTTCTTCTCACAAGGGCACAAAGACAGGTGGTCCCAGAGGCAGGGAACATAGAGAAAGAGATGACTTGTGTCCAAGTGCTGGCATCTTGTTCACTCAGGGGAAACAGAGGGGAAAATTTTAATGCCCAAGAAAATCAGAAAAAAAAATTAAATACAAGAGCAGAAATCAATAAAATAGAAAATAGAAAATCCATATAAAAATCAAAGCAAAGACTGTTTTTTTTTAAATGATCAATAAAACTGATAAATCTCTAGTCAGGCTTATCAGAAAAATATGAGAAAAGCTGCAAATTGCAAAGTCACAAGCACCTCAGGGGGCATCACTACTGATACAACAAACAGCTCAGGGGACATCACTACTGACCCAACAAGCTCAGGAGGCATCACTACTGATCCAACATGCTTGGGAACATCACTACTAGTCTAACAAGCTCAGGGGTCATCACTACTGGTCCAACAAACAGCTCACGGGGCATCACTACTGACCCAACAAACAGCTCAGGGGGCATCACCACTGGTCCAACAAACAGCTCACGGGGCATCACTACTGACCCAACAAACAGCTCAGGGGGCATCACTACTGGTTAACAAGCTCAGGGGGCATCACTACTGACCTGACATGTTCGGAGTCATCACTACTGGTCCAACAAGCTCAGGAAAGACATGATGGAGTAATACGAATGGCCATGGCAATGAACTTGGTGATAAAGAAGGACTAGATGTATTTATTGAAAGATAAGAAACAGAAAAACTCAGGATTAAATTGATAACATGAACAACTTTACATCCTTTAAGGAAACTAAGCTTTTGTTTTAAGAATCTTCAAGAAAAAAAAGTCAAAACTCAGAAAATCAACAGAAGCAAAACCAGAACCTGACTCAACAACTTCCAGAAAACAAATGAATTTTGTTTCATCAGGAATAAAAATATGCAAAAAAGTTTAATGAATTGTGACTAAATAGATTTAATTCCAGAAATGCAAGACCAGCTGTTATTTTAGAAATGAATTCACAATTACTATTATTGAACTTGACAAATATGCAGAACCATCTGTAGACTTCTAGTTTATCTCTGTGTGTACAGAACTTGAAGTCAATGCTGCCCTAACAACAAGTAAAAAGCAGAACAGGCTGAAAAGTCAACATCTTTGCTTGGGTCCTGAGAAGGCTGAGGACACAGGACAAAGCCTGGCCCAAGATATGACATGGGAAGTCCCAGGGAGTCGGGGCTCCCAGAGCAGAGACGCACATAGGACATAACACAGAGGGCAGAGCCTCCATCTGCCACGGAGGCTCAGAGGGACATGTATGATTTTGCAACTCCAGGAGGACCTTGTCATGGGGCCACACTCCCAAGACCTTTACCTCCAGGAGCTCAGCCATGTCCTCACAATAATCCTGGGAGGAAGACAGCCAGCTCTGGCACTCACAGACCATCCTGCCCCACATGAGGGATCCTGGACAAGCATAGCCTAAGGCACTCATGAAGCCTACAACCCAGAGACACAGGATCCCACAACGGGTAGGTGTCAGAATTGTACAACTCCCTCCCACCCTCACCACCAAATCACTAGAGGGCTAAACCCAGCAGTTCCATTTATCCACTACGTCATGTCTGGATTTCAAGGAAAAAATTACAAGGCACATTCAAGGCAAAAAAAAAAAAAAACAGAACTTGAAAGTACAGATCAAGCATCAGACCAGGCATGGCAGGGATGTTGGCATTATCAGAAAAGCAATTGAAGAAAACCTGGCTAATGTAATTACTAATATGCTAGGTGCTCTAATAGATAACACAGACTGCATGGGAATGCAGGTAGGAGACGTTAGCAAGGAGATAGGAATCTTAAGAGAGAAACCAAAAAAAAAAAAAATGCAGAATATCAGAACCACAGTAACCCAAATCAAGAAAGTTTCTGATCAACTCACTAGAGCTTCCATGTGGCTGAGAAAAGGTGCTCTAAGCTTGAGAAGATGCCCGGAGAGAACTTCAAAACTGAAAAGCAGAGAGAACAGACTCCAAAAAGGCAGAACAGAGCACCCAAGGACACTGGGGCAACCACAAGAGCAGAATAGACACGTGAGGGGAAAAACAAAGATGTGAAAAAGAAAGGAACAGAAGAAATAACCAAAACAACGAAAGAGAATGTCCACAAAGGAACAGCACAGACCTAGCCATAGACCCGGAATCTCAGCAGGAGAATCACGCCCCCCCACACACACACACACCAGGTCAACTACAGCATTTCAATCTCCAGAAAATTAAAGATTTAAAAAATCTGGAAGGGCTGGGTGCTGTGACACACACCTGTAATCCCAGCAGCTCGGGAGGCTGAGGCAGGAGGACTGCGATTTCGAGCCAGCCTCAGCAATGGCGAAGCACTAAGCAACTCAGTGAGACCCTGTCTCTAAATACAGTACAAAATAGGGCTGGGGATGTGGCTCAGTGGTCGAGTGCCCCTGAGTTCAATCCCTGGTACCAAAACAAACAAACAACAACAACAACAACAAATGCTGCAAGACGCCACAGGGAAAACACCATAGAGAAACCAAGATAAAAATCACATCTGGTTTCGCTTACACCATGCAAGCAAGAAGAGAGTGGAGAGAAAAAAGGAAAAAAGTCAAAAACTTAGAACTCTGGATCCTTCAAAAGTGAAAAGGAGCAAGACACTTTTCAAGCAAAAAGGAATTTGTTTTTGGTAGCCCTTCCTTGCAAGAAATAGCAAGAGAAGCTTATCAGAGAGCAGGACCCTACTCCTGGTCAGAAACGCAGATATCCACCTGGGAACGCTGCAGAAGGAATGGCTGAAGGAAACAGGCTTTTATCCTTCTTGTCGTCTTCCGTGATACTGGGGATGGAGCTTTCCTCGTGCCCAGTCTTTTTGTTTACTTTGTGACAGGGTCTTGCTGAGTTGCCCAGTCTGACCTCAGACTTGAGATGCTCCTGCCTCAGCATCCAGCCTACTTTCACACTTTTAATTGGGTTAACAGATAACAGCTTGTCAAAACAATGATAGCAGTAATATATTGATTATATATGCCTATGAATATATCATACATAGTAGGTCTATCAAATGTATGTATGCTTATGCTTAAGAAATGACTATAAGGGACAGGAGGGAGGAATTAAGATTATTTTTTATTATAAGGAATCCTTACTAACTGTGAAGTGGTACAGTGTTGCTGGAACATGATTTTGAATCAGATGTAAGTGCATCTTGAAAAATCTAGAACAATGAAAATGTTAAGAAAAATACTTAGGAAATAGAGTAATATAATACATTTAATTAAAATTATGTTAAAAAACCTGAAAAATAGTGGAAGAACAAAAGATAGGAACAAATAGAAAATGCAACAAACACTATAGTAGCTATTAATCCAACTGAATCAAGAATCACTTTGAATGCTAATGATCTAAAGGCACCAATTAAAAGGCAGCAATAGAGTGAGTTAGAGACACAAGTCTCAATTATTTTTGTGCTTAGACTTTAAAAATAAAGAAAGATAGTTGAAATACATTCTTCTGTCATGTACAACTAAGAAGAACAAATAAAAAATTAAAAATAAGTAAATAAATAAATAAGGACAGGTCAGGATGCATGTTAGTGGGTGGGCAGACCGGGCAGCACACTGCCAAAGCAGGAGCCATGGCCCTCCTGAGGCTTCCTGCTGCCCGCCTCCTACTTGGACTCCGTCTTCCCAACCGTGCCAGCAGGTCTCAGGCTGAGAAAGCTGCTGAGGGCCAACCCGCTGGTGAGACGCTGTTTGTCTACAGACACTAAAGCAGGCAACCGTGGACAATGTGGCTACAGTCGGAAGTGGTGGCAGAGCCTGGGGAAGCTTGTGCAGACCCTGAGTTCAGCCCAGCCTCCACCCCCAACAGCAAGGCCCCCGGTAAGTTCTGGAATCAGCTAGAAGGGACCCCCAAGGAGACTTCCAGGAGAGCTCATGCTGACATCATGAGAGAGCTACAGACGAAGTGTGTGATGTCAGAGACAGGATGTGGTGGCCAGGCACTTGCCCGATCTAAACTCAAACAAAGCTTCGTTTTTCTAATAGTGCCAGTGGTGTGAAGTGGTGAAAGCCGACAGCTAAGCAGGCTCCACACAGCCTTTCATTACATGATGCTAACAGATCAGGGATGACGTGATGATGATAACGTGCTTCCCAAGTATGTTATCTGAGGACAATTAAAATCAATTTGTTACCTAAAATAAAAACAAATAGAGGGAGAAAATACATCATGTTAACACTAAGACATAGAGATGGGATCACTATGTAAGTATCACACAAGGTGACTTTGATACCAAGGAAAGTTACCAGGACATTGGTAACTTTCCTTGGTATCAAAGGGGTCAGTTCTCCACACTTAACAACCCTGAGTGTACAACCCTGAGTGTAGGCCAGTAACACCAGAGCGTCAGGCCATGTGAGGCTCAGACCACACAGCTGCAAGGAGGAGCCACTACCACAGTCAAGGTGTCAACGTGCCTTTATCAAAATGGATGGGTCAGAAGGCAATAAATGGACGAGGAAAGAGTCAGCTCAACACCATTGGTCTCTGGATGTGAAGGACAACGGTAGGCCACTCCCCTCCGCAGCAGCGCTCATGGCTCTCCAGTTCCTGGAGACTTCACCAAGATAGACACATTCCAGTTAGACACAAAGGCCCTAAGTGCACGAACACAACATTCAAAAACTACAAGTCACACAATGACAGTCTTAACCTAGTGGACTTCAGCTGGAAACCAGTAACAGAAAATAAGTGGGAAAATTTTTAAAAATGTGAAGATTAAGCAACAAAGGTCTAAATAAGACATGGATCGAAGAAAAGCTTCAAAGGAAACTTATATATTTGGAACTAAATGAAAATAAAAACACAGCTTATCAAAATTTGTGAGTTGCAGTGATAACAGTGCTTAGAGGGCAACCTACAGCATCTCCTGTACCAAAAAAACACTATAGATCCATGAAGAGGAATATTTAGGTTCATATTAGTAAATAAGAGAAACCAGTATCAAAAGGCTACAAGTGGCATGATTCCCACTATCTGGCTTTATGTAAAACAGGGCTATGAATAAAGCAAAAGATATCAGTGGGTGCCAGAGACTGGGGGTGAGGGGGTGAGTAGGCAGAGCATGAAGGATCTTCAGGACAGTAAAATCACCCTGTGTGATAGCGTAATGGTGGGAACCACGTCATACATTTGACCAAGCAGTGTATGTCCAGAGAGGGGCCTCCTGCAAAATACTGAGCAGGGGACCAGGATGCCTCAATGTAGGTTGCTTAGTTGCAACAAATACTGTGCCTGATGGGATGAGGGCGCGGGGTGTTGGTTATGAGGCTGTGTGTGAGACGAACAGCATGGAGTATATGGGAAATCTGAATCTGCCTTTCAGTTTTGCTGTGAACCTAAAATTATTACAAAAAGGAAGAGAAAATGGAGGGGAACTATGTCAACAGATGCCAAGAACAATCTGAAAGATCTCAGTAGGTTTGGTTAGAAATCTTTCAGCAAACTAGGAATGGAAGAAAATTTCCTCGACCTAATAACTGACACCCATAAAACTTATAGGCACATAATTGTGTATTTAATGGTAAAAAACATCTGTGTAGGATTAGGAACAGGCAAGGAATGGGTCCAACATTGTCCTAGAGGTCACAGCAGTGGAATAGGGTGGCAAAAACAAATAAAACCAGATTGGGGCCAAGAAGGAGGAAAAACTCTGTCACCGACACATTAGGGTCATTTGATAAGGGAGTTAGTGAGAATGCAGAAAGATTAGACCAGTGAGTGGGCAGAGCAGGTGACGTGATATAGAGTAGCAACAGAAAGCAGAACCCAGGAGGCATTCAGAACAGAATCAACCTAGGAAAAGAGAGATGAATACAAGAAAAGATGTGTAAAACTTGAAAAGAGAGATAAATACGAGGAAAGATGTATGAAGTTTTGAAACACTGAAAATCATAAAACATTGCCTGGGAAAATTAAAGAAAAAGAAATGGAAAGATACCACGTCTGTGGTATTAATATGGTTAATATGTCAGTTCCTCTGCATTCATCATCATGTTCACAAAAATCCAGCCAAAATTCCCACAGGTGTTTTGTTATTGTTAAAATGGGCAATTAGACAGAAAGGCAAATGACCTAACTAGGCAAAGTGATTTTGGATAAGAACTGATTTGGAAGCCCATCTGGATTCAAGATTCAGTAAGTCTGCTGTAGTCCAGAGAGGGCTGTACCGCCCCGCCACACACACACACACACACACACACACACACACACACACACATTAGGTGAAAGGAGCAATCAAAGTCCTCTTGCTTTTCCACAAAGGTCCAAGGGCAACTCGGCAGAGGAAGGGCCTCTTCCAGCCAGGGCACTGAAGAGTCGGGTCCAGGCTGACCTCACCCTTCGGTCCTCCTGGACTCTGCATCTGCAGCAGCAGAACCAAAGCCCGGGAACTCCATGCCCACACCAGCTCCTGCTCCTGAGCACAGGAAGAAAGGGGTCTGTGGTATGTAGTTTCAGAGAACCATGTAAACCTTCCAGGGAATTGTCCAGACAATTCCTAAGTCAGCAAAGAAATGGAGTCACCAAATGGAGTCACCAAAACCATCTCTGCAGAGAGGTGGGGGTTTGGAACTATGTGGGTTGCTAACTATGCCTGGTGCTGACTGCAGCAGACTTGGAAGCATTTGTTAAAATGAGCTCTCCAAAAATAGATTAAAATGCTACAACAAACACTACTTGTAATGAAATTTAAATTTGCTTCAAAACACATTGGAAAGAAAAGGAGAAAATCCATGTAAAAGACTGTAGGAGAGACAGGGATGAGTATGCGGCCTATTTTTGACCCTGAGAAAGAATACAGTATAAATATCCTTTAAAAACACAGAACCCCATGCATGCTAGGCAAGCACTCCTCCACCGAGCTGCACCCCTGCCCTATAGACACAAGTTCTATAAAGGAGTTCAGGAAAACGTGGCGGTGGGAAGGGAGCAAGCCGCCCCGGCCCCGAGCCACTGCACCCGCAGATCTCACCTGGTCCGAAGACTCCATCTCCAAGAGTGTTAGAGGACCCCTATCCAGCTACTCTCCACACAAATCACTAGCTCTGTGACCCCACGCAGTGCTCTGGGCCTCCTTGTTCAAGTAGGATGTCCGGTGTTGGAGCAGGACCCAAAGCCGCAGTTCCAGTCCACGCAAGACTCGGTGAGCCTGAGCAGAATCACCTATCAACACATCTGCAGGTTTCCAAACTGCTCCCCACAGTCACTCAGCTGCTACCTACCCACAGAGCAATGCCGTCGCCTGGCTCCCCCCACCTCACCAGGCTCCCCCACCTCACCCG